>NW_004524684.1:4521631-4546198 GCF_000260255.1 Octodon degus | reverse complement strand
CATATCCGAGAATTACCATGATCAATGACTTTAAGATCATTGATTCCAAACTTCCTTTTTTACAAAAAAATACACTCTAAATGTGCACTACTATTTTCATTTTACATTTTTGTACATTTATTGAAGAAAATGCACTTCAACAACATGATACAATCTTCCTGTTCCTGTTTCATTAGATATTTTCCTGGACCCATTGCCAAGATTCTCCCAGGGCACATCCCTCTTCCTAACCAACCTGCCTCTATTCCTATTTGTTTCACTTCTAATTTCCTCCTAAATAGTTTTAACTTCGTATCCAGTATGCTTGGCATCGTCGCTAACGGATCTCCTGACCTTGGCCTCCTTCACTGAACTTATCTACTTTACTTTGGGTAGATCGTTTTAATGATGTTTTTTTCTTCAGCCCACAATGATTTTTTGTACTATGTACTATGCATTTCTGTTTGTCTCTGAGGACTAAATCTCAGGTAACTATGTCAATGGTTGTAATCTTAAGGCCCTTGACAATTTATTTGCAGAAATGCTCATGGGCAACTTGACCCTCATGGCTCAAAACACTGCAGAGTAAACCCAATAGTGTTTTTTCTAGATAACTTTCCCTACAAGACAATAATAAAACTAAATAAACATGCAAACTTTAATCATGCCTCAGGAACAGTGAACACCCCTGTGCTTCCTGTTACATAATTGTATTCATCTTCACTACGTGCTTTTGTGTAGGTCCCCTCGCCTGCTTTGTAAGTGTTCCCTTGTGCTTCACTGCAGTTGAAAACTCGTCTGTGACTTCAATGACCTCACAGTGTTTGATTCTCATTGCTTTTGAAAATCTTAATTCTTAGACTAGTAGACATGTGTGTATTTACTTTTCAAGAAAAACAGTAAGTCAGATCTAACCATACCTCCGACAGAAAGGATTTCAATCATTTTCCCCCAATTGGACCACAGAATGTTGATTTTCTCACATATTTTTCTTGATTGTTACACATCTGATTTTGGTATGCTGTACTGGGTGTATCTGATTTTTTCTTTCCTCTCTTATTCTGAGGATCTTGTCTAGAGTTGGTGGACAGTTTTGTTCTGTGATCTCACTGAGCCTTTCTTGGATTTCAGTCTCACTTAAGGGTGTTTTCCATTTTGTACTTCTACTGATTTTTCAATTCTACGTTACTTACCTAGCATTCAAAACAAATCTTAATACTACATCTGTTTCTTTGTTTTTAGTAACCACTTACTTTTGTAACCAGGATGGTAGTTCATTACGGTTTTTACAAAACAAATGTTTCCTTAATCCACTAAGGGCTAATCCTTAAGTTAGGCTTAAGAAATCCTGTTATGTTATGGAGACATTTAAGTACACAT
This sequence comes from Octodon degus, assembly GCF_000260255.1. Lineage (NCBI taxonomy): Eukaryota > Metazoa > Chordata > Mammalia > Rodentia > Octodontidae > Octodon > Octodon degus. Next base: position 4,544,839 of record NW_004524684.1, on the reverse strand, counting down.
AAAAATGCAGGTTGAATTATTTTGTGGCAATTTAAGACTCATACACACATAACCTCAGTCCTCCAAATATCATGGTGTGGTGGTTTTGTGGGAAAAGGTGAGTGGCTTCACTTGATTATTATTTTGAAAGTTCTTACCTGTACCGTTGATCATGTCACAATAGCCTGGCCAATAGGTGAGATTCCTAAGGAATAAAAAGAAAGATGAGCAAATATTTTCATTTCAAAAGCACTTTTCTCACATTACTTTTTCTATTGTGATTCATTGCTTCTGCTATCATAGTGATGATTAGATATGAAACCTGCTAAGCTTAAAATGTTGTAAATCATCCAACCTGTATTTTGTCTTCACCTTTCGCTTTACTGCAGTACATTAAGTACCTGATACCATTTAATGCCCAAGTTATACAATAAAAACTACTCAATGATAATCTCATGGCAAATAACTCAGGACATATACAGTTCTAAAAGAGGAAATTGGGAAGCATTTATCAGAAACATGGAATCTACTTGAGGAGCTTGTTTCCAGTGAGGGAGGTGATTCTTGAGTATGGTGTTGAGTGTTCATACCAAATAGGAGGAAAGTGCTAAGTGGGATGTTGACTTAAATCTCAGCATGAGGAGAGAGACAGACAGGAAGAATGAAAGAGAGAGTGAGTAGATTCATTGAAATCAAAGCATGAAAAAATTCAGTTTTTTAATTCCTCCCATTTAATTGTGCATGGACAGGAATTCAAGGACAGAGTGTAGTAGTTCACACTTTAGCAATTAAACTTTCACTCCCTCTCTCCATCTATACATACCCCAGTATAGGATCAAATATGCACTTACATTGAAAATTTTAGAAATTATCACAGTAGAAGACACACTGCCACGAAGCCCCCTCCCAACACTCTTCCTTGCCTCAGTCACTTGGGTCCCATCACTCTTGCACTTTCTGAAGCAGTCCTGGAAGTCCTCTGATATTTTTATGATTAAAAAAATTATCCTGAATGCCTGGGCCAAGTGCCATCCAATAGAAAGGCAGGCTTCTCCAGTACTGCCGTGTACCCTCATTCCCGGGATCAGCACCCTGCGATCTCTGATCCTTCTGCAAAGTCGCAATGCCCACGAAAGGGAAACAGATCCAGGACAGCATGGCGGCCCGAGAGTGGAGCTAAAGACACATAGGAAGGAGGACTCCGAAGCTGCTTGAGAAAGTGGAAAGAGTGATGGGATAAGAGTGTTTACAGTGAGAGGCAGTTGGGCAAAAGCGTTCATGGCACTGTCTCTTATTATAATATTTTTTTTAAAAATTGAATATTCACTATATTATGATCACACCTTGTATATGGAAATGATAAAAAGCAATAGTTGATTTTATGTCATTTTAGATCAGAATAAACTGGCAATCATGCTCAATAATATCATGAGGCATCAAATCAACCTTGTCATTAAGTGGTACATGGTTCTTTTTTATGTATTTAATACAGGTCTAAGGGTCTCACTGCACAGATTGGACTCATAGTGATCCTCCTATTGTCAGCCTCTCCAGCCCTGGGATCATAGGCGTGCGCCACCGAGCCCAGTCTCAATCACCTTCTCAGCATGCCCCGTGGTGGGGCTGGCACAACACACTAGGGATCAAATCCCAGCAGCCACATCTGCCTAAGCAGGTGCTTTCATCTGCTGAGCTATCTGCCCAGTCCTGATAGTTCTTAATCTAATGAGAAATATTTAATACCTGTCCTCAAAATGATCCATTATTATAATATTGAAATGGCCTTCATTCCTCAAAATATAGTGATGTCATGGGCCTCAAAATAAACACTGAGAAGTGTTTGCCCCTTTACCCAACTTTTCTAAAAGATCTTTATAAATTCTTTAGAAAGAATGCTTGGTAAATATTTAACTGTTGAATGGCATCATTAGGGACTCAGTGTGAGGCAGTAGTTGTATTGATAAAAACATTGAATCTCTTTCATTTTTAATCTCTTTACTCTTGGTCAGGATATAACTGGTCCAAAGGGCCAGTGTTTCTCTCCTGCTATTTATTAGTGTTCTTCCTGCTCATGTGAATCCGTGAGACACCAGGCAGGAATGGCTTCATGAAATCATTTTGTTCTTTTATCACTTCAAAAGTAGCTTTTTCAGTTTTTTTTTTTTTTCATGAATGAGATGAGTGTACTGTTCCACTGGCTGCCCAACAAGATGGGAACAGTCCTTGTCATTTCTCTGTGAAGAGAAGCGCTGGCTGAAGGCAGGACAAAGCCTAAGCGGGACACGTGTGCCACAGTGCAAGCGCAAGCTGGCGTCCACTTCCCAGCACACAGGGCTCAGGGTCTGACACCAGGGACAGCGGTGGCATCTGGGCCTGGTCTCCTCCAGCCCCCCACACGTTGGAGCCTGTGCCTCGTGAGCCGGTAGGCGCTACCGTGCCCATGGAGACGGAGGGGCACGCTATCTGGATACTTACTTTTTGCCTTTGTAAGTGTCAATTATGGCCACTTTGCTTATGTTATCTTTTCCATTGAAAACTTTATAAACTCCATCTACCGTATTATTGTACTGAAAAGACAGACACAAAATATTGCTTATAGAGCAAGTCATTTTCCAAGTCATAGAAAACACTCATTATTCATAATTTTATGTCACTTGGAGCATGCAATGCAGTAAGAACTTCTGCGTACTGGGCTTACAGGCTTTTAATGTCTGAAACATAAAAATTTCCTAGAAACAAGTGCTAGATGCTGAGGCACAGTAAAAAATTAGGGGTGCGAGTTGAACAACTCTACCCTAATGAGGCAGTGAGGTTACTGGGCTCACCATCCCCACCATGCCAAGGCGAGAGCACACTGGACAAGCCTGCGAGAGCAAGGACACATTGCTAGAGCCTTCTTAAGCATTAGGATCTTTAAGAAGAGCACCCTAAGACGATAGTAGGCACACGAAATTAGAAACACAGCCAAGGGAAGCAGTTACATAATTAACTCTCTTATCCTCTGAGACTTTCCATATTAATATTTAATTGATGAGTAATCCTCACATCTAAGTACTTTCTAATGCTGATTTTTAAATGACTATTTTTTATTTTTCCAAAAAAAAAAAAAGAATAGTGAAAAAATAAAAGTAAAAGACTGAAGAATTAGAAATTGTAATGAATATTCACGTAGTGCCATATGAAACACCAAATCAGCAGTCAGGTTCTCTACAGCCATTTCTTTCTTTTTTTCCCTGTGTTTTAGGGAAGGGTCTACAGGGTGTTCAGGGTCTCACTACTAGCTCGGACTCAGTGATTTGCCTGTTTGCAGCCTCTGAAGAGCTGCAATTGCAGGCGCGCATCACCACTCCCGGTCTCAATTGCTGTCTCAGCATGCCCTGGGGGAAGGGTGGGCACTGCAGCCTGAGGATCGAATCCCAGGCCCCTGTGCCTGCTTGCAGGTGCTTGAGTCTGCTGAGCTATCTGGCTGGCCCCCTACAGCTATTTCAAAGCACGGAGCTATAGCCAGGCCCACCAGCCCACCGGCATTCGCTCCTTGGTTTGCTTTCTGGACTCCGTGACAGTCGTGGCCCACAAGTTCCTCATCTCAAACTTTGTTAAATTACAGTTCCTGACTTGCTGATCCACTAATATGTGCAAGCTTTTTACATAAATAATTTGTAAGCAGCATACAGGAGGTGAAATGATAGGATAAATACCTCTAACACAGAAAATATAGTGCTGAGCTTATGCAAAGAGAAATCATAATTGAAAATAATGTCCAGACATTTACAGAGTGACAATCTAATTTTAGACATTCTGTATATTTTAAGAGTAAAAATAGGATGATTTTAAATTAAAATTATAGTAATTTAAACTAATTGGGTACTTATCCCACTAGGAAAACTGAAATGATGAGCTGGAGACTTCATCCTGGAAGTCATATCTGAACATGGCTCATACTCTAAATCATAAAATTATGCCTGCCATTGGGTTTATCTAATTTAAATATAACAATACAACCATCCGGGTCAGGTACTCACTGGGTAAAACACACCAATGGTGGTAGAAACAGGGTAGGGCACCAGACTCAAGAATGGATCCTTGTAGCCCCACAGCAGTTCCTTCAGAGTTCTGGTTTGGAACATAGACGACTTGGACTTCTTGATGAGGGAATTGAGCACTGATTGAATGAAGCTATTGGTATAGAGGTGGGGTGCAGCCTACGAGTGAAAGGACTATGTGAGATGCCGTGACAGCACTGCGATTTAACAAGAATAAATGGGTGAAGCAGAAGAATGTGGTTTAATGTAAGACCCTGGATCTGACCCCTTAACACTGTTATCAAATCAGCCCTACAATGAGAGTGTAAATCATATAACCCTGGATAGTGGCAATTTTCTGCCCCCTTGCCCGCCACGTCCAGGTTCCCTGTTAGCTGGATCTTTAATGACGGGAAGAAAGCAACTTTGTGGTTGTTATGGTTTTCTCATTGTTCCTCATGGCCTTAACTCCATTCAGAACACCAACATGGAAAGTATTCTTATAAAAATTACAATATAATAAACATAAAACTACTCTCGCAGGTATGGGCGGGTGAACTCTGCAGTATTTAGAAACATAGCTTTGCTGCCTCCTACTCACTGCCACGGCCAGGTTGAGGACTGTGAATGTGTCGTTCTCTGTCCCCACGGACATGGAAGGCACAAAGATGGCCCCGTTGGGCTGCACGAAAGAGACTGTGTGGTCCTTGAGGTCCTGCGTCACATTCTCCTTGGCCAGATAGCGAACTCTGAAAAAACAAAAGTCAACAAAATTCAGACAGTGTGTCATATGAATGTTTGATTTCAATTGCCATTCATCCATTCATATGATTTGAATACACAGAATATATAGACTATGTTAGAAATGATGCTAAAGGTGGGGTTGAGATGACACATCGGCAGGGCAGGGTCCCCAGCAAATTCACCAGAAGGCTTCCTCAGGTGGCAAATGGGAAACTAGGAGAGTTTGGGAGAGGTGTTCATGGGGAGCCTCTGCTTACGGAGCACACAGGAAAGGAGAACAGACAGTCAGTGCTTGGACAGCTCCCAGAGGGGGAGGGAGGAGCTTCCCTCTGGTAACAAGCCTGCATGCGTGGTCTAAACTCCAAGCACAAGTTCACTAGGAAAGCAGGAGGAGACAGCACCTAGACAAGAAAGAACATGACACAGTGGCAGAAATGTAAGCATCCGAGTGAGAACGGTGGAGACAGAACACAAAGCATGATGGGAAATGCAATCTCTGTAAGGGCCAAGCAGTGAACACGGTAGAATCCACAGGGGTGTGGCTCCTCCGTCCTCAGTGCGAGAGGAGCGAGGAAGTACTGTGCACCTTCTTAACCGGGACCCTCCGAGCACACAGGCCAGCTAGCACCACGCTTTGTGTTCGTGCACGCACGGCCTGGGTGTTAGTTCTACCTTGAGCATTGCGAGGGTGCGAGGTGCCAGGTTCTCTGTAGGATCGTGGGGAGGGCAGGTAGCGTGGAAGAGCAGTTTGCAAACATGAGTAGCCACTGAGATTAAACAAGCTTTACGGGGCTTATTGCGTGGTCATACGCTTGAGAATTTGCCATGGGAGCTGAATAGATACGGTAAAGAATAGAACAGCTTCAGACCAAAATTTAAATAAAGTATCACTTTAAATATATAATAGAAATGTGAATTCCTACAGCAAGGGATTATGAACGTTTTATATTCACGAATACCACCTGGCACATTTTGGGTTGTATGCTCTTAGTTCTTTATGAATAAATTAATGTTTCACATTATTTTTAAAAGGCTCTCAGAAATGCTAGAAAAATATTTACTTTTAAAAAACATCCAGAAAACCTTTTATTCTGTGAGTAGATACACAAAGAACCTAAAAATATGAAACACAAAATGCAGACATGTCTTCTCTCAAATAGATATCTTAAAGTATATGCATGTAACATTTGAAAGCAAACTACTGTAATTTTGAGAACTTTAAAACATGCGTGATAACTGGAAGGACAAGATTCCTGAACCAACTTTATCTTGTTAAATTACACCTACCAGAGGCTACCAGTAGATGGCACTAAGAGAAAACACTTGAAACCGAGCTTAATCTTCAGAATATAATTTCCAAAACACCAATTTTCTGTGTAAGTTTTGGAAATTGTTGGCTGATAAAAGCAAGAGAATCAGTTCTTTATGTTGACCGATATTTCTTTCCCTAATTCCAGCCAAAGCAAAGATATCTTTCCGGACGATGTAAGTAGAACCTAAGAATATTCTGAAGAGATGCCCGTGCTCATGGAGATGGTGTGGGTGGGAGAAGGCTGAGCAGCTTCGCGCTTTGACCCTTGTCAGCGCTTGTCCATCAGATTTCCCTCCAACTCACGTTAGTGGGCGTTGGCCCTGTAAGCCCGGGGTGTGATTAAGGGAGAGCTTCTTGCAGTTACAATCTCAGCTGCTTTCAGGGTATGACTGCGAAGCAGAAACTTCGCCTAAACTAAGGCAGTTGGCCAAGCAGTGAAGCCATCATTTTGCTGGTACAGTGAGAAAAAAAGGACTCCCAGTTAGTTAGGGATCTCTTTAAAACTGTTACACAAAAAAGGAAATTACCGCCTATAAAATTTAGCTTTAAATTCAACTTTTTCTCCTATTCTCCTTCCATTGCTTCTGTAAGCCAGAAAGGGAATTAAACTCATAACTTTTTGCCTCCTACAGAGAAAGCTTAAAGACTAATAATATTAATAATAAATTTTTTATTAGTGGTCACCTATCAAGGGAGAATTACATTCAATAGTACTATGTTTATGTTTCCTCATATTCCAAATAATATTCTTATTAAAAACGAATAAAATCCAAAAAGCAGAAAATATGATGCTCTCAGTTCAGGCGGTTACTCTCACTTCTCACACTCATTCATTTCATTCAGGTTGTAACCGTGTGAACTTCTCAGCTTAGGCTTTGCTTGAGTCTCCTGAGAATCCCAGAGTCACTGGTGCCCGTCATAGAGAAAACATTCTTGGGAAACAAGAGGTTGATGCCTGCTAGTAATGGAAGAGCCGTAGGACCACGGGAAAAGCTGCCGTCCAGCATAACCATTGTTCCTGGTAACAATAAAGCCCAAATCTCCTTCAGCAACAGACAGCCGGCTCAGGGCCATGCACAAGGCAAGCTGCCCCGGCGCCCTCACCCACCCCACGGTGGTGGAGACGCTGCCCTCCAAGCCACTAGCAGCTCATCGCAACTTGAGGGTGCCTCCTGCATCTAAAAACGCTGCTTAGAAAAGATGGGAAATTATACAATTATACAACATCAAAACTTGCAACAATGAATTATAAAAACAATGACAGATATGAAATTCTGTTATTTGCCTAAGGCATTCAAGTAGTTTGAATTATCCTTCAGGGAAACTTCACATATTTGATACATGGGATTAATAATCTTTTCATGTGCGGATAAAAATGTTCTTCATCTTTAGAGTTCTTTTTTTTTTTTTTTTTTTTTAGGACTTTAGTTTCTACATTAAATACTTCTGTGGTTGACAGGGGAATCTACAATTGAAATAGAAAATGTCTTCAGCCCTGTAAGAGCTACCAGTTTCTGCATCTGTGTGAACACAGAAAGCCTCTTTAGATCTGTCAGTGTCTGTTTTTTATTTACAAAGCAAAGGTCCGTGCCGAGCACTTCCCCTACTACTTATGCTCTGACATTCTCTTCAGAATGTTGAATATGAGGAGATGTAGGAGGAAGTGTACGGCACAAGTAGTCTCAGAAGATGAGAATATTTAAGAATTATACCACGAGATAGACCCGACTACCTACGGCATGACATGAAAATTGCTTTCAACACAAATCCCTAGCAGGTGCTATATTTAAGGAGAATCAGTTCAGTGCCATGGTCCTCAAAAGTGAGAGCATATCAGAACGGCCAAGAGGATTTCAAAATCCATTTGGGGGCCCAAACTGGAGGCCTCAGACCCATTGGCATGGGTGGTGTCTCCACAGGCATGCCAAGAAGTCTCCTGAGGGTGCTCAGGCTGTGGAGCTGGGAGCTACACACTGACACAAGCACTGAACAGAAACACTGTAATTTCTTACACTAAGACAGTTATGAGGCTCTGCCAAATTCATAATAAAATCCATACATTATAGGAGTTTGGGAAATTTCCACTCATGAAGACATTTATTCTTAGATGAATTCTTAGGCAGGTAGAAAATAATATTTCCAGGTATGTTCTTGGCAAGAAAATGAGGACACAGCCACTGGGACATGTGTTGGGCGAATGCAAGGCTTCTCGGGGACTTACATGGAAGACCGCTGGGGCCGCGGGGCGCCACTCACCTGTACGTGTAAGGACCCCGCTGCTTCATCTTTATGCTGCTGCTGTTGGCTGCCACTTCCTCCGGGTTCTGCACATCGAAGATCCAAAATTGCCGGTAAACCTCTGTCCCTGTTTTGACCCAATTTTTGAAAGCAAGTGTTCCTTCCTGGAGGACAACTTCCTGCAAGAAAGCAATGTTTGAGTCACTTCTTCATGGCTCCAACAAGCACTGGAGAGGGCTTGTCGCATCCGGTCAGGCAGGAGGTAGGGAGCAGCCTCGAGGGCCTGGCTCATAAGCACACTTATTGCCTGGCCTCGCACTTGGAGAAGGAATAACTTCAAAGCCTGGGGCAGTTCCTGGGTTAGCCTGTCAGGAAGAGAAGCTGTGTATGGGAGCCGGGGCCCCTGGGCCTACTGGGGCCTTCAAGAGCTGCTCCTGCAAGGTGGCAACAGGCAGTAGTGCAGCTCATTAATGAAGGTGTTACAGACGGTCTTACTGGGTCAGATCTGTGGCGCCTAAGTAGCTCTACGGACGACACAGAAACAGAAAAGAGAAAAATCTCGTAACATCGATAGGCTTCTTTTACTTTCCTTTTCTTTGATTTTTTCCAGAAGTGGGGCACCTCAAGGAATGATTCACATTTATATGAAATGAAGAAAATAATTCCTGTGGGTGAGAAGCACAGGATTCCTGAGCCTGACTGCGTTTGCGTGAGCAGGCTGCTGAACAGCTGAGATGACCGGCAGGCCCCCTGCGTTTCCGTGTTGTTGCTGCACTTCAGAAAGCACTACTCCGCATCTCCAGAACCTGCAACCAACTTGCTATCATTTGTCTGCTTCTTTTCAGAGAAGCCACAATTAGGAAGCCTTTACTACTCTGTGTGAAATCTGTTAAAAGTCACAAACGCTCTCGGCACTGAAAACAGACAAGTGGAATGTATACCAGTGCGCACATTAAAGCCCTGTATTAGCAACCTGGCCCTTGCTGCAGTGCCTTTGGGACCAAGTGGAAAGTCACAACCCCCCGGGTCCACTTCATTATCGGTAGGGCGAAGCAGTTACCATAGATGCTCTCCCAGGTTCTTTCCTGGCCTTTTCATCTCTGAGCAGGGTGTCTGAATTGCTATAGCAATGAGAGTAAGCAAGAGAGTCTCTTTTTTTTTCTTAAGGTGGTAGGATTTCTATCTAAGCCCTTTGGGAAGTCTGCCCAGGTTCAAGAGCTCCAGCTTACCGAGTACGCAGGAGGAAGAGGAAGAAAGCTGCTTGACAGAAAATGAACTAAAGAAGCCCACAAACACGGAACGCCCTGACCTATTTTTGTTCCTTCACCAGGAAGAGCCAATTCATGGAATGGTGAGATCAAGAAGCGACAGAGAACATCTTCTATTAGAGCACACAGCGCAGGAGCAGCCATGCGGCTGGCCCACCATGACCAGTCAACGGGAGCGCAGTCAGAAGCAAACTGCCAAATCCCCGATGCTAACATTTACTCTAACACACATGGGGCTGCTGCTGGCCTTGAAGCCTTTTTCTCTGTCACCCACTGCACTTAGTTGGTAGAAGTCAAATCAAGACTGGGATCGCCGGGATATTATATCACACACTGCAGAGAGCTCCGTGGAGAGCAGCAGGGCGTCCAGTTAAACTTCAGTTGCAAAACTCTGCACCGCTGCGATCCAGCCGGACTGGGAGCAGAGCCTGCTCCAGTGGTGTTCCAGTTTCTCCTGCCTCTACAACAGCTTGTCCTGAGAAAACTTTTCATTTACTCCCCAGAATGCTTATTTCTGCACTAATGAGTCCCATAGCAAGACCAAATTGCCTTCATTATGAGTTTTCTTCTAACAGTAAAATTATGAATATTGCAGTTGGTTGCATAGGAAAGGCCAACTGTGTTAGTTCCGCTACTTTTAGTGTCTATGTGAAGGAAGAGAACATGCACAGAGTATTTACACCCTGTGAAATCGTAGGGCCTGAAGCAACATCTATTATTTATCTGTGTCTCTCCAAGTATATTTTATTTAACTCTCCAATAATATCTTACAGAATGGAAAAGTTTGAGACATAATGTGTCTGACCTAAGAGAGCACCCCTCCAAGTCCCCAAATGTACAGCCAGCTCCCAGAAGACACCCTAAGAGTTTCATTCCTTTTTTTTATTTTAGGGAAGGGTCTACAGAGTGTTCAGGGTCTCACTGCTAGATCAGACTCATAGTGATCCACCTGTTTACAGCCTCCCAAGAGCTGGGATTACAGGTTTGCTCCACCACACCCAGTCTCAATTGCCATCTCAGTGCGCCCCAGGGCTAGGGCCAGCATGGCAGGCCTGGGGATTGAATTCCCAGCCCCTGTGCCTGCTTGCAGGCACTTTAATCCTCTGAGCTACTTGGTCAGCTCTCTCCCTTTTTCTTTTAATGGCTATGTATCACTTGATTTCTTGTTCGAGATTAATGATGGAAAATTGAAATTTGAAAAGTGTAAACAAATGCAGGGAATTACTGGGTGTTAAGAGTTACACCACCAAAAGTTTCAGGTATAGAAAATGGATTCAAGTAAAACAAATTCTAATTCAATGTTTTTTCAGCAATTGTGCAGCAGATAGTAAAAAAAAAAAAAGCCCCCAAAATCCAACTATTTTTCCTCCATCATTACATAGTTTCTAGTACTCTGTGATGTAGTCAAAGAGAAAAAGAAAATTTCAAAGTAGGCAGAAGTATAAGTGTATCTCTTCTGTTGCTAATAAACTATCTGGGTTAGAGAATTGTTTACCTGCTCCTTGAAAATGAAGTTTTCAATGCCAAGAAGTCCTTACTTTTCTTCTCTTTTCTTTCTCCCCCCCCCCTTTTTTTTTTTGTATTTTAGGGAAGGTCTACAGGGTGTTCAGGGTCTCACTACTAGATCAGATTTATAGTGATCCGCCTGTACCCCAGCACCAAGAAAAAGCTAGAGAATGGAGGGAGAGAAGTAACTGCGTAGTTGAACTATGGAAGAGTTAATCCTCAGTGCTTTTACAGGAAAAAGAACCTCTTAATTTACTTGAATTTAACAGGTAATTGGAAACTTGAGATCTATTTGAAATGATCTTTTGTATAATATTCACGAGCATTTTATCAAGTGACGCTAACAATATCAATGTTTAAGCTATCTTTTCCAAAGGTGGCAGGACTCTGACCCTTCCAAAGTTCTTTGGTGGTGCAGGCACTTACAGCAGCTCACACCTTTGGCTTCCAGTGCCTCCAGAAAGGTGGCATAAGCTTGCTGCTGAGTGGGCACCGACCTCCGAGGAGTCGCGCTAGGAGTGCAGGGGCAAGCTGCTGGGCCTTGCTTTTGCGTCACTCATTTATTTCCAAATTATCACCGTTCATGTTTCAGCTACTGCTTCTTAATTTTCACCAGCCAGAGAACATTTTATTCTGTCTTTTCTTGAGTTCTTGTTGCCTATTAAATTTCAAAATTATGCACTTTGGCTTCTATTTCTTCATCTCTTTCTGTCTCTCTCTTTCTGTCTCTCTCTTTCTGTCTCTCTCTCTCTCTTTCTTCCTTCCTTCCTTCCTTCCTTCCTTCCTTCCTTCCTTCCTTCCTTCCTTCCTTCCTTCCTTCCTTTCTTTCCTACATGCAGTCTCACCACGTAGCCCAGCTTGGCTACCTCAAACTCACTTTGTAACCCAGAGTGGGCCTTAACTCACAGTGATCCTCCTGCCCAAGCTTTTTGAGGGCTGGGATTATAGGCAAACACTATCACATCCAACTTATTTCTTCATATAAAATAATTTCTTTTCCAGTTTTACAGTTCTGCTTGTCTTTGATTATGGACAAATAACTTAAAATCCTTAAAGTAACTAGCCAGCCTGCATTTTCCCCACATTTAGACTCCCTAGTAAACAAACCCTTTGGGGCTTATCTGTAATCTCTACAGCACTGAGCAAGTCTCTCGGAGGCCTGACCTTTGAAATACAGAGCGATGTTCACGTCAAACCTCCCTGTCACCTGTTTTCCACTGCCCTGGATATCTGTCTCTCTTGGTGACCATCACGGCTTCTGTTTATTTGTGTGCTTCTGTCCTCCTTGGGTCACTCTCTACCCTCCTGCTGTACCCATCCTTTGTGACTTCTCCACAGCTGGACAGAGCCCCTTCTGAAGGAGCTGCAGAACAGGCCGTTCTTTCTCCTTCACAGCAGTCCTGAGCTCACAGCTTTGTGCTCGCTTCCCCTGCTCAGAGCTCCCAGCAGAGGTGTGATCTTCATCCTAACTGGGTCCCTGAGCGACTCCTTTCCTGTTGGCTGCTGGCTTGACGAACTCAGAGAGCTCTTTCTCCTACAAAATGGGCAAATTCATTCTGCCTTCTTATAGTTTATGGAGATTAACTGACTTTTTACATAGGAACCTCGTAATAAACTCTGAATAAGTGTCAGGAATGCGCCGCCAACAACACTCTCCAACTTCAGGTTCTGTTAGAGTCTTCCTGCCTGAGGAACATCCTTGCTGTGCTTTCAGTTATGTCATCAATTAAACTTCTGGGGAGAGTATACAGTGCCTCAAGCCTAAACTCATGTTGCTTTTCTCCACACGCTCTTGGTAATCCCGCGTCCCTGGGCTGTGCTTTATTCTGCTTCCCCAACCTGTCTGCACTCTGCCAATCTATCCTCTCCTGCCCCCCAGCGCTTCTGTGTCTCAGATTCCTCACTGTAAATCTCACATCAAGACCCACCTCTTCTTGAAGGCTCTCCATTCCAGGGAGATTTCTTCCTCCACATAGCGCTTTGCTCTTCTTATTTTTCATAATTCAGTTCCAAAATCTGGTGAATCTATTTTTTTCTTCATGATGTACTTTTGTCTAGTTGTATCTTACACTTAAAATGTTGTTCATTTTACAAAAAAAAATCATTTAACAGTGTCCTAACCAGTACAGAAAGGCCCTCTGTTGTTGTACTTGTTATTCTGAAGTGAGGTCTCGCTATGTAACTCCCACTGGACTCAAACTTCCTCTTTCAGCCTCAGAGTAAGGATGGCATCTTTGTGACACCTCACAACTTTTAGAATTAACTTTCATAAGCTGAGAGATACATTTTAGAGAATTAACCTGAAATGGGCACTTGTACTCCAAGGCTAGCCAAAGGAGCCTATGTGCCCTAATTGTGTTGCATGAACAAAAAATTAGGCAGTCGATTTTTAAGTATTGATCATTGATGATGGGTAAGAATAGGGCTTTGTCTAAATGGTGCACACTGAGAGCTGATTTCTTTATAGTAGTCTTTCAAAAGTGAAGTGACAGTCTGCATGCCAACGTAAGGAACCAGAGATCCAGAGCAGAGACGATGTGGGAAGGCAGTGGGGACGCCCTCTCACAGCACCCTCCAGGCCCTCTTGCATCTTGCCTCTGTCCTGTCGGCCTCTGCCGGGAATGGCAGGAATCCCACAGTGGGGAACATGTTTCCATTTACAATCCTATGCATTGAATACATAATGTGATGGATAATGTATTATTTGCATACACACATAAGTATGTTTTTTGTTAAACACACAAAGTTGAAAATCTGTAGCCTGTTAGAAATGGAAGAGTTAGAAATGGCTAATTAAAAACTACCACATGCGAGTATGAGAAGGGTTGCCTTCAGCCATTTGCCCTAGTTCTTGATAGAAAGACAATAGTTAAAATGGTACAGAGGATTATTTTAGCTTCAATCATTTAGCCTCGTTAGGTAAGAAAGATCAGAAAGATATAACTGCTTGTTCTAAGGAGGCAGCTTTGTCTGACCCCAGGTGCTGGACAGCCACATGCCCACACCTTCAGGAGGGACAGCGACCCTGAAGATGGCAGCACTGCCTGCCCGCCCCCCCTTCTCTCCGCAGCTTAATTTCTGTTTAATCCCTCTCTCCAAACTCCTGGAGCCCCTGGAATCTACTGTCCCTAGCTTCAGTTGGCAGCAGATCTACTTCCGTCATACTATCCTTTAAATTTTCTATTAGTACACATTTGTGATACATAATGACTCTATTCATTGTGATAATTAATCATTCTATTCAATAGATACATCATGATCTATTCTATTCGGAGATTCTATTCATTCTATTCACTGTGGGGAGTTGGTACAGGTACATGAGATATGTTAATTCTTTTTCCACCCCTTCCCTCCCCCGGCCTCATGTCTTTGTGTCCTTTACATTTACAAAAGATTTGGCTCCTGTTATTATTTATCTTTCAATTTGTTCTGAATGTATTTATACTTTGAGTTTATTAGATAAGTAACTCGATATTTAAGCTTTTCTGATTTATGTGTCTCACATATTTCACCTATTATTTTGTCAGTTATAATTTCAGGTATCCAAAGTCAGAGTATGCCAGGGTAGGAGATGGTTTTATGTAAATTTTGTCTGTTGAATTTCTAATGTTAACTGAAATTGTAGTTATTTGTATATAATCTTAGATATGTTCTACATAACATATTCCTGAATTTTTTCCTACAGCATTTTCTGGGTGAAATATAAGCTTTGTAAATAGGAAGTATTTATAAATTGTGAAAATATTATACATATTTTAAATAGCAATTTTCCAGTTTATCCAAGTTCCCTGTTTTAATATTACATTTGTTATTTATTGAACATACTTATATAAACACATATACACATATACACATAAGTATATGTACACACTGGTGCACATACACACACATACACACACATACTAAATAACTCCACTTTCTCTGTATTAACCAAATAGCAATGCAACTTTTATAAACATCTTCTTACAAACTGTTCTTATTATTTCTCATTCAAAAGCTTGTCAACATATTCTTTGGACATAATTTAAAACAGTTTCACCTATGAACCTACATACCACATATTGTTTCGATCAACATTTGCGTTTGTATTTAAGACTGGAATGTGTTCACGCTAAACAGACACCAAACTCGTAGCGCATCTCTCGCGGTCAGCTGTCACTACAAGGGCAGTGATTCCTGAATCCCGCTGTGTTGAAGGTGAAAGTGTCGCTGTTACCCTGAGACACACGCAGGCTGCCAGCCAGGACAGAAGGAACCTCCTCGGCCGCCACCTACCTTCCGGATGGTCTTGGACACCAGCATGTCCCCCACCGGCATGAGGACCCCTCCCAGCACGGCCAGCACCGCGCCGATCACGGCCCCCGCGATGAGCCCGCAGTTCCTGTCGCAGCCCATGTTTCCTCTGCGGTCCGAGTCCCAGCTCTGATTACGGTTCCTTCTGTGTGGTCTGCTTCTATCTTCACTGCAAGATCATAAAACCAAAGTTGAAGCAACAGCACCAGAAGACCAAAGTACAAAGATACACAAAACCGGAGCAGACCATTTGGCCAGCTATAAACACTTTTCTGTTTTACCAAACTGACTTCCTAGGTTCTTCTCCCAGGGCCTGCACCTAGCTACGTGCCAGAGGCACTGTCACGGGGAGCGCTTCTTGAGAAGTCTCCTCTTCCCTCCTCTCCTGTGGATGATTAAGGCTGCGGAAGGAGAGCCGGGCGCTTGGGCTCTCTCCCTCACACCTCCCCTGCCCAGGTGAGCGCCTGCCTCGTCTCCTCCCAGCATCTCCACGCACGCACAGCCATCTCCATCTGATGGGAGGTTCTGCAGGGCAAGGCCCGGAGCTGGCGCCTGCTCTGGTCCACGGCTAAGCAGGTAAGGTAGTAAGAGGCTTCTCTTACTTACCTTACGCAGAAGGAGACAGCGAGGTACAGCAGGAGCTTCACAACAAGTAAGCGAATGAGCCTCAGGATGAGTCGGTTCTTCTGATCATTTATGAGCTACCTGAGGACAACAGAAAGCTGAGGAAGTAGGGGAAATCCACTGGCTGAAAATAAATACTAGGACGTGTCTCATATCACAACAATCATAACTGATAGAAGAAAATTCTATTTATAAATACAGAGTTGATGGCTTAAATGTTTATCTTTTAAGCAGTATGGAAAATGCTGATTAAGGTGCATTTCCTTTTCAAATAAAGTGCATTTTATTTTTAGTTTCATTGTGAACGAATTTTAGGTAGACTAGGTGAGAATTTCAGTTAGACTGTGTAGACTAGGTGAAGACAATGTACAGTGTAGAAGATGGTTTGTTTTAACAATAGGTTTGCTTTTTCACTTGTTTCTGTGTGTGTGTGTGTGTATATATATATATATATATATGAATATTAATACACTGTTATACAGAATCATTCAGGCCAATTTTATTAAAACCAACTAGGTTTTGGTATATATTTCACAGCTCATCTTACTTGTGATATCATTATACAAGATGGTTAGTATAGAAAGGAAGAATAAAAGCAATTTATGAATGCATGGACCTTGTACCAATAAAATTAAGAAGAATATATCACTTCAGATCAATACTGGGAAGCCCATTCACTTGAGCTATATTGATTGTAAAATCATTTTCTTAAATGATGAATTTGGCCTGTCGCTGATACAGTCAGACCATGTTTTATAGCTTATAAACTAACACCCTTTACTTCAAAATCCACATGGCTAAGGGAAATCCACAGATTTGGTGCTGTGGACCACAGGAAGGCACCAAAAGACGTTGCCAACACAGTCAGTGAAGCAGTAAAGATGCCCTTTATTCAAGGCCTCAGTTAAGCTTCCCTAATGAAAACAGACAGAAGTTTCTTTTTTCTTTTCTTTTCTTCTTTCTTTCTTTTTCTTTTCTTTTTTTATATTTTAATAGCATCTACAGGGTCTCACTATGTAGATCAGACTTGTAGTGATCCCTCCTGTTCTTCAGCCTCCCAAGCACTGGGATTACAGGTGCATGCCACCATGTCCAGTCTCAATTGCTGTCTCAGTGTGCCTTGGGGGCGGAGCTGGCATGGCACACCAGGAACTGAACCCCCAACCCCTGTGTCTGCCTAGGCAGGTGCTTTAATCCACTGAGCTATCTGGCCAGTCCAGAAGTTTCATTCCTATGATTTAATTACTACTTGTTTTTATTTGAGGACCCACTTCATTTTTTAAAAGCATCACTGGTAAGGTCAAGAAAATAATAATGAGTAAGGTTTTACCCTAAAGTAGAGAAATCTAAGCTTTCTTCTTGGCAATTTTGTCATGTATTCTCCATTATGCCTCTGGCTTTCTCTTGGCTGGTGCCACTATAGTTAGGATGCCCTGAGAATCCACACTCGTCCACAAGGCAGCACTGATAACTAAGAAGCACGGGTTCCCCAGGGTCACACGTCTGCTTTGCAAGTAAAAGGGAAACATGGAAGACAAAAGAAGTGGTTCATTTTCACTGTGAATCTCTGTGTCTTACTGAACACGTGGAGCTGGCTCTGTTAATTGCCTGGGTTGGAGGGGGAGGATCAGACAAGTCCAATCTCTGCTTTTCAATTCACGTAACAGGTTTCCTCCTATGGCCTTGGCCAGGGCTGTCAGAATCCAGCAGAACAAGATCCTTAAGGCTGATAGGCACTGAACATGTCAAATAGAATCTATTTTGCCAAATATGATAAAGCACCTTAACCTTGTCTTGAAACAATCTTTTAAGCAATCATAGTATTGCTAAATAGAAAATAAATTTGCTAATATTCTATATGCTGCAAACCAATGATCTTTTTCACTGGATGCACTTAAGGCAGCCATCAGAATGAAGGGGCCTCCTTGTGGGACAGGGATCTGAGAGCAGGAAACTGGAGGATAAATCATGGACTGGCCACCCTCTTGCCAGGAACAACAGGAAAAGCACTGAGCTCTCTGCCCCTCTTGTGCTTCATGTACGAGACAAAAGCTAAAATGTGACCAGAGTGTTAATGTGAAGAGCTGAACCAGCCCTTCACTTCAGTCTTATGCAGAAGACCAGCAGGTGCGTGCGCATGACGGCATCATAGCAGTGACAAGCCGGAGACACCCTGATTCGGTGCTAGCCCTGCTCCAGGCTCTCCTTGTCACTGTATAGGAAGCCTTAGAGAGCTTCAGAAGGGAGCTCCAGACCCCAATCCCGTTCAGTCAAGGGGGCAGGAAATTCTACACCCAGCTCTAGTTTTGTGACTACCAGGTGAATCTGTGTAAGGAAACATAACTCAAGTATTTAGTCATCTCTTTTGGAACTTTATTTGATGTCCTGGATCAATTTCAAGGAAAGTTGCTTATTCAACATTGCTATCATTTCTAGCTTCCACAGATCGAATACAGAAGATTTGAAAATGACAGTTATATCGTGATGCGATAGATCCGTGTGCATGCATCTGCCCCGTTCTACCTCCTGCGCCACACCCTGGCTGGGAATCTGCCTGGCCCTTCATGGAAGCATTCTTCTTTGCTCAAGTAGATCCATGTACTACAGACTTTCCTCAAGGGGCTACTGGTCCTGCATGCTTCTGCTACATACGGCAGGACAGTGGCGGCTTTACTCCCCTGACACAGAAGAGGGCCAAGCGGATCTTAGGTCCTAACCACATAGATGTTCAGTGTACACGGCAGCTTTGTGTCTGTCTTCACATTGTCTCTGCTTTTGTTTTCACCTATGTTGTTTCTGGTTTTCCGTAACATTTTGGTGTTAAGGTATGCACAATACGGGTCTAGGACATTCACTTTTATTAACATAGGGTTTTACTTATTAAAGTAGGTGATTATTTTATTTGATAACTTTAGGTTAGGTTTTGCCTTATGCTTGCTTATGGTTCAGGAGAAACAGACCAGGCTCTGGTATCTGTAATACTCACTTCCTGATTACATTGCTCCAATCTAGACATAAGGCAAAGGATAACTGTAGATACAGCAATCCAGGTCAATGGATGAAAAAAAAGGAAGCGAAAACAACAGGGCACATTTTACAATCTCACTGATTACCCACCTGCCTTGATTTGCTGGGTAGATCATTTGCAGTCAAGACAGTTTATACGGTATATAAAAGGATTGCTTTTGTAGAACTCCTGAGTAGTTTCTAGTCCCTTAGGCTGACTTGGAAAGAAAGAAAGATTTAGGCCTTCTTGCTTTCTATCAGATGAACACAGTAGTGCTTGTATAATAAACTTCTGGATGAGGTGGCCTTCTTCGCACTAGGGCTGAGCCTCCCTCCCTTGCAAAGCCTGAGGTCAGCTGAGCAAATAGAATGCTAGTGCAGACCCATGAGAGTCTATTAATTATTGCCATCTTCTTGGGAAGCTCCACTCAGAACAGACATGGCCCAAGGTAACAACTGCTAACATATGAATCAGGAAATGAGGAAGAGTTCAGGTTTCTGGGTTACTTATACCAAAGAGCATCACCACCCGCATTGTTCTCAATGACCCGCGGTTAGCTACAATTTCCTACTCTCCGTTTAAGCCCCTCTTCTGATTTCTCTTATGCTAGAAAGCCAGACCACACACATTTATTTCCACCATGCACATAGGATTCTTTTGAAACATAGAATCCTCACCTAAAAAAAACATATCACACACCTCTAAAACCCCAGTTACCAAAGGTTCTTAATTCAACAGGTTAATTGTGGATGTAGGAATCAGTTTTTAAAATATATTATCTTCCTTTACACAGTATGACCATACATCATTTCTATGTGTGATTTTCGTGCCCCGGGTCCCTG
Organism: Octodon degus; assembly: GCF_000260255.1. Taxonomy (NCBI): domain Eukaryota; kingdom Metazoa; phylum Chordata; class Mammalia; order Rodentia; family Octodontidae; genus Octodon; species Octodon degus. The sequence goes on along the minus strand of NW_004524684.1, from coordinate 4,525,004 downwards.
CACAGGAGGAGGACATGTTCAAATCCAGACTGGAAAGAAGGGGTTTGAATCAGTCGCTGAAGTCTGGGTGGCTTGTCACACGTGCACAGGAAGCCCATACATCAGTCCTTGTGCACATTGTTCAGACACAGACTAGTCCTTCCAGGTTAAATTCTGCACACCGGCTCCATGTATGAAGACTGTCCTGAAGGCCAATCTGGCAGGAAAAAGAGCAAGACCAGAGCCTTGCACCCAAGCAGCAGTGTGCCTCCCGGTCCTCTGAGCTACCCCGGACCCCACAGAGCACTTCCTTCAGAAAATAGAAAGCAAACTCTTACGGTTCAAATGAATCTGAGTGATTATGGCCAGATTTTTCACAAAAATAAGAACAACACTAATTTCTGAGATAAATTCCCAAGCACTGAGCACACTCCATACAAGCTCTCGTCCCACTGTGATTTCTCCGGGCTCATCTGTCGTGAGATAGTTCTGTATCTGGTTAGCTTTCTGTTTTGGGATGACTCTTGCCTTCCTGCAGTTACCACAGTCCCTGGCTTACTTTCATTTGTATCCTTTCTGTCTCTATAAAGGTTAACAATAGTACAAAATATATAGATATATGTAATGTAAAGCAATAACATACCTTACTAAATTATACTTATCAAATATTACAATTAAACCATACTTTTGTGACAATCCAAAAAATGCTACAAGTATGCAGCATTTCATATCATATGAAGCCTGTCTTTTAGAGAGTTATAAACCAGGAGTTACCATGTGTTTAAAATAATTCTTTAGTCACATTCATTTAAATAGGATTATCTAGAACCATTTTTAGTCACTGATCCCTAGATAGAAATGCTATTTATTTTTTCTTTCCTCACCCAAGATTCTCACTAAAGTTTATAGTGGTGAAGATCCTGATCTGGGGACCAGCCAAATAACTCAGCAGTTTAAAGCTCCTGCAAGCAGGTGCAGGGACCGGGGTTTGATCCCCAGGCCCACTGTGCTGGCCCCACCCCTAGGACACGCTAAGATAGCAATTGAGACTGGGCATGAAGGCTCACTCGTAAACAGGTAGCTCACTATGAGTCTGATCTTGTAGTGCGATGCTGAACACCCTGTAGACCCTTCCCTAAAAATAAAAAAAAGAAAAGAAAAGAAAAGAAAAAAAGATTCTGAGCTGGAATTCAGAAAATATGGATTCACTTCTGGGTGTTTATGGGTCAGTAGGAGTTTATTACATCTCAAGGGACATTGCAAGGGTTAAATCAAATGCTGTATGAAAATTCTGGGTGGCAAGAGAGCTCAGTGGATTAGGCTAACACAGGAACCAGGGTTCAAGCCCTGGCTCCACATGCCATGCCAGTCTCACCCCTGGGTACACTGAACTGGCTAGTGAGTCTGGGTGTGGTGGCACATGCCTGTAATCCCAGAACTTGGAAGGCTGAAAAGATTTGGATCACTACAAGTCTGAGCTGCATGGTGAGACTCTGTTACAAAATACATAAATTTTAAAAAAAGAAAGAAAATTCTTATCATAGAAATGGTAGTTTGAAATATTATTGAGTAGCATATTATGCAACTCTACAATAACAGCCAACTGTTATTTCAAATGAGTTGCTATTGTAAAGAGTCAAATAAATGCGCACTTCTTATACAAATAGCAATGACTGTTCCTAGAACAAGTAAAAGAGGATGGTGTATACCATGCAAATGCTTTTATATGACACTAAAATACCGTGTAAGTGGAAAGGAAGCCACTGTGTCAGGACAAGACCCTTTGCAAGCTCTACCCTATCTTGGTCCAGTGAACTAAAAAGTTTGTGATTAAATCAGAAAATAACTGCAGAATTAGTTCCTTCAGAAAATAGAAAGCAAACTCTTACGGTTCAAATGAATCTGAGTGATTATGGCCAGATTTTTCACAAAAATAAGAACAACACTAATTTCTGAGATAAATTCCCAAGCACTGAGCACACTCCATACAAGCTCGCGTCCCACTGTGATTTCTCCGGGCTCATCTGTCGTGAGATAGTTCTGTATCTGGTTAGCTTTCTGTTTTGGGATGACTTTGACAGATTAAAAGATTTCCACTTAGTTTTTCCTTGGACAAACTCCAAAAAGCCAGTGGATTCTCTCCACAGCAACGCTAGCTAAGGATTTCGCTTTTGTTTCCTTGCAGACAAAGATACTTAAAGCAGTATTTTCTTTCAACTTCGAAAGACTTTCCAGACTGAAAAATATAAGAGATTTGTATTTCCTGAAAATCTGTGCAAAATGTCATTTAATATATTACTTGATGACCCAAGAAACCATTGAGTTTTCTCTAGAAAATTTATGTGACCTATGAATATTTGTAAACTGACTTACTATAGTTTATTAAGTGTTTAGTTAATTCATGCAGTAAACATTTTCCTCCACTTAAGCTCAGTATCATCATTTTAGAAATAATTTGTTCATGTATGCAGTAAGTGTAAATAGTCAAACCCATTAATTTTTGGTTTATTTTTATTTAGTTTCCAAGTTTTGTACTAACTACACTACCTAAACTTCTACTTATTGTACAAAATAGATATATTTTTCCACTCAAAATAGCAATTTTACCTTTGTTCATTAAAATATGCTTCAAATATACAAACCTAAAATACCTACTGAATTAAACATGTAAACAAAAATTAAGTTTACCAAAAATCCTTCAACTTACCTTGAAAATTGAACAAGCTCAGGACACTGCAAAACAATGTCCTTCATACTTGCATGCTACAGAACTGGCGAACACAGTTACAAGTCATTTACAAATCTCATCTCATTGTATTGATTTTCATTTATCATGATCACCATATTTTAAATTAAACATAAGGTGCAAGTAGCCTAAGAATAAAGTGAAGATTTTTCCAAAATTAAATTGGATTATCAGTCATTTTAATATTAATAATTAATTACAAGTAAACATAATACTAAGCATCAAGAAGTGAAATGTCATTGGCCACTGAAGCCAGGGTTAAGAGCATTTAAACATAAAGTATAAGAAGAGTCACAACTTGGAAAAGAAATTCATCTTGAAAGAAAACCTAGAAATCCTTTTATAGTTACTACATTTTCTTCTCCTTATGATACAAATTCCCAGGAGTATTTATATTCTAGTGTCATCTTGCATTATGCTGCAGATAGACAAATCTCCATTTTTCTTAAAGAAAAAAGTCATATATGACTTACCTTTCTAAACATTAAGAAGGAATTCTCTGTCAAACACTCCGATAGTTTCAATGGGCAATTCTCCCCAGGACCAAAGGCTATGCTGCTGAAAAGTCTACCCTGAAGTCTTCATTACTTATGTGTGTGAGAGTTTAAGTATGCCAAAAAAAAAAAAAAAAAAAAAAAAAAAAAAAAA
>NW_004524684.1:4508746-4521465 GCF_000260255.1 Octodon degus | reverse complement strand
TTTTTTTTTTTTTTTTTTTTTTTTTTTTGGCCATTTTCCCATCCAAGTAAGTCAAAGGACAGAGAAACAAAAGGAACTGACTCTCCCGAGCAACCCTAATATATTCAGTTTTATTAGACAACCACTACCCCAGATGTGGAGCGGGTAGAAGCAGAAGTGAGAGGACAGGAGAAGGCCCGTGCCCACGGTCCCAGCTGGGCTGGGCTGCCGCGCTGCTGCTGAAGCACAGAGAAAAGGCCTCTCGCCTGTCCCAGGCAGTGCGAGCGGGGGAGGACCAGAGCCAGGGATTTTGAAATCAACTCTGAACTCTGTCCATCCACAAGAATGACAAACAGACTGGGATAAAAGGAAATAGCCTATTGTTCTAGCTGGGCGTTCTGTTGATCATTTTCTACGAGTTGTACAGAAGATACAGGAGCACAGAGAAATGTTCCCACAAAATAAAGAAGTCCCTTGCAGTTCTGCAATCAACATGTGACTTATCAAGTGTGATCTGAATTGAATTACTCTTGAGGGTGAACTTTTACTACAACTGTGTATGCCTCAGTCACTATCAAAGAAATGGTTGATCCTTTTTTAAGAAGCGGACCTTATACTGGGTCCCGCATGACCTCAGCTTTGAGACTGCATTCTCAGACACACAGGCAAAATCTCTGGAAGGCTAATGTGACATGAACACAAGAATAAGAAGACAGGGTGACACAAAAGTACTTCACAAAAGTTTAAAACAGTATCTCCTGTGTGCTTCCAAGAAGCCTTGGAAGGAGGGCTCAGGGACAGATCTACGTCTGGCTCTGGGGCCATACAAAACAGCAGCCACCCTGGTATGTGACGTGTTCACAAATGCGACCTCACGCTCTCACGAGAGAGAAAAAAATAAAATCAGCATTAAGTTATGCTAAGAAATAGAAATACTATGAACGGCATAACTGCCAAGTAAGGGTGCTTAACTACAAACAGAGAAATCAGTAAGAGAAAAGACCAAACCGATTCAGGCAGAAGTATAACTATGCCTCGAGACAAAATATAGGGGAACAGCAAGAAAATAATAACTGCTGGCCAAAACTAGCATAACACTGGTGGCTGATGACAGTCAGCTAAAAAAAAAAAACAGGGAATTATAAAAAGCAATATTTAATTAAATTTCACAGAGTAGAAACAAAATCTATTATAATTGGGAATACAGCAAATTTTAAGACTGAGAAACACTATACTAGTCCCAGACTGGACAGATCATCCTTGCAGTGAGAGAGATTTAAAAATCAGATAATAAAATAATTTAAAGAAACATTACAAAAATCCACTTATCTTATCCTGGGCCTTGGGTCTGACAAAATGTTTTTCAAGTGTTAAAATAATATCACAAATTTTAAAACCTGCTGAACTAATAATAAACTTGAAAGCATCCTGAAAAGTCTGTATTTTTAATGAACAAATTCTCATTCAATTTAATGAATAAACACACTGAATGGCTCAGAGCAGTCTTTTAAAAACCTGTTATGATGTTGACACTACCATCATTTCTCACCCTGTGTTGAAGGCACAAGACACTTGTGGACACATTCCCTCCCGCCTTCAGTCCCCAGTTTCCAGGGATACGGAAGCACATTTAGATTTATTTGCAATGCAGGGACGAGGAGGTTTCTAAGAAGCATGTTATAAAATAGCAACTCAGTTTTTAAAACACCATACAAAAAATAATACATCTTTTTTTTGATGTATCTGGTACAGGGTGTACAGGGTCTCACTACATAGGTTGGACTCAGTGATCCTCCTGTGTTCAACCTCCCAAGCACTGGGATTACAGGCACACGCCAACATGCCCAGTCTCAGTTGCTGTCTCAGTGCGCCGCTGGGGCAGGGCTGGCAGGGCACATCAGGGATTGAACCCCGGTCTGCATCTGCCTAAGCAGGCACTTTAATCTGCTGAGCTATCCAGCAGGGCTAGTAATACATCTTTGATGTGTGTAGGGGGAGGTGGGAGTGTTTTTCCTGTTTTTCTTTTTTTTTTATTCTTGGAATGGAGAAGCGTGACTTTCTGCTGCACCCCCTCACTTTGGCACAGATTCTACATCTGAGTGGCACACAACACAAAATTCTGGGCCTGCCAAATAGCTCAGCGAATTAAAGCATCTGCAAGCAGACTCAGGGGCCAAGGATTCGATCCCCAGCCTGCAGTGCCGGCCCTGCCCCCAGAGCGTGCTGAGATGGCGATTGAGACTGAGTATTGTGGCACACCCGCCCCTGTAATCCCAGCTCTTGGGAGGCTGTAAATAAGCGGATCACTACAAGTCCAATCTAGTAGTGAGACTCTGAACACCCTGTAGACCCTTCCCTAAAAAATACAGAAAAATAAATAAATAAAACACTCTATCCAAACCCACAGTGAAATGAAAGCAGCAGACATGTTATCAGCAATGGTAAGCAGACTTCATTCTTGGAAAAGTCCAAGACTTTCATCTGCCAAGAGAACAGAGGTTTGGACTGATAATTCTCAAATGAAACCTTGAAACGGCTTAAAAGATTGCTTTAAGTCTTTGAAGAATCCATAGAGTTAAAAGTAAGGCCATCTTACACTAAATGCATCTTTTAGTTTTAACAATGTCATACAATACCTTGAAAAATATGCAAATATATGTATATATCAATCATATATATAATATATAATGGCTATCATATGTACAGTAAAACTTCTAGAGTAAAAAATATTTGAAAGTGTTATAAATCATTTAAATTGATTTGTTTGCAGCATATTTCTGTCAACATATTCTTAGAATCATTAAGATGCAAACATTAAAAAGTGGTAGCCAACCTTTCTCTTGCACACAGACAGATACTTTATGAATTTGTAGTTGTTCTAAAATACTGATGGAGTTTTTGAGGTTGTCAACATAGAGTACCAAGTCATCTGCAAACAAGGATAATTTAACTTCTTCCCTTCCTGTCCTTAGTCCTTGTATTTCCTCTTCTTGTCTAATTGCTCTGGCTAATGTTTCCAGAACTATATTGAATAGGAGTGATGACAATGGACATCTTTGTCTTAGTCCTTCCCTGCATCCCTGGGAAAAACCCTACTTGATCATGCTGCATAATCTTCTTGATTATTTGCTGCATTCTATATGCCAGGATCTTTATTTATTTATTTATTTGGTACAGGGTTTCACCATGCAGCTTGGACTTGTAGTGATCCTCCTGTCTCAGCCTCCCCAGATCTCAGATTATAGGCATGCACCACCGCACCTGGTCTTGGTGGCAGGCTCGATGGCATGGCATGCTGTACTGGGAATCCAACCTGGGTCCTTGTGCTGGCCAGGCAGGTGCTTACACCACTGAGCTATCTCCCCAGCCCTGTTTGCCAGTACCATGTTGAGAATTTTTGCCTTGTAGACCTTGTACTAAATACATAAAAAAAGAAAGAAAACAACTATTGGTACATTTTCGGCACCCATGATGATCACACTCATTGCAGGGAACTGCACTGCAATAGTAATCAGGGCAATACTTTTTGGTATCAGGGTAATACTTTCAGGAATGTCTTCGGGAGTATTGCTCTCTTCCAGTTTCAGTAAAGAGTTTGAGAAGTAGTGGCATTAGATCTCTAAATTTCTTATAGAATTCAGCAGTGAATCCATCACAACCTAGACTTTACTAAGTTTTAATTATATGCTCAATTTCATTGACTGATATTGGTTTATTTGGAATTTTTTAATCTTTATTCAGCTTTGGTAATTTGTACTTCTCTAGGAATCTATCCATTTACAATGAAATAGTACTCAGGCATAAAGAAAGATAAACTCAAGGCATTTCTCAGTAAATGCTTGCTGCCTCCCCAGACTGTACTCTTCAGTGAAATAAATCATGTGTTGATATTGCAGTGTTTCTCTGCTGTGAGAAACCAAAAGTATAAATAAGGACAAAACTGTACATTATGAAATGGGTAGAATATGTTCAAATGAGAAGGCGCACTAGGGAGGAGGGAGGAAGAAGGGAGGAAGGAAGAAGGAAACAAATGAGAAAAGAAGGAAAAATAGAAACAAAGTTTGTAAACAAGGATGCGATGAGGGGCTAAAGGGAGGAGGGAACATGAGACATGGGGAAGGAAGGATCAAGGCAAATCATGGACATTGCAAGTCCCTGTAATGAGTGTGATTGTCACAGATGCCGAAAATGCACCAATAGTTTTTTTCTTTCTTTTTGTTTCAATGTATTTAGTACAAGGTCTACAGGGTCTACAGGGTGTTCAGGGTCTCATTACTAGATTCAACTCATAGTGATCCTCATGTTTACAGCCAAGTGCTAGGATTACAGGCACATCCCACCACACCCAGTCTCAATCACCATCTCAGTGAGCCCTAGGGGTGGGGCCCGCACACACATCAGCAATCGAACGCCCGTCCCTGCATCTGCTTTTCCTTATGGAAATGGTAAAACTTCTGCATGCTTTCCCTTCTGTGTGAACCCTGAAGCCATCGAACTCATGAAAGCGGAGCAGGATGGTGGTGACTGGGCCCAGGCAGTGGGAGACGGGTCAGAAGGGGTGCAAAGGGCACAAAGCCTAGGAAATGGGAGAAATCATACTCCAAGATCTACCACACACTATGGTGACTATGGTGACAGATATATATATATATATATATATATATATGTATATCTGTTGGAATTGCTCAGAAAATAGATTTCAAATGTTTTCACCACCCAAAACATAAGCACGCAAGATGATGCGTGTGTTAGTTTCTTGTTAGTAGCTTATCTGATCATTCCACATTCTCATAACGTAATATCCTATTGTACCCTAGGAATAGCCACCGTTAGAATTTGTCAATTTATAATCAATAAGGTAATCAAATTGGAAAAAAGGAGCGAAACTCTTCAACTGTCCCGCATGTGGCTGTGCTAGCACATTCCCTGCTGGCATGAGAGAAATCTCGATCTTGTTGGCATATTAAACTTTAAAATCCCTAAAAAGTTTCAAAGAAGTCTGACTTAGCAGTGGAACTTTATGTTAGCCCTGGCCCTGCAACAGCAGTGCGAGAGCCAGCTTCTGCGACGCGGCGAGGCCCACAGACACACCGCGGGAGCTGGCGGGTGCAGAGAGCCGTCCCCGCCTGGCACGAAGGGGCCAGGCTCCCGAGCGCCGTCCTTTTCCCGTCAGGGACGTGCGTGGCTCTTCTCTACCGCCACCATGGCCCTTTAGAGGAGCAGCTTTTCTCTCTGGTTCCAAGGGTAGGGTTTTAGCTAGCACTAATGGGGGGGGGGCACCTTACTCCTCCTCAGGTGATGATGCGTGCCGCTGAGTTTGCTGCATCCCCCGAGGCCTTTCACCCTTGCAGGTGAGGGACGCCAGGGCTGAGCTGGCTTGTGCAGCCCACGCGCTCACCATGGACAGCGGACTCTGCTCGCCGAGCGACTCGCACTGCGCAGAAGAGCGCGCAGCAGGCGAGGTGCTGGGGGGCCTGCACTCTGCTCGGCTCCCTTTGCTACCCACGCTGCGGGGCCGCGCCGTTTGGAGGGAATCTGCTCAGGTGACGTTTATTTTCCCAAGCTGCATGTGGGCTGTGTGGAGCGGCTTCTTCCGAGTACACTAAGGACTGAACATCTTTTCTGGACGTGAGTCAAGACTACCGTGAGGCCCGCTTTTCCTCTGATTTTCACAAACTCCTCAGGGAAAGTTGGGCAATCACAGTAGTGTGGGGAAAGAGGCTGAGAGGGAATAAAATTTGAGGTGGAATAAAAACGTGAAAATCACATTTTAGGCAACTCTCAATTAAAAGACCTTAAATACTGTCTGCGTCGAGTTACATCCCAAATAATGATTTTCTCCGAGGCTTTCAGAATGGACTGAAACAGGCTTTCTCTATTTCACGAGCTTTTCTCTTTCAATGTTTACTTCTTTTCTTCTTCATTTCCCTACATTCATTGGCTCGTGTTTTTTGCCTATCTGATCTCTTTCTTTCATGCCTTAATTTTCTTTCAGAATGATACATGCTGTTAGGTATGTAAATTTTTAAGTATGTGCACATTGACTAAGTAGTTGCACCTACGAAAGGACAACTGTCACTAAATTAGAAGAAACCACGCATCTGGGAGCTGTTGGGCTCTTTCGCCATGGGCTGCTCTCGCCGCTCTGCAGGGGTCTCTGACGTAGCAGCGGCGGAGGCTGGAGCATCCAATACACACTCATGAGTGCCGCCGTCGTCAGTACTGGTGGTCTCCAGGCGCACCCGTGTACCTAGCACTGCCTCGCATTTCTCTCTCTTTATGGCTCAGTGTTACTTTATTCTATAAAATCTCACATCTTTGTCCTTTTGTAGGTTGATGGGTATTTAAATGCAAATTGCTTCGGTGGACAAGGGACACATGCATCAATGTGGTAGGATGCTTTTAATTCTTTGGGGGAAATATCAAGAAGGAGGACAGCTGGGTCAAATGGTGCCTCTACTCCTCGATTTTTGACAAATCTCCACATTGGTTTCGGCAGTGGTTGTACCAGTTTATACTCCCACCAACAGTGGGTAAGGGTTCCTTTTCCCCACAGCCTCTCCAGCATTTGCTATTGGTTGATTTCTTGATGACAGCCATTCTTTCTGGGGTGAGATGGAATCTCAATGTTGTTTTATTATTCATCCCTCGAATGACTGATCATGTTGAACATTTTTTCATGTAGTTATTTCCCCTTTCTGCTTCTTCATCTGAGAAGTGCCCATTCATTTCAGATATTCATTTTAGGATTGGGTATTAAATATGGGCTATAGCTTTTTGAGTTCTTTGTATATTCTAGTATGAGGTACACCTGGAAAACAATTTTTCCTACTCTGTGGGCTGTCTCTTCCGTTTGCTGGTGGTTTCTCCCACTGTTAAAAACTTTAATAAGGCAAGACCAGCTGCTGATTCTTTATAATATTTTTAGTGTAACTGGGGTTTTGTTCATGAACTCTCTGCCTGCATCTATGCCTTCAAGAGTCCTACCTATTTTCTCTTCAAGTAGATGCAGTGTTTCTGTTTTAATATTTAGATCTTCGTTCTATCTTAATTTTACTTTAGCACATGGTACAAGACATGGGTCTAGTTTTGACCTTTGACATGTAGAAATCCAGTTTTTCCAGCATACTTATTAAGGAAGCTATCTTTCTTCTAGTGCGCGTTTGGCCCATTTGGTGACTATATGGTGGCTAAGTGTGTTTGGAGTTGTTTCTGCATCTTTAAATCTGTTTCACCAATCCTTGGTCCTGATTTTTTGACAGAATCAGGCTGCTTTTATCACAGTATCTTGTAGTATAATTTCAAGTCAGGGATCATGATATCCCCTTCCTTGACTTTGTCGTTCAGAATTGATTTTGCTATTCCAGGTCTATTCTGGTTCCAGATGAGTGTGAGCATTTTCTTCCCTATTTCAGTGAGACAGGTTCTTTGTATTTTGACTGGGATTACAGTAAGTCTGCATAACTACTTTGGGAATATGGCCATTTTCACTCTGTTGGTTCTTTCTATCCAAGAGCAATGGATATATTCCATTTTCTGATATCCTCTTCAATCTGCTTTTTCAGAATATTATAAATTTTACTGTAAAGATCCTTTAAGTTCTCCATTATACTGATTCCCAAATATTTCACTTTTTAAATGCTATTATGAAAGGTGTGATTCCAATAATTTCTCTCTAGCTGACTTCATTATTTGTGTACAGGAAGGCTACTATTTATTTGAAATATTTCAGTCAAACTTTAAGCTTTTCTATCACTTGCTTTCTCCATTTCTACTGTGCATATATTACCAAATGAGTGAAGTAGTAAACCGAAGGTTAAACTGGTGTCACTCACTGGACTCTCTCTGCCATGTCTTGCCTTGCTGTTTGCGCTAGGGCAAAATGGGGTGGTGATTTTTTTCTCTGAATTACTGTGGGCAAACGTGTCACTTGGAACCCTGCATTTGCATGACACAACAGCTACCTTTGAAAACATCAGTCTTCCAGGCAATCTCACTCCAGTCCTCGGAGGGTAAAATTAAAACTAGAAATAAGCGATGCTACTTCCAGAAGAATGTGATCTGTGAACAGAAAGACTCCTACTGAGGTATGCGCTCCAGTTTGTGGAGAGGAAACTCAGTGAGTCGGTCTGAATCCAGCTGTCTCACCAGCTAAATCATCTTTAGGAGATTCTTTAATATGCTCTGGAGTTTCTCTAGAGGAAACCACAGCTCTGCTCCAGATCTGACCTCCCAGGAACGTGGTCAGTGAGAGGCACCTGCAGCTGGGCCTCCCAGAGATACCCTGTAACACTGCCAAGCAGAGTCCAAGATTGCCTCTGCTGTGGTTGTGCCCATCCTAGAAGGACATGGCCTCTGAAAAGACCAGAATTTTACTGAGTGTTTCCCTTCACTCAGGGAAGCAGGGTGTGTAAAACCATGTATTTTCCTGGTGGACTCACACAACTACATCTTTTGCTCAAAACTGGTGGCAGGTGCAGTTTCTGCTGTTACCTCTGCACCACCCCAAGCCCTATCCTGCTGTAAGGAGAAGGACACTGGCAGCTGTGCTGCTGGAGGCCTGTGACCACTGCCATGGCCAGTGGGGCCAGCACCACACTCAGAGACCTGCGAGAGCAGGAACAGTGCCTGCAGCGTGCTCCTGGAGCTCTCGGTTCTGTGGCCCATGCGTCTCAGCCTCCAAGCTCATTCCTGGAAGCCTATGTGAGGTGCAGACTCTAGGTCACGTGCACTTCTCCCGGCTAAAATATCTAACCAGCTTGAGCTCATCAATTATCTGCAGGAAACATGGCTTAGCCAGCAATGTTAAAAAAAAAAAAAAGGAAAGGAGGAATAAAAGGAAACTATTGTTCCTGTAGTATGGTTTTCTTTACTACAAGCAACATATATAGAAATTAATATGAAATAAAGCGCATATAATAGCACATGTCTAAGTTATATTCTTCTATTTTAAGAGTGCTTGTGATCCCCACACAGAAAGGACTACCCGAAGGTCATTTGTCCTGCAGCACTTCTTCATGTGCAGCAGAGGAGCGGGTCACCACGAGCCTCTCCACATGTCACTGGTACCCTATGAGCAGCGCCACCTGTATCCCAGTTTAAAGCAGCACCTGCCTCATGCTACGTGCTCAGGAGCTCATGATGGGTGATGAAGGAGCTCGGCATCACTGCACAGGTTAGAGACGCGGGCACACTGATGCTGCGGTAGGAGAGGAGGCATCTGCTTCTGTAAGTTACCTGGGACCAGGCTCACACGGCCTTGTAATCCAGCAGATGTCTATTATTTTACATTCAGTAGACATTATTCATGCAATGTATGTAAGAACATGTATTATGTGCCGTAAGCAAATATCTGACTGTATTAAACACTCACACAAGGACCAGGGAGCTGGCTCAGTGGAATAAGTGCTTCCCTGGCAAGCACAAGGGCCTGAGTTCAATCCCCGGTTCCGGAAAAAAACAAAAAACAAAAAACAAAAACAAAAACAAAAAACAAACAAACAAACAAAAAAAAAACCACAACTGTTTGTTCCACATTAGAACAAATTTTTAGATAAGGCCATAGTTTTTCATCTCAGCTATTCCTTGGACAGCTGCAACACAAGAACAGATCATACGCTCTTGTGGTTTTCCTAAACTCTGTGAATGGTCCAATGTATTTACTGCATCGAGGTACCCGTGCCCAGGCAGGTGCATCTTTATGAAAAGAAGATTTCAAAAATGTATTAATTCAATCATATCAAAGGGCACACTCAAACAGTCAACATAGATTAGTAGTAAACAATTGTATCTTCCTGGTTGCCAATCCCCAGTACCCTGCACGTCTTCTGCGCATTATACTCTACCGTCCAATTTGTACAAGCCAACTACTTTTTCCTGGTGGACTGATTTATGTCTCCATGATACTGTTGTAAGAGTGTGATTCCTTGGCATTGGTGAGTGCTCTGGACCACTTGTTCATTTTGTTACACAACAGTGGGACGTTAGGCTAACTAGCAATGCTGCTCTGTGAAGGCAAGGGTTTAAAATGGCTTAGTCACTGAAGCTTTGGAAAACGGTCCCTGGAATTGGCTTTGAAAGGGCAGCTAGTGCTAGGAAAAGGCTTTAAGTTAAATGTTCTCTTTGTACTTGCTTCCTCCATCTCTGATGTGAAGCCTGTTACCATTCGCAGAGGCACTGCGTAGCTGGGCTAGCACACTAAGGGACTGAAAAAGTGGAGCAGGGTGGATCTGTACAGCAATGAGCCATGTCTAAGGCAAAGTCTAAGTGAAGTCTGAAGGCAAAGCTGAAAACATCAAGTGCAGCCTTGGCCTGCGAGAACTTGACCTATTGCTTCTTCACTCAAAAGAAAGCTTAATAGGGTGAGAGCTTAAATATCAAAACAAATTGCATAAATGGCAAAACCCAAAGGAGGAGGACAGTAAACAGGGCTGCGCAGGCACCTTGTCTCTGGAGGGACTGCTGGCTCTGCCTCTGCTAGTGGTTCTCATAAACAGAAATGCAGGAATCAATAGGGAGATAAGATAAACACACAGTACAAACAGGGGCAGAGACTACAGTTTATAAACAAAGAGTTGTGCAGAGCAATAAAAGGTATTAAAATCTAAGCTGGATGTGGTGTCTTGTGACCGCACTGCAGTGAGTGAGTGCTCTAACTTCAGAGAACTGGTTCGCTAACCACTTCTCATGATTACCAAAGTATGCTTTTCAACAAAGCTGTTTGCTAATGCACCTGTGTATTGGATTACATGGTACACTACTTTAAACATAATATTTGAAAGAGAAATGATATAATAACATTATGTAATCTGCAAATAAGGTTTTCGTAACCTACATAAAAATGTCATTGAATTGCACTATAAAGTTATAAGTGCTTTACATAGAACTATTAATTTAAATCAAATTTATTGAACCTCTAAGCTCATGGGTAATGGACTATGCTAGTTGATATCAAGTTTTTAATTTAATCCAAATTATCTATATCTCCATCTGCACACATGTGGACAGTAGCATAGCTATAGACCTTATGCATTGGAAATTACCATCACACATAGTTTAAACCTGTCATGCAGTTACAGTGCGTTTTTAACTATTTTCAAAATTCAGTAAATTATCTACTTAGCTTGATTGTACGGATAATAAAATGCTTCTGTGAAAGAAAGAAGGGATCATCTGAATGTCCTCATCAGCAAAATACGGAGGCTGAGCACAGTGCCGGTGAGTCATGTTTGCATTTGTTGATCAAACGGGTTACTGCGGCAAGCCCACGGCCTCGAGAGTTTCTCAGCAACCTGAGATTCCAGACTGCAGACGCTGAGGAGTGCTCTGATCTTTCATCATCTTTTTTCTCTTTTTTTGTAGTTTAGGGAAGGAGCTACAGGGTGTTCAGAGTTTCACTACTAGATCAGACTCATAGTGATCCACCTGTTTACAGCCTCCCAAGAGCTGGGATTACAGGTGTGCGCCACCACGCCCAGTCTCAATTGCTGTCTCAGTGCACCCCTGGGGCAGGGCCCACACGGCAGGCTTGGGGATTGAACCCCCAGCCCCTGTACCTGCTTGCAGGCACTTTAATCCGCTGAGCTATTTGGCCTGCCTTTCATCATCTGTACAGAACAAATAGGAACAACTATGAGCCCTTAAAGTATTCTCACCAAGTGCCCTTTTAGTGATAGCCTTTTGGCTTATTAAATAATAATATCTATACCCGGAAATTATTTGAATACTCACAGTAGTCCATGGTAAAACTAAATACAGGAAGTGGTCTGTGTCCAGGACACGCTAGGCGGACAGTGACTTGTGGACAGAGTGAACAGCGCAGTGTAGCTCTCCAGAGACAAAATCATTTACAATGCATCCGCATTTGTAATTTCTTGCCCATTATTTTGAGAGGGTGCATTTAGCAGCGTCACTGCTTAGGATGGGAGTTCAGCTTGTGTGTAACTGGAGCCATTGTAAGCTAGTTGACTAATGCTGAAGGAGAAACTTCCCCAGGCCTTGTGTTGAAATAGTGCATCACAGCCCATCTCGCACAGCAGTGCCAACTGCCCAGGCAACAGATATAGTTCACTAATCCAGGTGCGAAGTTATGCTGCTCTGAGCAGGCAGGTATTGACATTTCATCTTCCTGTCTGTTAACACCTTCTTTTTTCCCTATTTTCAAACTAAGGCCACTGAGACAAGTAACTGCCTTCTCTACTCTCTTTTATTTATTTTTATTTTATTTTCATTTTTTTCCATAATTTTATTGACAGACAAATAACAATGAGACAGTTTCAAGTCAAATTGCTAGGACAGTTTCAATAACTAACACATTGTATACTGTCTTCCTAGTGGTTATTTGCTGTACAAGATGCAGACATGATAATCCTATTTACAAACACTATTAGAACAAATCCCTCTCTTCATTAAGATAATGTAACTACATATCTATCCTAACCATTTTGAATACACAGATACAAAATGGACACTCATTTATATATCCCCTTTTTTTGTTTATTTCCATCATTTGAATATTATAGGCGTGTTAACTCAGCAAAATATTCTAAAAGAGTTCACTAATCCATAATAGTATTGGGTCTTCCGCTTGACTGGCAATGTCAGAAATTGTTGACCTGAGTCCCCTACAGCTCAACATAACAGTATGGCTTTACTTCTTATACTTCGTTTTTATACTTTTCTGTTGGATGGTTAAGACCAAGATAAAGCAAGACCTATGCAACAAGAGTTGTAGCTTTTGG
>NW_004524684.1:4492180-4508501 GCF_000260255.1 Octodon degus | reverse complement strand
AAAATGTTGGCTTTCCTTGTAGCCCTCCATTTTCTCTAATTTTGGTCTGCAAACTTAGGTTGTTAACCATCCAGAGGGCAAGCTTATTGTTATTACCATACAACCTAGGCTGTTAAGCTTAACCTCACTATCTGTCTGAATATTAAACATCTTAGGCATAACATGGAACAGGTATTTTTCATCAAGTATTGATATGTTGAACTTTAAGTCCCTATAGAATATGATGAAAAAGCATTTAAAAAGTTAAAGTATATTTTAAAAATAGGCATAAAGAATTACATAATTCTTATGTTTCCACATAAGTCCAGAAATTTAACCATATACAACCTTGTAGCAGGACAGTCTTGAAACATTCCTTTTCCTGTCTCCTGCCTTCATTCCACACCCCCTTCTTTTTTAAAATTTAATTTTCTACTCTCTTTTAATTCACTAGGCTGCCTTTCAAATTATTTACAATCATCACAATAATTCAAGTTGAAGCATTTAAGTGTTATTTGCCCCTTAAGAATACCACATCACAATGCAAGTGCAAATAAAATGCCATTAGTAGAAATGACCATATGTGGCCAGTGAAACAACCAACCAATGATCTATAAAATATGTACCTAGCTCTAGCACCTGTCTTCTATGAATGGCAATATTTTTATTCTATGTAAAAATTTCTTCCCATGAACACATCTCAGGTATTTTTTGTAATTTAGAAATTGTTTTACTTTAATGATTAATTTGGGCAATATCTTATTTGCCCTATTTTCTTTTATTTTAGAGATTCAGTAGCCCAAGGCAATACAAGTGACTGAGTTTTTAAAGCTGAGAGTGCAATAAACTTGCGAAACTACTTCTCAAGCAAGTCACAGAAGTCACCTGCTGATTAGTGCCGTGCCAGGAGTGCCAGCAGCAGAGGTTGCTTGTGACCTGTACTTGCCAGTATTGAAATCAGAAGCCGGTAGAACAGATTGTTCTTTTGCCAAGATTGGGAAGACACCTGGGCCCTAAAACTGTCCCCTAAGACTCTGAAACTTCCATTACAAGATGTGTTATAATTGCATCTTTGGGTGGAAAATAAAATCTACAACTTAACAGTCTTAGTGGGATGTATATATGCTTTCAGAATAAAATATCACTACACAAGAGCTGTCCCACTGTAGCTTGTTCCTGTTAAGATGTTTTGTCGCTGACACAAGCATATGAACAAACATGTACGATGGAGAGCCTGATAATTTTGAATAGAGTATGAAGGGTCTCTTATTTCTTCATAACGTAGGTGTTGGTAGGAAGGTCATACTACATGCCTGTGCCTGCCCAGCTCTATCTTCTTTTACATGCAACTTTTCATTTAGAAACTTGGGACCGGATTCTAAATGCCTCCGATACCCCATCTAAACCAATTTCTGAGGGAAGAGAAAAATCTAAGAGTAAACTGGGCAAGAACAAAGCAAAAATCAGACCATAGTAAGAGATTGCAGGCCACACACTGGTCTTAAAGCTCACATTTCCAGACCAATCACACTCTCAGCTTTAATCCAGACATAATTACCAGTCAGAAGTCCCAGGAACTATGCAAGGTCACAGGTGTCACGGTGCTTTTCAAAACACAGGGTGGTGGAGCCCAGAACAACACTGGCCACTCCGGCTGTGTTTGCCCCGAGTGCTAGGTCAGTGCCAGGCTGTCACATGCAGCCCCACCTCCAGGTACCTGGGAATGGCTGTGGAGGTCTGATTGACACTCAGAGAGGCAGCAGGGCTGCCACACGCAGGAACGCTGTACCCCGTGTTTGCTAATGTATCCAGCTTGAAAACGAGGCGCTCTTTATCCTGGTTCTTTCCTTTAAAAAAAGCAATAATTCCTCTGGGACATTTAAAAGAACACAGCAGCAGTTCCCTCTCCAGAGACATCCCTGCTTACTTTCTTAGAGCAGTTGCTTGACCCTTTCATCCTGTGTCTTAGTTCCAGGACCTCACTGTCTACTGAGGGATGCTTTACAACACACACACTGGTCTTGGGAGTGAGAAACAGAGCTTTGAGGAATGCACTGGCTTTGGCCAAGATGCAAATGAGGGTAACACTGGACAGAACACTGTAGAATGATCAAGCGCAGGCTCATCACCCTAAGCCACTTGAGGGATCAAAGGGCTGTGCTATTGAATGCACAACGCACGAACAAATTACAACAGATGAAAACACACTGTGGAGACAATACGGCCATCATAGCTGATTCTACGTGAGACCACAAGTGTGGGATTTCTCCCAAATCCCTTAAGGCAGCCAGTCTCCAGAGATTAATATTAATGCACCTATTTTTGTGTGTACTAGGAGTTGAACTCAGGACATTGCCCTCTCTAGACAGGTGCTGGGCTGCTGAGCTATTTCACCGGCCCTCCAGGGATTACTATTGAAATGATGCGCCCACACCCACACTCCCTCTAGATGGACATTTGCCTTGTGATCACTTTAGGCTGAGAAATCTGCCACAAAGGGGAAGAAAGCATGCAATGTCTTGTGAGGTTTTATAAATATACTTTGAGTCCTGTAAGCAAGTTACAAAGTGTGTATGAATCCTAGGAAATTTTCATCTACTGTCATGAAGTGGGCGGTTACTATAATCTAGAACATTCATTCCAAAGCTGATTCCCCAACACTTAATACAAGTTCACAATTTAGTTATTTTTACCCCTCTGGAGTTCGGCATAATAAATATTAATTAGAAAAGTGAGGGACTTCAAAGATTTATGAATTGGTTAGAAGCATCACAGGCTAAAGCCTTATTCATTTACGAAAAAATTCTCCCAAGTGTGGTTGTGTAAAGCCCAGTTCAGAAAAGGCTTGCTGTCTGACCACTGGCCTCGAGGCTGTGCTGGCTGCCTGCCTGAGCTGCGGGCTCTGTGCTCAGCACACCGCACATGTGTCTCAGATGGGCCACCCTGCTTCAAGCCACTAACACTAGCAAGACTGTCCAGTGTCAGTGTGTGTTGGAACCAACTCAGGGTGGAAGCATTTGGGAGAAACTCCCAGTTGAAAGACACAGCATGGACCCTGAGGAGAACTCTACAGGGAGACTGGGAAAGAGACCAGGACTGCTGGACTCCTAGAACTCCCACATTTGTTGGAAAGAAACGAGTCAATGCCCTGGCCCAGGATCTCTGCATCTGTTTCTCTGCGTCTGTTTCTTCTCTTTCCCTCATCATTAATACTTTCACAGTGCAGAAGCTGAAGACATCTTAGGAATCATTGCTCCTAATAACTTAACAAATGAGACTTCAGAGAGCAGGGCACTCGGAACCACGGGCTCTAAACCATCTTGTTTATTTTAAAACCGTTAAGTCCAACATAGCCGACGTTTCCGCGTTGTGTTCCGTTGCCTCCTCTCATTGGCTGTTTACATGTCGCTTACCTCAACTTCTACCCTGACGCTTGCTAGGTGTTGCTTTCATTTTTGTGTATTTCAGTCCCTTGTTCTTTAGCAGTCCTGGGCGACTGAACACTAGCTTCCTGGGTGATGTGAATGCTTGCCTCTTCCTGCAATGCAGTTTTACTGGTACACCATTGCTGCTATATGATCATTTTTTTTCCTCTCCTGTATTTAGTACAGGGTCTACAGGGTCTCACTATGTAGATCCGACTTGCAGTGAGTCTCCTGTTTTCCCAAGCGCTGGGAGTACAGGTGGACACCACCGCGCCCAGTCTCCATCGCCGGCTGTCTCAGCGCACCCCATAGGAGGGGCTGGGAATCGAACTGCGGTCCCCTGTGCCTCACTAAGTTTGCCCAAGCAGGCACTTTGAACAATTGAGCTAACCTGCAAACCCCTTTATTTTTATTTATTTATTTATTTATTTTTGAATTGAGGATTGAGCACAACACCTTGCACTTGCCAGGCAAGCACTTATTCTATTGAGCTATCTCCCCAGCCCCTTATGGCTAATTTTTTAATCTTTATGGTTTCAGTGTTGTTTTGACTTATTTTTATTGTAAATATTTTACATTTTTAATTAAAGTGAAATTATTAAATGCACTTTAATTTTAATGAATGCAATATACTTCTCCCTTATGTAGAACAACTTAAAAATACTAGAAAAGGATATTTTAAAAAGGCCACAGCTTCCTTCTGTATATTATGGGTCATGTGTTATACTAGATGCTCACACGTATCAAGAAAAGGGCTATAAATTAATCATCTTAGCCCCAGTTTTACAAAGGAGCTAATCGATACCAGGAAATATTGGGACAATTGGATAAATGCAAACATGACCAAAATAAGAAAGAAATGCATAACCCTGAATTTACTCATCTAATTGACAGAAACTGCCAACATTTAGTAGAAAAACAAGAATGTTTAGTAAAGTATAATCATATTCTTGCCTCTATCTAAATCCTTGACTTTTATCAATTTAAATCCCTCATCTCACATTTTCTGGAAATTTGATGTTTTAGAATTATTTTCTTACGCCAATTACAATTACATTAACAAATACTCTTACACAGTCTTCTAATTTTAATTAATCTTTCTCAACACTAGCTATTTCTCAATCTGAAAATACATAAAGTAAATTGTTACTTAATGGAAACAAGCTTAGTCAGACATACTGAAAAGTCATTCCAGCGTGCGAGGGCTACATGACGAGGTTACTGCGCAATCTCCAAACAGGGGAAGTGTCAGAAGCGGAGAGACCCAGCAGGCGGAGGTGAGCCGCAGAGCGGGGCAGATAGAGGTGGAGCCCACATCCCCCCGCAGAGAGACAGCCGCGTTCCTGCCAGGGTGGGGGGCTGTGAACAAGGAAACAGAAGGCAGGATTCCTGATTCCATGCGAAGTCAACATTTCAAATCACTTGAGCACCCAATTCTGGGCAGCAGGGCAAGTGTGGAGTTGTCACCTTAGACTTCAAAAGCAAATAGTCTTAAAGTGCTAAACATTGTTAGATTTCATACAGAGAAACACATTTCTGTCTCCTGGCCCACAAATCCTACTTAATGCTAAAATGGGAACATATTTGATGCATTTCATAAACATCTTTGTTATTAGATAGCTTTCCAGTTTAAAAAAAATTTCTTTAAATTTAGGAAATGAGGGCAAATATGTTGACATGGTATACAAACATTCTAAGTGTAATTTAAAAAATAATGCTTACAGGGACCAAGGAGATAGCTCAGTGGCATATGCACCTGCCTGGTAAGCTCAAGGTCCTGAGTTCAATCCCCAGTACCAAAAATAAAAAAAAAAATTATTGTGATTATGAAATCAAAGTCTAGAAGTACGTTAGTGGATTTCAAGCCTATACCTAGGATGCCTAAAGTTGTGACAAGTTATTCTTGTCAGTTGGGGATTTACTTGCTCAGTTAGGCAAAGTTTTGTAAAAGATGTCAGTATATTTCTAGATCTCTTTCTATAGATAAAAATATATTATCATACTGTGAGTATCAGCAGTGACAAAAGGAAATACTCCTATTTAAGCCCAAGGAACTAAGAAATCTAAGTACACATACATAATAACTCACAATAAAATGGAGACCTAAGTCATAGGTTCATTTAAAAGCCAACGTTAAAATAATTTTAAAGTTCATTTCTTATTTTTTCTCCTCAGCTGTTGCTAGTAAGGGTGTACATTCTATTATAGTAGTTTGTCAAAGAAATTAAGTTTTTAAAAATACTACTTTTCTTCTTAATCTTCAGAGGTTGTCCGGCAATTCCAGGTCACTCATTTTAAAATCCATTTTACTAATACCACAGAAGAACAATGCTTTTCTGGCCAAGTTCATGTCCACACCTTGCTGAACTTCCCAGAAGTGAGGCCAGGTGGAGGCCAGCATTCCAGGTGGAGGCCAGCATTCATGTGCTGCCAGTGTGGCCCCGACCGCCCTGTCTGGCTCCAAGGCCTCTGACCTCTCTTCCTCTGTTGCTCAACTGGATTAGGCAAGAGAAGGAAAATCTTGCCTGAATCAAACAAGGAAATTTCAAAGTCCCGGAGGCAGGGAATGAACTCTTTTGTTCCCTGAACTTCACTGAGCTTCAGAGTAAGCCAGAGAGTGTATGTTTGGACACATTAGCAGCCTCCTAGGAAAAGACCACCAAGACCATGAATTATAGCTAAATATAAATTCCACCGCAATGGTCCCCTGCATGCCTTTCTTCGGGGGGGGGGCATGCAAAACCCAGCCTATGCCTAAGTCACTGTCCTCATCTCTAGACTCTGGTCAGAAGACGGGTGACAGTGTTGCATCTCCTATTGACATGCTGTCTTTGAAAATATGCCCCTGTAAGAAAAGACGTGGTGTTCAATAGTCATTGGAAAATTCTCTCTTCCTCACGGTAATTTTATTTTTTGAAGCTTATTTTAATTTTCAAAAAAATTCTGTTCTAAAAACTAAAAAGTGAACCCAATCTGGGAGAAATCATTGTTCCTTTATGCCCTTCTTCCTTCTTCCCGAGCTCTGATTTTTTATTTCCGACAGCTCGGAGCTCTGAACTTCTCACAGTCCTCTGGAGCTCGAGCTAGCAAGACCGAACATTGGTCAGCCTCAGCCCGCGTTCCTCTTTCATTGTGAGAGGTGAAGACTGGTGTGTAACTAACGTGACCCGGGAAGCACACAGAGACTCAACTGTGTGGCTCTGCTAGCGGATGACCTCGGCTTTGAAAACAAGCCGAAACGAGACAGTGACTTGCTTGTGTCTTTGAGCGTTGCTGGGTGCTGTGTGATTCAGCATTCCTGCATCTGCTTTCTATTCAGACTAAGAATTAAGTAAACTGTAGAAAAGCCAAGCTAGAATCCTGTCATTATTTATACTATTGATCATCTAGCTTGGAATTATCCTCTCTATTGAATCCTTGTTCTACCATTCTTAGCCTTTTGGGATAGATCAAGTGTGAATCCCTCTCATATTAAAAAAAAATACATGTACCTACACATCTGAGATAATTTTATTGAAGTATTTTATTACTTAATGACAAAGATACGGCCTGGCAAGTGCAAGGTCTTGTGTTCAATCCCTGGTACTGCAGGAGAGAGAGAGAGAGAGAGAGAGAGAGAGAGAGAGAGAGAGAGAGACATTCTAGTTGGTACAAATACAGATTTAGAAAGTATTTGCTGATATTTTCACAGCACTTGTCCAAAAATAAATAACAAATGAATCTCCTTTGCTCAGATGTTAACTTTATCTCTCGAAAGAAACCATTCTAAAATGTTCCACTCTTGGTCCACCTATTCAAATTGTGTACCTGTGCCCTTCCATGCACTCACCCAGCACTAGTGACTGTACAGGAAACACAGGACCTCCTATACCTAGAAAAGTGTGTATCTTTAAAGGGAAAAGTTGGTCGCATGTCAAGATTTCAAAGTGAAGTCAAAATTCAAAATAAAAGTCAAACCCACATTATTTTCAGTGTGGGAAAAGAGTGATAGACTTGTCTATTCTGGTGAATAAAGTGTGAAACACCAAGTTCACTGAAACTGAAGTTATCACAGACCTTGGTGCATTCACCTGCTTTTCCAGAGTAGAATTGTCACAGGAAACCTTGGAGATGGTGGTACAATTCTTGGAAATGAATTTGGCCACACAAACTCGGATGTCAAACATGAAGTTCTGTTATTCCAACATTCATTTTTACCTGAAGCTTCCATTTAATCTGAACCAGGATGTTTTATAGTATATTCACTGTTAGGAAACTTCCAATTTTTAAAAAGTTCTTTATATGTTTAGAAGAAGTCTTTTGCCTAAGGGACTGGGCAGAAGTCTTTTACCCAGTCTTTGCCTGGGTAAAGGTTTTTCCCACTTCATGGGTTTTCTTTTCACTCTGTTGGTGATTTCTTTTTTCTTTTCTTTTCTTTCTTTCTTTTTTTTTTTGTTGGAGCCAAGGATTGAACTCAAGCCTTGTACTTGCCAGGGAAGTTCTTATTCAACTAAGCCATTTCCCCAGCCCTGGTGATTTCTTTTGATGGGCAAAAATCTTTTTAATAAGATGAGAGCCCCATTATCATCAGAAGTATTTTTCGTGCAGTTTGGTGTTTGCCTGGGAACTCTGTGCCTACCCCTATGTCTTCAAGATTTCTACTTACTTTCTCTTCCAGCAGATTTAGTATTTCTGTTTTGATATTTAGACTTTGACAGTTGCCAGTAATTTCAGGGTTCATGCTCAATTATATTTTTCTTTTCGGGGATTATGCTTGAAGGAGTGAGTGAGAGCGTAGGGCATATTCTAGATGCCTATCTACAACTCTCTGATCCTGGGAATATTTTACAGATGAGCTTTCTTTTGACTTAGTGACAAAATCTTCCAGTTTGTAGACTTTGGCCATAAAATTCCATGAATCTGCTTCTGGACACAGTTTGCTTCACCCAACACGCAGCCACTGACACTGCACAACTTTGGCTTGATGGTGGGCAGCATGTGAGGCCTGTTCTTTCTAAGAGAGGCCTCGCTCCGACATCACCCCAGCTTGCTGAATAAACAAGGAGGAACTGGTCTGTGGCAGGGCAGGTCACAGGCTTCCCTGGACTTGCTCCCTCTTGGGTACCCTGTGTTCATGCTTCCTGACCAGCTCACTGCACTCTCATCTGTCTTGGGATGGACTGAGATCAAGGCTGTCAGGTTGGCCATGACTACATTCCCAACCATCCCTAAACCTCAGTAGGAGTATGAAGTCAAGGCCTTGGCTCCCCTGAAACCCTTCTCCAGTGTGCAGGTTCACACTCAGTTCAAGAAGCAAGAGAAGAGTATGGAAGAAGGAAGCCAGGAGGGTTGACACCTCACAGTATCATAGTGTGCTACAAAATGTAGTTACCAGAGAAGCAGGCACATGGGAGAGAGAGAGAGAGAGAGAGAGAGAGAGAGAGACAGACAGAGAGAGACAGAGACAGAGACAGAGAAAGAGAAAGAGAGAGAGAGAGAGAGAGAGAGAGGATCAATGCAGACTGAAATCCTCAGAATAGGCCCTGAACTATTCGGTCCCTAAACTGCCCTAGAAGATCAGTTCATTTTAAGTAGAAGGAAGTGAAATTCTATGCAAATAAAATTAAGTAAGAAGCATAAGTAATCTTTTAATTATTTTTTTAAATTGATTATATATTGAAATGACAGTACTTTATATTGTGATAAGCAGTATATTAACATTAGTATACTCTACTTATTTGTACTTCTCATTGTAGTTACAGGACATTTTAGAAGCATGTAGGACTCTCAATAGGCCTGCACTGTTGAATGCCATCTGATGAAGTCCTGGTCATTTTATGTCTTTCCTGCCTCTGATAAAAATTGTATAGCCCAATGCTTTTTCTTGTGC
Organism: Octodon degus; assembly: GCF_000260255.1. Taxonomy (NCBI): domain Eukaryota; kingdom Metazoa; phylum Chordata; class Mammalia; order Rodentia; family Octodontidae; genus Octodon; species Octodon degus. The sequence continues at coordinate 4,499,228 of NW_004524684.1, read as the reverse complement.
CACTCAATGTTGCCCTGTGGGAATCATGCATTCACTTGCCTACTGTGATGTGGAGATGGCCATTGAGAAGGAATTAATACAAACTTTCCCTTGAAGCATTTCAGTAAAGAGCTCAGTTGTATTCTTAGCTGAACCTCCTGTCATTATATCCAGAGTCTCTAGCTCTCAAGTCAAGAAATATCTAGTCTTTTGACAGTGCAGACAAGAAGCGAGCAGACTATTCTATGTGTGACAAGAAGATCAGGTTGAAGACGGGCTGAAGACATCAACGGGTACACCCCAACTTTCCTGGCCCCTGGGTGCTCACTCATCATCTTACCTAGGATCACACAGCAGATTCCTTCTGCTTCTTACTGGCTTTAAGCTCTATGCTAAGATGTTGGAGTCTGATATGTTATGCCTTTTTGAGCTATTATTACAAATCCATTGGATTTCTAAACACTTATTTGTTTTCTGTCCTACATCATCTTCTTTCCCCCAAATATGTATGTCTATGTTTTCAATCGGTTTCCATTAGTTGTATCAAATAGCACTTGAGGTGCAAATGGTCAAGATCACTCCTCTCTTTTGATGCAAGTCACAAGTCATATTTTGCCTTTGTTTTGGCTGGAAACTGAGGTTCCTATAATCTCAGCATTTGTTTGATTAATGAGCTTAAGAACCTCATAGAACTCAGGGGAACAGTTACTAGTGTTTACTGATTTATAAAAAGAATGTCACAATAACTGCAGATGCAGAGATGTGTAAGCCAAAGCACAGGAGCAGCCAGTGGGGGTCTGTGGGACGTCCAGGCATGCCTCACCCCAGGAACCTACACAAATTCAGCTACCAGGAAGTTCCTTAAACTATGCCTGTGGCTTTCTAAGAGGACTATTGCATGGCATGAGGGAAATGTGGGCACTTTAGCTGAAATGAGACTGGACTTAGGGCGGTGAACACAGGAGGAGCCCCCCCAGGCCTGCTGTCCAGCTTTTTACAGCATCTGTGTGCAGTACCTCTCTTTATGAGGCACAGAGCCCACCCCCTCAGAGTTGTTAGGAAACAACAGCGGGGTAGAGAATTTCCTTATGGCCAAGAAAGCTTCAAGACAGACAGGCAGGGGAAGCTCCGCCTTGGCAAAGAGGGACTCTCGTTGTGGTTTGCCTTGGAGGAAGGAACACAGGTGCAGAAGGGTCACCATGCCCTTCGCAGAATATTCTAAGCTTGCACTTCTTATGCAAGCATACTGGGACTATCAGTAACTGGAAGTAGAGGGATTGGCAGGACAAGAGTTTGCATTTTTAAAAAGTCCATGAAAAGTTGTATATTGGGATATAAAACTGATCTGGAGGATGAATAAAACAATGCAGAAAAGATGTGAGGCTCTGAGGTAAAACTTGCACTCAGTATAATGAAGAGAACCTGTGCCCATTCTAGGCAGAGTATGCAGCAAGAAGGAAAAGCGGACTGTGGACATCATGATCACCACTGAGAGAAGCTCTGGGGAAGCTTTCTGCTGGCTCTCTGGGACATTCCAGGGTTTGCGGAATCGGGATGGCACTTCAGTGTCGAGAACCTAGAGTAGGGGAGTGAGAGCACTGTGACAGAAATATTGAAAGAGCAAGAGGAGAAAACAAAGGCAAGGAGACAAAGGCTCCTGGCATGCAGTGCCACAGGCCAGCAGACTGGTGACACCGATTGTCATGGCCTATATCTTCATATCGCTTCAAGACCGCATGTTTCCCCAGCAGCGCATGACACTACGACCCTCACCCATGGCCTAATTCATGGGTTGGCTGCAGCTGACTGTGACGCTGGCAGGAAACCCTGGTAGGAGGAGGTGGGCCCTGGGGTGTGGTCTGGCAGTTCTCTCTCCCTCCTTTCTCCTTGATTTCTCTTTCTCTCTGGTTCTCCTCTGCCACAAAATGGGCTACTTCTCCTCTGTGTTGTCCCCCTACTTTGCCACCCTGCCTTGCAGCCAGCCAACTATTGACTGGGACCTCTAAAAATGATGAGCCAAAATAAACCTTTCCTCTTTCAAATTGTAAGTATCAGATACTACGTTTTAGCAACAAGAACATAACAAGGTGCTTGTCATGTTATTTGCGTAGTTTATAATCAAGAGATTGGCTCAGCTAAAAAGTAACCTTACTGCGATTAAGTGATGGAATTAAGGATTACGAAAACCTACATTTTAGTAAGCATATTTATGGGTCACTTCATTGACAAGTGAGCAGGTGACATAAATGCATTACCAAGGTTTGAAGATAAGAGATAAAGAATGAAAGAGAACCTACACCTAGACCAAAGCCAAAAGAAAAGATTCAATAAATTTTCTGGGTATATTCACAATTAAAAATAACCACCTTTGCATGAAAAACCATTGATTCTCTAAGAACAAGAAGGTTAGACTTAAATATAGACAGCAACAATGTCTGCTTTATTCTAGCATAATTTATACAACTATCTTCAGAATTTCTGAAATGTTTAAAGAGTGTGCAAAATTATGCACACCAGAATATTTGTAGTAAGAAAACTGGTATAGCTTTTATTTATATTGGAATTAAATACATGCCACCAATTTATATACACAGAATATCCTTTATCCAACAAGAAAATTAGTAATACATGTTCATTTTTGTAAGCTTCTTAGACAGTAAAATTAAACTGAAGTACATTCGCTAGTCATATGCCAATTTGTGCTTGAACAAAATGGACTTTGGAATTTTACATTAATTTCCCAAATAAGTCATTAATATCTATATGTCTACTTGTGTTTCTTTTATTACTACTAATGAGGCGTCATCAGAATTGTCAGGATCCTGCTCTAATTTAACGACTGAGCCACGACCCACTAGGATACACTCAGAAGTATGCTGTATGAATCTGCTAGGTGCTTCTTAATTTAATGAAGTTCACAGGTCAGGAATAATCAACCATACATTGTCAACTTCACACCAGAATTCATCTCCATACACTGTAGTGTAACTCCCAATGAAGACAATCCCGAATTCATGAATTTACTAACACAAAACAACTATCCTGTGCACAACTGCAAATACAACGACCTCATCCCCAAAGTCTCAAAAGCTCCAGTATTTTCAAAAGTCCAAACCTTTTCAGAGACTCAAGGTAAACTCTTAGCCATGAACTCTGAAAAAATAATGATAATTAAAAAAAAAAAACAATAATTTATGCAATCCCAAGGTCCAATGGTTCAATGTAAATATTTTTATTCCCCAAAGTAGGAATAAGGACATAGAAGTCCTTCTCCATGTCTCACAGCCAAGGCACAAGTGATGGAGATGTCAGTTCCAGAGGACTCGGACCTCCCAGACCCTTGTTCTCACCTGCTTTAACCCACACAGCCTCTCTCCTGGGCAGTGTCACTTGGGCTTCGCTGGTCTTTAGCTATACTTCCTGTTTTGGGTATATGACTACCTGAGGCCTCCTCTGAACTTATGGCTTTATTACCAAGGCCTTGCCTTCTGCTCTCTCCAGGGGTTCCTCGCCTGTCCTCCAAGGTCTTCCTTTGAAATATGATGGAAACCTTCCTGACCTTGCACCTCCTGCATTTGTATGCCGGGAAAACAAGCATGTACACAATACTGAGGTTGGCTCAAGTAGTCCATGCTCCCTTGGCCCATGGCTACAGCAGCCTCTAAATGCTTGGATGGCTGAGCATGACGAAATTATGCCATGGGACCCATTCACAAGGAGCCCCTTATTGAGCAGAGTTCCCATGGCCTCTTTTGACATGAAAAGCTGGCAATTTCCAACTCTTGATCCTGGAATGCCGAGGTTCTGCTGATTATTTGGGAGGGGGATTTTTGTTTTGTTTTGTTTTGTTTTTAGGGGAATTTTTATGTATTTAGTACAAGGTCTACAGGGCCTCACTGCGTAGATCAGACTTGTAGGGATCCTCCTGTTTTCAGCCTCCCAAGCGCAGGGGCACCACCATACCCAGTCTTAGTTGCCGGCTCAGCACACTGGGGCAAGCACAGCACACCAGGGGTTGAACCCCAGCCCCTCCGCTCTTCCTAAGTAGGTACTGTAGGCTGCTGAGCTATCTGGGCAGCCTGGGTCTACTGATTTTTGAGTCACCTTCAGTGCACTTCTTTTTCTTGTTTCTTTACAAAGTACTTGGCTTCTTTTTAGTGGCAAGACTATCTTTACCAGTCACACTCTCATGGACTGCAGCTTTACACATGTTTTCTCCTAGGCCAAATTATACATTTTCAAAATTTTCTCTAGCTTTTTTCACTACAATTTTTTCCCACAGTTCCCACTATAAATCTGGCAGAAGCAGCCAGTAGTACCCAGGCCACAGCCTGAATGTTGAGTCATCTTGAAATTTCACCTACCACATTAATTAGTCTACTTCCCTTAATGTCAGGCTCCCATAAAGACTCAGCACATGGAACAATGTAGACAAATTCTCTGACAGAATCAAGCACACAGGCTCACCTGCACAACTGCTCGCAGAGCCCTTGTTTCCAACTGAAATCTGCCAAGGCTGGGTGTGCTGTCTCCACCTCCATCAGAATTCTGGTGCTCTGAACTCTGACCAGAATCTCTCATCCAACTCTGCTCACTATTTTGTAAGTCTTCACTATGCAGCATCACTGTTTCTCCAGCACCTCCTGCTAACAGGAGCTTCTTATTCCAGGAGCTGCCGAACTGCATGGCAGGTACCGAGAGAGCAAAAGGCCCATTTCTCTCGTGCCAAATTTCTGTATTCCTTAGCTTTTCTAACCTTGAAACACAATATCCACCACCCAAAACCTAAAGGGGGAGCATTTAATTCAGCTTACAGTTCATGGGGCTCAGGCAATAGTCAGCAGGCACCAGAGGAGCAGCATCGTGCTGGCAGAGCAAGGCTGAGCGACGCCGCTTCATGCACAGTGCCTGAAGCAGAGCAAGAGCCACACCAGAGCGACATGGCAGGCGGAGCACATATACCACCCAAGGCCACAGCTCCACAGCCAACCCAGACACACCCAGAAGCGTTTTATTTATTTGCCTAGTATTTCTTAATTGAAGGAAGTTGACATGACCATATTAATGATTACAGCAGTGCTAGTGTGGATTTTGTAAGACTTGAATAAGCCCTTTGTCTAAGGCCTATGACAGACATCTGTAACATTTAAAAAGATTTAAGCTGCTTTCATTGTTCCATCCTATGTGATGTTGAGGAGGAGTTTTAACTTTCCAAGTTCTTTTCTGTCTCAGCATATTGTTGATCTTGACTCATGTAAAATAGAGTTGAATGTTCACTTGAAAACAGGGAGGTGAAATGGTATTCTGTGAAATGATGTATACCTTAAGGAGAAAGACGATCTATAGATAAAAAAGAGGCAGAAACCAAAAATGTACATTTGCATATGACTCAACATATTTTAAGATCAAACCCAAAACCACTGTCAATAAAAAGAAGTTGATGATCTGGGGACATGGCTCAGCAGCTTAAGTGCCTGGCTAACAAGCGCAAGGTCCTCAGTTCAATCCCCAGTACTGCAAAAAACAAATCAAAAAACCAAACCCTAAAGTACAGTGTGCTGAAGGATACACAAATAAATCTCAAGATTCAGTGCGATTCCTATCAACACAGCAATATTCTTCATTGAATAAAACAGACATAAAATTCATTCACACACAGGCATCAGAATCCAAATAGCCACACAACCTTGAGAGAGAAAAAAAACAAACCCACACATCCACCACACTTCCTGATTCCAGATAATGACTAGAACAGCGTGAAACTTTCATAAGAACACACGACAAATGGGACTGCACAGGGCACCCAGAAACAAGCCGAGACAATTATAGTCACTGATTTATGAAAAACCCACATCATTGGAGAAAGAACACCTTTTGAATAAATCAGTGTGTAAAACATGGTATCCACAGGCAAAGGAGGGAAGCTGGGCCCTGAAACGTCAATGCAAAATGGTTTTGACACACAAATGAATGAGCTAACACTCTGGAGCTGCTAGAAGAATGTACGGGGACATCTCTGGGACATTGGCCTGTGCAATATTCTGGTGTTATCTAAGCACAGGCAACAAAAGCAAACAACAAAGAAGTTGTATTAAACCAAAAAGGTTTCTGCACAGTTAGGTAAGCAATTGCCCATTAAGACCTATAAAATGGGAGCAATATTAGAAAACTGTACCTTTGATATAGAAAATATACAAGAAACTCAAAACCTCAATAGCAAAAGATACTTAAATAATTCAGTTTAAAAGTAGGCCAAAAAGCCCTGATCTGACATTTCATGTAAGAAAACATGTCAGTTTTTCAACATCATCAGGAAAATGCAAAACCACAGTGAGATATTCTCTCACTCTTCTTAGAATGGTTATAACAAAAAAGACAGAAGGATACCCACATTGGCAGGGACACAGAAGAAAGAGAATCCTTGCCTGCAGTTAGTGGCCATGTAAATTAGTCCACTTGTTATAGGAAAAAACATGGAAGTTTCTCGAAATACAACAATTAGAACTTTCATATGATCCACTGATATATATATATATATATATATATATATATCTCCAATGGACATGAAATAAATCAGTACAATGGTGGAAGAGATATTTACACTCCTACCTTTATTGCCCAAGTGGCTATCATGAGATGAACAGATGAAGCAACTGTGAGACATCAAGGCAATGGAATCTTATTCAGCCACGACAAAGAAAATTCTGACTTTGTGGAAGTGTGGATGACCATGGATGGCATTATGTGAAGTTTAATAAGACAGGCACAGAAACTCAGACACTGCACCATCTCATTTTTGGCTTGCGATCTTTTTAAAAATAATCTTTAATTAATTTAGTCATGTATTTGGTACAGGGTCTTGCTACGCAGCTCAAACTCATAGTGATCCTCTCGTCTCAGTCTCCCCAGTGCTGGGATTACAGGTATGCACCACCATGCCCGGTTTTGGTGGCCAGCTTGGTGCCGGGACAGCATGGCAGGTGGTTCCAGAGATAGAACCCAGGTCCCTGGGCTTGCCAGGCAAGTGCTTAGACCACCAAGCCATCTCCCTGGCCCTTTTGCTTGGAAT
>NW_004524684.1:4478227-4489380 GCF_000260255.1 Octodon degus | reverse complement strand
TCTTTTGCCTTCATTCACAACCCCCTTGTATTTGAACAATCATCAACCCGAGAGACAGCACAGCAGCAACTGGCATGTCATGACAAGCAGCCCGTATTCAGAAGACCAGAATGACAGGCACTCCAAGCATGAAACTACTATTACAGATTACCATCTTCAGTGCAGCTTCTTAGTTCACAGGTATCAGTATATATAGTTAGTCAGGGTGAGAATCTTTCCAATTAACTATTACGTTCAAAAGTCTTCTGGAGATTCTCAGGATCATTGCCTTGCCTGTCTTCTACATATAACTGCATGGCTTGACCTTGTCATGTTTCCTATCTCTTCTCCTTTCCCTCTCTTGAAATTTTTTTAATCTTGAACTATACTCCCTAACTGGGTATTCTTTCAAGTTTGTAAGTATGAACATCTATTGCTTATGTTATTATAAAATGTAGGAGAGCAGAAGTAAATGTCTCTCACCATAATTACAATTATGTGAGTTAATACATTAGCTGTATGTAGTCATTCCACAGTATATCTACATTTCCAAACATCATATTGTACATGATTAGAATGAATAAGTTTATATCTGTTTTAAAAACCAGTTACTGGGGCCAAGGAGATGACTCAGTAGAATAAGCCCTTCTCTGGCAAGTGCAAGGGCTGAGCTGAATCCTCAGTTCCATCAAAAATAAAGAATATAAAATAAAACAGTTATTTAAAAAGTATACTGCTATAAATGAAAAGTCAAATTATTTCATTTATTTCAGGAGGACTGTACAATATCTCAATGAAAAGTTCAGCATTCACAGAATATTTAACTACTTTCACCATTATCTTGTGCTGTGGTTTTGAGCTAGATCCCTCTGAGACCTACATGCGCTCATGGGTAAAGCTTTGGGATGGTGCCTGCATTGTGGGAGCTCAGGGCGGACTTGCTGTTGAGTGGTGGGGTCAGGTGGGGAGAGGCAGGGGACGGCAGTGTGGCACAGAGGGCTCAGCTCCCGTTTGCTCCTGTCAATACTTGCTGTACTCGATGACCACAGCATCGCAGCTTCTTCCCTTCCTGCTCCTCCTCCCGCTCCTCCACCCCTTCACCTCCTCTGTGTTCTCCACCTCCTCCACCTCCACTTCCTCCTTCTCCTCCTCTTCCTCCTCCTTCCTCCTCCTCCTCCTCCTCCTGCATGCTGTCCCCCTTGGACTCAGCCAACCATGTGAGCCATGTAGCCCTCTCCTCCTTTAGGTCACAGGTGTTGGGCACGAGGCCTCAGGGTTGAGACAGTGACTAAGGAAACTCCATGGGATACATAGGTTTTCAGAAATACACTGACTTGAAATAATTCATGACTGCACAGTTAAATTCTCAAGCTACTTCTCTGTGTAATAAGTGGGGAGACATTATTTTAAAAATAAGAAACTTTCAATAAATAAAATTAAAATTATGTTCCATTTTGTTTCATGCCTGCCAATGGCATATATTTTTTAACTTGTATAACAAAATAGTTTTTTATATTGTATGACCAGGAAAAGAGTGAATTCTCTAAACAATTTATGCATACCTTATTATGGGCAGGTGGATCTCCTATGGTAGTTTTTATTATCAAAATCCTGAGACAACAGAGATGAAATTTTGTATTGAATTACCCATTTGTGTTGACTAGGCCATACAGGAGCTAGAGAGGGAAGTACAGAGGAACTTTACTCAAATCTCATTTAAATAGGCATCAAAAGCTGTGGGAATTGGATTTTATCTACGTAGATTTCAAGGAGTATAAAGAATGTTATTATGAGAAACAGGACAGCAGCCCAGCACCCCGAGTTGGCCTGGTTGTGTCAGGTAGGCCTTGTTACTTCTAGACGGGAGCTGGCATTCACAGAGAGGCATTTGTTTTCTCCTGTTGACCAGAAATAATCTCACACTCCATTAACATTAGACAGAACCCTTGAAGGAGACCAGGAGGTTTCAAGAGAAAAGAAGGCCTTTCAGTCATCCTATGTGGACCCAGAACAGGGAATGTCCAACTCACACACCCTGCACACCTTTCCTACCTACGTAGCTGCTACTTCATTATCGATTGGTGCTTTCCTGTCATTCTAATTTTCTCTAATCTTCCCTCTTCTGGATAAGAACAAGAAACGCTGCTATCAAATTACCTCACCTGGTCTCATGCCAATGTGTGATTCACAGAAAACCCCTGTTTTCTTCAGCTACTGTCCCCCCACCCTGGCCAACCTGAAGAACCAGAGTCCAAGTTCCACAACCAATCCTCACATCTGTGTTGGGTCACCCTCAGTTCTCCACAGCACACTTCTCCCTCTTTACAGTGAGGAAGGACCCCAGCCCAGCCAGAGCTGTGTTCCTCGTGGTCTGTAGCTGTCGGATGTTACCATGGACGAAGCTTGACCCCAAGTACCCATGTTGATGGGAGACTCTGACATGACTGGTACTCCATTCTCTCAGAATTGTGCAGAAGGCTAAAAGACTAAACAGATTTCAAGGAAGGAAAGTTGCAAGGCTCCATAAGGCTAGGAATGTGAGCCTTCGTGGGAAGTCAGCAAGATTGCATGGACCAAGATGTTGTCATTGGAGACCTGTGTGGAGTGTGGAAGGGGCAAGCATTCTGGAGTGAGTGACAGCACCGAGGCCCAGGCAAGGGGTGGGTGGAGGACAGGCGCACACTGTCGCATCGTCAGGTTCTTCGATTAGAGCTCATTTCAGAAAAAGGCAAACTCTGTGAGGACTGGACAGTCAATCCTCATGTGATGGACAGACCCTTCATCACAGGGGACATCTGGAACACTCCACTGAAGCTATAGTCCTAATCTCATAGCTACAAAGCGGGGCATAAGAAAAGCATGCTATAATTCGGGAACTAGTGACCCTCACACTTAGTCACTAAGAATCAAGTAACACAACTTTTCACTAACTTTTGAAAGGGATTCACAAACTCTACTTAATCCTAAATAGTTATTGAGTAGCTAAATGCAAGCATAAGTGTAGATTTGAAAAGCTGGAGTAAATGGAAGTCGGGAGAAATAATCATGATAACGAATTCACCAGCATAGCGAAAGAGAGGTTCTTAAAAGCAGGCATCACGAGAACCACGTGAAGCACTTTGGGGGTGCCCGTGCTCCCCGCTACACGAGCATCTCTGTGCTGTGCCTCGTCTGACTCAGGCAGCCGTGGAAGCTCCGCCGGGTGCTTCCAGGCCCTACCTCTCCGGCTTCCTGCAGGGTTTTCCACGAGAAGAGAGTTTCCAAAAGGGATTGCAACTGAGCTTGATCCTCGCATGAGGGCACCTCCTCCCTCATCTGCTCTTGCCCTCAACCTTCCACCCACATGGCAAGCTCTGGCAGCCCTCGTGCCTGCAGCCTTCCCCCTTCTGCCCTGTCTCGGCCACCAGAAGGGTGGCTTCCAGAAGGCCAGCAGAGCCAGCTCCCGCCTTGTTGCTCCTACTCTGATTTCTGGGCTCTGAGAGGATCACAGCTCTCCACTGCCCTCTTTCTTGTCAATATCTGTGGATGACATTTGAAAGTGTTTTCTTCTTCCAGCATGAATCATTAGCCTGATTTTTCATTTATTTATACTTTGATTGCCTCAGTGAAAATGGCCATGTTTTATTCATGTGTAGCCCTTAGCAAAACACCATACCATAAACTCCTGAAGAATTTTTACTCTTGTCTTTTAATTAGGACAAAATGTGAGGACCCACTGAACAAAATACCCCCATTCTTTCCACACAGGGCTCCAGGAATGAGGAGGTTTACAAATAGACCATTAGACAGAGGCTGACACCGACCCCTGGGTGCCAGGAGCTAGGACTGCAAGGAGAAGGTGTTCAGGGACATGGTGAAGGCAGCCACAGTCACCTGAGGACAGGGAAACAGGCGCTCTGGGTGACAAGGCCAGGGTTGCGTGCATGAGGTCAAAAGCATTCCAGCCAGCAGAGACTTAAGAAAGCAGGGAAGGAGAACCCACACGGTGGGGTGCTGATCTTATCAGTAAACAATGAGCTGGTCTCCTTGGCAAATACACACGGGCTGGCCTAACGTCTGAGCTTCAGAACAGGCAGCTGACTAGAAACATGGGCATAAATGACATCAGCAGATAAACTGCATTCCCTTCAAAAAACAGGATTTCATTCTTAGGAGTTTTTCTCCAAAATGTTGAAAGGTGACATACAGATTTTTATGAGGGAACACCAGATAAAACATGAATTTAGGAAACGGTGTGGCATCCTGCTGGAGAACAGAGTGGAAGGAAGGTCAGAGGACACCTGCTGGCTTCGCTGGAGTTTGTACTGTTTGAAGAACTGGTTGTAGGAATGTTGTCAGAAATGTTATGCACAAGCCAGGAGATGCTTGGGCGAGGGCACGAGCACCTCAGTCCTGTCACTAGCTATGTGGGAAGGAAAGGGCAAGAAAGGATCCTGAGGTGCAGGCTCGGGTAGCAAGACCAACGGAGGCACCACTGAGCTACGGTGAGGGCGCGTGTGCCGAGAGGGGCCAGGTCTGGAACAGGGCAAGATGCACCTTTCATGGCTGAGAAAGGCGTCTTCCCCAAAGAGCTGAAGAACCTGCACCAGTTAGTCAATCTCTCTAAGTCATTTGTAAAAGGGGACACCATTCCCTATTTGAAAATAAGAGTAACATTAGATAACACTGTGTGAAAGACACTTGTGTAAGTCCTGTTATTGCTTACTTTGACCAATTACCTTCTGAAGTAGGTCTTATCTTATTCTTATTTTATGGAGGCAGAAGCAGGGACACACACGGAATTACTAACCTGCCCGAGGTCACAGAACTGGGGTTGGCAGATCATACTCTCAGATCTGTACCATCTGGCTGTGAAGAGGAAGTCAGCCAATAATTTACAAACACATGACAAAGCTCTGTTTATAAAAACATTTATAAACTTCTCATTGGACACTAAGCATCTTATATAATTATTATCAGAATGTTTTGCTATTACCCAATAGGGGTGAATAAAATATGTAATTAATTCATTTATGAAAAATAATTTTCGGAACATATCTCATATCTATCCTGAACACTAGGATAGATTTAAGCACAGTGAGACACTGCCTGTCTTGGGCCGGCCAGAGAGCTCAGTAGATTAATGTGCCCACTTAGGCAGACACAGGGACCGGGGTTCAATCTCTGGTGTGCTATGCCGGCCCCACCTCCGGGGCACACTGAGAAAGTGACTGACACTGGGCATGGTGACGCACTCCTGTAATCCCAGCGCTCGGGAGGGTGAAAACAGGAGGATCACGACGAGTCCGATCTGTGTAGTGAGACCCTGTGGACGCTGAGCTAAATACATAAAAAGAAGGCACTGCCTGTCTGAATGACTTATGATGCAGTGTTGTACATAAAAACACACCGCATAGAAGCAATGTGTGAACAAGGTCATGTGCTAAAAGGATTAGACAATTTCAAGCAAGCTGTGTCAACATTTAGAGCTTGACTAACAGGCATAAAGAGTCATGGGTTCCAGGGCCAGCCAAATAGCTCAGCGGATTAAAGCACCTGCAAGCAGGTGCAGGGGCGGGGGGTTTGATCTCCCCGGGACCTATGTGCCCCCTGCCCCCGGGGCACACTGAGACTGGCAATTGAGACTGGGTGTGGTGGCGCACGCCTTTAATCCCAGCACTTGGGAGGCTGTACACAGGAGAGTCACTATGAGTCTGATCTAGTAGTGAGACCCTGAACACCCTGTAGACCCTTCCCTAAAATACGAGAGAGAGAGAGAGAGAGAGAGAGAGAGAGAGAGAGAGAGACAGAGACAGAGACAGACAGAGAGACAGAGTCAGAGACAGAGAGACAGAGAGGGGTCCAAAACTGAAGAGCTTGTCTGGTGCTATGATTATAGGTAGATTTGGGCCTGTCAAATATCGAGATTATAGATGAAGTATCAAAACTGAAAGGGTCACACAGGAGACCAGGGAGAGAGCTCTATAGCACAAGCACGTGCAAGGCCCTGAGTTCAACCCTCCACAATAACAACAAAAAAGGGGTCATGGAGGAGACAGAATTGGGGTGGAGGGAGTGCCTGAAGTCTGCCAAAAGGGAAACCGAGGCACAGGGCTCTGATATGCACAGGGTATAACCCCTCACTTGGTGCTGGGGAGCCTCAGCTTCCTTTTAAGTGCTAGAAACTAGCTTTGCTTCCAGTGTTTACAGTGTTGGCTGTTAAAAAAAAGTGAACATTAGGGAAGTAGTTAAAAGTTGATTTCCACCACTAAACCTTGGGAAGCAAACCTGGCCTCATAACTGTTACTTTTCCATGGCAAATAATTATTAAGTTCTTTTCTTTCTTAAAAGAAAGGGCCATTCAGGTTGTTGCATTGCTTTTGTTTACTGCACTGCATTTCAGCCTCAGAAGCGCTCTGCCTGTCGCTATGTACAGAAGACCCACATGGAGAGCAAGCGGGGAGACGGGGCTGGCCTGCCGGCTGCCCAGAGGAACGTTAATGGGACCGAGAAGAGAGCGGGAATTACTAGAAGACGCTCACGCCTGTGTGCTCCTTGCCTAGGATTTGCCTTTCGCGCCTTCCCGGATTCCCACAGTAAAGCAGAAATTTTGAGCTATTTTATAGTAAGCATACAGTCCCAGTTTGCAGTTTGTGTAAATTTAAAAGACTGAAATGAAAGAATCTTTCAGAGGTTCCCTCAGGTCCTGCAGGGAGCAGGGGGTACAAAAAGCATGAAGGCTCCTCCTGGGCTACCTACTGGCTTCCACCTCCAGCCCCAGGAGGCTGAGGCAAACGCAAGATGAATCCAGCAAGGAGCAGCCTAGTTTCCCATGAAATAAGAAGCAGAGGGTCGCACCCACGCTGGAGCCAAGAGCAGGCATGACAGCGCAAGGCCCTCCCAGGAGGCCTGGAGCAGGACAGAGACGCCCTTGCACCCAACACCTCCCCTCCTCCAAATACCACTCTCAGCGGTGCAGGCCATTTTCCACCCACAAGGCTGATGGATCACTAAGGAGTCTGCCTTCGAGGATTTGGGGAGAGTATCCCCAGTGTGCAGTCTGTGTTTCCTTCATTTACAGTATTGACACATTTTGGTTTTATAATGTCACAGAAAGGCTTACTCTAGGTGAGAAATATTTGGAATAATCACCTGTAAAAAGAGTCTGCATTGTTACAAATGGCAACTCTTTCTTACAGGGGAGAAATGGGTGGAGACTCCTTCAAGCAGCAACAATGAGGAACCTTTTAGAGCTTTTGGCAGCAATGCCACCCCCCTGCAGCGCTCACACCACAGGCTCCCCACCATTGCCCGTTAGCCTACAAGTGACATGTCGTCGTCGGCTCCCACTTTATCTTTGAATATCATGCTAAGGAATTCATGAGTCTAAAGACAGTGACTCTGTCGGGCACTGACGACAGAGCTCAGAACCTCATGCACGCTCAGCGCACACCGCGCCGCTGCGCTAGAACTCCAGCCCCTCTTCACTTGGAGGTGAGAGCTCACTACATGGGCCAGGCAGGCCTTGAACTTGCAGACCTTTAGCCTCAGCCTCTCAAGTAGCTGGGATCACAGGAAAGAACCTGGACGAGGGTTGAGTCTTAAAGAATTGTCATTAAAATAAATGAACTTAATTTAGCAAAATTTTTTATGTCTGCTTTAAAAATATACTATCCTTAGAGTTCTGTGCTTTAGAAAAACTACTGGACAAACCAGTTGCTACTACTTCATTTCTATAAACCCCAGCATGGGGTGCAAGAAGGATCCCTGAGAATGGCGTCTGGTACATTTCAAGCAGAGGAATAATAGAGCTCCAGAGTTGGACACAGTTGAATTTAAATTCAACTGTGTTTTTCTTTCAAATGTCATAAAAAATGACACGATAACTAATGTCTCTTTAATTTCCTAAAATACATGATAAGAAAAGGATATTTCTATTTGGAAAGCAATGAGAAGAAACAAGTTAGGAGGAGAAGCCAGTGATAGTTAAGATAAGCCTGTGCTTATGCAAGTGTGCACTGCACAGGCGGCCAAGGATGAGGACGCTTTTTCTGAGAGCACGCTCTGGAGCCCGTGGAGCAGAGAGCCGAGCTGACCTCTAGGTCCCCTGCATGATGTGTACCAGCTTCCTCCCGCTGCACAAGTGTTTCTGTGACAAAGGTCTCTGGGCATATTGCAAAACATCTTTAACTGTTTCGTAGGGCAGCTCAGTTCACCAAGCATCCAACTAAAGTGCTGCCTTCACTGGTCAGCAGACACAAAACAGAATTCGCTTTATTATTCTCCATAAAGAAAGGACCAGTAAGTTGTTTAGTGGACCCTGTGGCATGCAAATAGCTACTTGTGAAGTAAAAAAGCTCATCCAATCTGTTCTACCTCTACAGAGAAGAAAAAAAAAAAAAAAAAAAAACCCTAAAACTAATTATTTACCAAACTGTGTTCTTTTCCTGTTCCCTGTGCCCTTACAGTCCCCAAGCAGTTTCCTTTAGGTAAGAGAATGGCTTCGGAGGCATGTGTGACTCCGCACCCGGGCCCTGAGACCCGATCCTGCCCCACGGCTCCTCCTCCTCCTCCCCCAGGCCAGTCCTTCCCGGCTGCACTGAAGAGGTGACACCCTGAAGTTGTCATTTAAAACAGCCTTTCAAAAGCGGCCACTCTCTTGTTTTTTGCGTTCATTCTGTGCCACTCCTCCTTGCATTTAGCATTCCCGTTGTGCGCCTTTAAGCCCTGCCGGTGCCCTGGTTTGTCAGCAATCCAAAGCCTTTTTTTTTTTTTCCTGCCTTTGTGTTTCTAGACAACAATTCCTCCCAGGTCAGGAGCAGGAGGAGCAGGAGCATTTTTTCCCAGGTGAAAATTGTTTTATTATCCTCGGGTGTCTGCTTTCTTAAAGTCTTAGAGCAGTTAATTACAAAATTGTCTTTGTCCTTTACAACAGAATCAGATTCCAGGTAATTAGTGTTTGTGTCATGTGTCATTAGGAAATATTTCCCTGCCCCCACCGCACCCCATCAGGGTTACAGTAGTCTCATGTACTGACCTGAAAGCCCACGTTTATTATTTAGATCTACGTGAAAACAAGGCCAGTGGCCTATTTCTCTTCATTCAATCCAAATTCCATCTGATTGCTGAGTTCTCACACAAAGGGGCGCAAGCAGATGGCGCTTCTGCGGGTTGGGCAGAAGGCTTTCTCCTACCCTGCACAGCACCATGCAATCATCCTCCAAACTACGAAGGCCAGTGGCCTTCTGGGAAGGTAAAGGTCCTACCTCCTTCAGCTTCGCCTTGCGGAGCGGCATGGAGAGCCTGGGAATTGACGTCTTACTTAAGCAACAAAAGAGTATGTCCTTTGGTTTATTTTCTGAATAAGAATCTACTGAATACTTCTTTGCTGTGATTAATAGCCTCATACAGCCATGCATGAAATACACCTTTACAATGTTCTGCTAGGTGATAAAATGCCCCTCCTCCCCACAAATAGCATCTGGTGCCTGCAACAAATGATATTTACATGATCACCAATTATGAATAAGTTTTGGGTATGGGGAGATTTCTTTCCTTTCTAAGAGTTAAATTATTAGAGTGATTGGCTGTTTCTGATTATTTCCCTTCCAAATATATTTGGCAGTCATGACAACAAGCAATAAAATTCTCTTTCAGAGAATCATAAGCAAAGGTCACTCAACCTTTACTCTAACTTTAAAAATGGTATTTCTAGGTTGGAAGAGAAAAAGCATAACAGGTCAGGATTTTAGATTATCCTGTGCAAAAGATTAATATTCAAGAGGGCCTTCTGTGAAAAGGTGAACAGAAATTGAAATATGAAATTAATTAGGATGTGACAAAACAATTTAGAAAATAAAAAGGAATACATCTTCAACTAAACACCATCAAATTTTTAGCTCTTTCAATATTAAGTAAAAGACATAACTTGTAAAAATGAGAATTTCATAGAATGAATTTAGAGACTCATGGAAAGATATAATTTAAAGGTTAAAAGTCAAATTTTATCATTCAGCTCATTGCAAGCTTATAAGGATGTTAAAAGGAGTATCACAGATTTAATTATTCTACCCTGAAGCAGTAATCATCTTAGGAAATTGAGAACAGCAGCTGTCCATTAGCCAGTGACACTGCATCCACCCTAAAGACATGTACAAGCCACACTCCTAAACAGAAAGAGTTCTGCTCACCAACTTCTAGAACAGCGTGCTCCTCCGCAAGTACGCTCTCAAGACTGGCTTCACGAGCCTGCTGGAGGAGACGGAGAAAGCAAGCACTTTGTCTGCACAGCGCAGCCGCTCCGAGCTCGGAAGGGAGCCCAGGATCTTGAGCATTCATTTATCTACAAGGTTATCGGCCATGTGCAGGCCTCTCACATCCTGAGCATTCCGCGCTCTCGATGCATGCCTCTCTCGAGATAAATATAGACCTCGCTACCTGAGCCAAGTGCGGTGAAAGTTAACTGGGAAGGCGCGCTCCTGTGTGCCTAGGTGGGGGAAAGCACACCCCAGTCCTCTGCCTGCTGAGACCTGGCGTGCCCCTGAAGAGACAGCTGCTGTGCCAGCGAGGCAGGGGCACGCAGACAAGCGAACCCTGGTGCTCACCTTGCTTTTCTGCGGGGTTACGTTTGCTCTGACAGCGGACGCTGCTCGGGTCCCCTGCCAGCTGACAGAGACAAGCAGCACAATAGGGAGAGTATTAAGAGTAACACTTAGACAGCGAACAGGTTCTGCTTTGCTCGGTTACAGGCTAGTTCCTGACACTTGAATATCCATTTACTGAGCTGTCTTCACATAGTATTTTTTTCTCTGGGGCATTTTTGCGGTGATTTGGTCATTCACTGTTTATCCTAATTACAGATGCAAAATGTGCCATGCACTGCTGGGGGGTTAGGTTCAAGTTACTGTTTTATTTTACTCTTTGGGGATAGTTGTGCAATGCAGTGATCTGGAATGGATCTTGCATAATGACACTGATCTGTACATAAATAAGACTACCCTCAAATTGAATAAGATGTCACTAAGGTGACTACTCTAAAAGATAAGAGTGATCCTTATGACAATAAATCACCCCCTGGGATTATATAGTAGAAATTGTTAATTCCATATTAAAAGAACATAGTGAAGCTAGAAGTGAGTTATACGGCTCTCTGCATATTGTTTTTCCTTTCCTTTTTTTTTTTTTTTTTTTTTTTT
>NW_004524684.1:4458928-4478127 GCF_000260255.1 Octodon degus | reverse complement strand
GCTTGCCGGGCAAGTGCTTATTCTACTGAGCTATCTCCTCGGCCCCTCTCCAGATATTTTCAAATGTTAAATATTTTCAATAAATATTTCTCTTTTAGAATGTCATTAGTAAAACATGAGGAATTTTAGAAATCTTATTTTTAAATAAGACTCTCTTACAGACAATAATATCCACCATCTCAGAAAAAAATAGCTGTTTTATTAAGCTACCAAAGCAATTATGTGCATGGGTTAGATCCTGCTGAGGGTGTGACGCCCACTAAGGTCTCAGGTCTGAGCATTTCCGCTGGGGTTGGCACTTTGTGATGTACATATCATGTCAAGGAATTCTTGTCGCCTTATCCCAACATAATCTTCCAAATCAACTTCATAGTTAAAGCCCATTTTCTAGGAAATAAAACAGAAACTCAAAGGATAACATTGATTTCAACACGTAAGTGAACGGTGGTCCATCGGATGGTGCAATCCACATAAGGTTAACTTGCAAGCAAGCTGTATGTCTACCCTGGAGCAGCAGCAGATGAAAAACACATTCCATCTGCCCTTAGATGTGTCAGGCTCAGCGTCCCATGAGCCCCTTAGATGTGTCAGGCTCAGCGTCCCATGAGCAACTCCAAAGCTTACCTTTTTATTTATTTATTTTTGCTTAAACACAGATAGGCAAAGCATAGAAATATTCCCAAGGGAATATTGCTATGACACCCACAAATTCCCACAAGTGCTACGTCCCTAACAGAAAGACAGAGGATCTGTAATCCAGCATGCTAGGCAGAGATTCTTCTCACCTTGGACTCATACGAGGCAAGCTCTTCTTGCCAGCTGTAACACAGAGCCTGGAGTATCAGATCTGACAGAGCAACTCTTCCTTGACAGTCAGAGTTCTGACGTGGGGAAGGGATGCCCAGGGACCACTGAATCCTCTGATCTGCTGCTCAGCACCAGCAAGAAATGCTCCAGGAGAGGTAGACGGAGATTCCCATGGGTAGATGCCACACATTTCCAAATATTATAGAATATGACTCTTCCATATGGAACAAAATGTTTCATGTGTATAAAATGTTTCTGTTACTTGAACTAAAAACTTTTAAACAAATAGTTTTATCAAAGAGGAGAAGATCAATGTTAAAAATGCAATGAACTACGAGTTCAATGACTAGTACAAAAAATTCTAACATCCTAGGCACTGTCCTGTCTGAGTATAGACTCTCTTGTACAAGTAAGCATAGGAAATTCTGAATTTCCTTCCCATGTATCAAGTATGCACAACTGTTAGGTGACTCACTCCTTGATGAGCCTATGAAGGGGCATCGGGAGAGGGCAAAGGGAAAGCAGCTGTGGGTTGAGCTCAAACGGACTACGTGTCTGTGGTAAGCAGGACAAGACCTCTGACCCCTTGCCCTGGGAAGTCCTCAGAAATTCTTTTCACTAACTACCTTCAAAAATGGACATGTCTTTACATGTCCTTATAGGGTATAGCAATTAGACCAAGCACTTATTTCCCCTGACTGATTGCCTTGCTCCTGAACCTACAAGTTCAAAGGTCACATCACCAAGACCCTCTCTGGGCTTCCCTATGCCACAAGCAGTGACATTTCAGCCTTTAGCTCTGGACTCAGCTGGTGGCAGAGCAGCCCTCACCAGACGTGGCCATGGAATTCCCCATTTCTGTGGGAAAGCCTTTCCTCAGAACAGCAGTGAGATCATAGGGATTTGTAAGCATCTATCCTGAGAGTGAAAATCTGTGCAAGTATTTTAATGTGTAGACACACAGGATCGCACCTCAGTTACCTGAACAAAAGAGAGATTCAGAGGGGGCTGTTGGGAACAGACTGAAGAGCGGTCACAGTATGTGAAGAAGCAGGCAAGCCTTGTTGAATGGAATTCAGCTTGGCTCCAAACAGGCATGACAAAAATAAAGGGAAAAGGCACGAATTTAAGAAATATTTAGAAGATTAAATCAAGCAGCTGTGGTCTTGGGGGTGTGTGAGAAAAAGAGAATGAGAGGAATTGCAAGTATCTTCAAGTTGAAGCTGTTTAGTCCAATAATTGGTGACCATTCTTGAACTAAGGCACCCGGATGCACCTCACTGAGGGAGCTGCAGGCACTAGAAGGCCTTTCCTGATGAAAGAGTGAATATGTGAATCCTACATGAACACAAGGGACAGTGGCATCGCAGCCTGCATTCCATTCTGCTCTGTGTCTGGACTCCACCAACTTGGGGCAGGAAGTATTTGGGAAAAAATCTGCATCTGCACTGAACATGGGCAGATTTTTCTCCTTGAATTTATCCCCTGTTGGAGGTTATGTGTAGATGGTAAGTGATGTACTTTTGAAAAGTTTCTTGAGGACCCAGGGACTTTCATAGCCTAAGAGGACCTCGGCAGAGCTCGCTGGAGACACTGAGGGAAGACGGGATAGCTCTTTAGTTTGGCAGTCACAGGAAACTCTCCCGAGGCTGTGCTGTAGAGCCCGCCCTCAAGCACAACGCCTGGTGGGTGAGCGTGAGGAGACACTATACCTTCACAGCACGGGCAGCACAGAGAGCCAGAGGAAAGCCAGGACGGAACACCAAGATTCTAAGCATGATTTAAAGAAACTGCACAAGACTTCTGTACACAACTGGCCATGTGTAGGGAGCTTGCAACCTAATGGAAACTTAGGTCCCTCTGGACCAAGCGCAAATAATTTCCACAGGACATACAGTCACTCTCCAGCACAACAAAACAGCAGGCTGGTGGCCAATTATGGTAGCAGCCAAGCAGATGTCCCACTCGTTCTTAAATGAGAGAGTTTGGGTGTGTTATAAGGATTATGTTCCGTGGAGTTGCTCTCTCTGTTTATAAAGCATTGTCTTAATGTCAGCAGGTAATTATCAGCAATACCCACACAATTCTTACGTACTTCCTTAGTAAGCACTGTACAGAATGGCATCTAGTGAACTACAGCTCCCCTCTCCTCAAGACAAACATGAGGTTCAAAGGACAGTGCTAATGTCACCCTGAAGCTCTAGAATTCAGACCCCAGCCCTGAGCCCACACTGCCTGCTGCCCTGTTTTTGCTTCTTTTTCATATAAAGATCAAATATCTTATTTGCTGCCTAACTTGTCTTTGTCAGTTTGTTTGCTTGATTTATCTGCATTCTGTTTGCAGCTGTCTACCTGTGCCTAGGTTTATATATACTCCTGCTTGTTGATATTTTCTCTCTGTCTCTGTTGCTCTGTCCCTCTGTGTCTCTCTGTGTCCGCCTCTCTCTCTCTCTCTCTCTCTCTCTCTCTCTCTCTCTCTCTCTCTCTCCCTTGCCCTCCTCCACCACATCTCTTTCCTTTTCTCCCTTCCTCCTTCCCACCCTTCCACTCTCAGCTTTATTTTTACCATGACACAGTTAATTTCAAATTTTATTTTCTAACACATAAGTTCTGTTCTAATAGTACAATTAGTTTGCATTTTTGAGAATTTTCTATAAGCTAGCTTAGTGTTTATTATCTTACTTAACTGCTTAACTCTTGAGATAATGCCAGTGTTATCATTTTATAAATTAAATGCAAGTTTAGAAAACCTAAGTGACTTTGAAAGGGAAAACCTGCATGAGGGAAATCATTCCCTTTCAAAACTTTGTTCTTTTGAAACCGCCCAGCTCTGTGCTGCTCCAGGGCTTTGTAATTCCTTTCCTGACCCTGTAACCATGAGAGCAGAGCTGAGCATGCAGGGTGCCTGACGGTACCACTGTGCCAGGCTTCATGAACTGAGGACCAACAATCTATCATGCCAACCCATGCGCTCACCCTGCTAGCTGGCCAGAGGAGCTGCTGGGCTCTTCTGCCTCACCTCTGCATCCTTTTGACCTCCTGCTTGTGCGTCTTATAAAAGATCCAGAGCACCAGCGCACGGGGCCTGCTATTTATGGCCTGATCCGGGTCAGTGCTCATCAACAGAAGTAAATCTGCCTGCAAATCCCAGACGTGTGTCGGTGTTTCTGTTTGCCATCGTAACCTTCCTCTCACGGGTCCTGTCTGCAGCCGTCACTGCCGGAGGATCTGGCTTGTGGTTGTGTGGCCAGCGCAGCTCTGGATGGGCAGCTCTGTGCAGGCCCCCCTTGTGGCACCCTTCCCTGACTGGGGCCGTGCTCTGGGCGTGTCCTGCCCAGCTCTGTGTCACACTCTGCCCCGGCTTGAGTCTCCGCATGCCTCCTCACTGCCCTGTCCTCAGTGCCCCACAAATCCCTGAGTCCCATTCTGGTCCCAGCCACTCACCACTAACTCTGCCACTGAGACATGTACCCACCAACACAGCCCCTTCCTGCCCCTTCTTAGTTATCAGGGACTGGGTATTTGATTTATATTAGCTCTTATGACTTATTATTTCAAGTAAATGTTTTAAATTAATCAATTTATTTATTTATTTTTGTATTTTTCGGGAAGGGTCTACAGGGTGTTCAGGGTCTCACTATTAGATTGGACTCATAGTGATTCTCCTGTTTACAGCCTCCCAAGTGCTGGGATTACAGGCACGCACCACCTCGCCCAGTCTTTAAGTAAACTATTAATCTTCTTCCTACATAGTAGATTTTAACCTTGTTAGGCCAGGATCCAGGGTCCTCATATTTCATTTCTTTATCTGTATCAAGTCCGTTCTTCAAGGATATAATCCCTGTAGCTCTTCTCCCTGCTTCAAGCATTTCCTTTTTCTAGAATCTTCAGTTCTGTATATCCGAAGTTGTTCTCCAAATTCAATGACTATTCACAAAGTGTAGTCAACTGGAATTTTTTAAAAGTACCATATTCTGTCAGTGACAAAGTTCAGCGGTGCAAACTTCTGTCTGACATGCGCAAGGGCATGAGTTTAATTTCCGGTACACCCCAAACTAAATAAAAAAACAACAAAATATAAAAATGGTAGATCCATTATCCAGGCCAGTCCAACTCAATCCGAATTTGTGGGTATATCTACGTTTAGAAATCGTTTTGAATAAGTGGAAGAAGCCACTTCCTCTGCGCACTTCGGCCGGCACGGAAAGCTCCAGCAGGACGCACTCACCTTCCATGTGACGCGGCACGTGTCGCGAGTCCTGTCACTCACCTTGTCGGGTTGTGACGCCGGGAGCGCACGCAGCAAGCACCGCACACACAGCAGCACGCAAGCGCCGTGCTCTGCGCCTCGGTGGCCGCCTCTCCTCTCCCCGGCGTCTCCTCTGTTCCTCTCACCCCAGGGCCACACACCTCACTACCTGCCGGCTGTGTTGCACTTGGCACAGCCAATTCACCTCAGAGCGAAATTATACATTTACGCACTTAATCGAATCTACCTTCCCTGGATACTAAGCCATTGTTTAATAAACAGATATTTCATAAGTGCACCTTTAAAAGAGAAGGATCCAAGGCCCATGTATGCCGTGGGTTTTATTTATTCTTATTATATCTTATTTGAAAAAATATTTCAAACAGTAGCAAATGCAGTAGCACTAATGGATAAAGAGACAGGGAGAATGACAGGTCCGGAGAGCAGCGGTGGAGATGAGTTTATCCGCGGCCCAGGGAAGGACTGCTAGTGTAACCATCCCACCTCCTGGCAGCCTGGACCACAGAGAAGGATCCGGGGCCTCACAGCTCTCAAGACAGAAGGAAGCTTAGCTGCCCCTCTAGAGATCTCACACTTCCTGCCCTGGTCTCTGCGGAGCTCTGTAGAGAAAATCTTTATGCACGTTATGCATTTAAATGGGGATCGTCCTCAAAAAACTCCCAGGAAAGGTTTGGTGGAAGAGATTATCTAAGAAACTGCAGAAGCCATGAAAGCCTTGGAGGTGTGGCAGTCGCTGGCTTCCGCATCCTGATCTCTAGGCCAGCCACGTACTCACCACACTGCCCTGCTTTCCTGGAGCAAGCCCTGCGCTGGGCCTCTGTCTGGCTGTCCCTGCTCTGTGGAACCCTCATTCCTGGGGCCCCTGGCCTAGAGTTGCTCCTCGCTCCATTCAGCTGTGAGCTCAGATCCTCCCTCCCAGGGCTGTGGGGTAGAGAGGCACTCCTCCCACGCGCCACCATCTGACCCCATGTCGCTGCACTTGAGCCGCTTCTTTTATGACACATGTGTTGGCATCTTTAAACTATTTAACATCAATCATTTCTATGAAAATGTAGGGTCCTTTGGCTAGGGGATTTCCACTGTCCTAGTCACTGTTTCACGTGTCCTAGTCACATGTACTTAGCATGTACAGTGCACAGGAGAAGTAGTTTTTGACTTGTTGAAGGTGGGTGTGTGTGTGGGCGTGCACGCACGTGTATTTTATACTACATTATCCACAATAAAAAAAAAAATATCCAGAATTAGCCCTGAACATTAATCCCATGACAAAATTTCCATGGGGAAAGAAAACCTGCCCTTCAATGTACAGCTACACGCTGGAACCACGGCCACACCCTCATTCTTAGAGTCGAATGTGTTATTCTCACAATCCAGAGTACGGTTTCTGCCAGAGCAGAGCATTGGCATCATCCTGGAATCCTGCGTACCTCACCAAAGATCCCATCAGTCCAAATCGTGCTCTGTCAAGAGGCTCTAGTCGTATTCTGAACTGGCATGCTTGCCGCAGCCCCCTCTTCCTTCTCAAACCAGGAGCAGAGTTGTTTAAATTCCAGCAACTGTCATTCCCAGTGCTAAAACTACTGTACCTGTCAGAGGTGTCTGCTTACTTGACTGGAACTCAGAAATAGTAACATCAACACTGCTGGCCACAGACATAAAAGGTCATCCCCTTACTAATCTCAGGAACCTCTCAGAGCTACGCTTCCCATGTTCAAGAGTCTTGTGTCGGGAACGGCTGTGACAAGTTCTTGCACTACAAATCCCTGCTCCCTGTCAGGAAATCCCATAAATTTAAAGCAATCCTCACATTCTACTGCCACGTGCAGCCCTAAAATTAGCACTACTATAAATGTGCTTCTCCACGTATCAGTCAGTACCTCCCTGCAAGGTCAGCCCACTTCCTCTTTTCAGAACCAGATCTCCAGCCTGTTGGTGGGAAGCAGCCAGGCAGCCCAAGAGGAACCCAGACCTCTTCTGAGTCGCAGTCGCAGCCAAGGTCGTCCAAGCTCTGCAGGAGAGGAGACCTTCCCAGTGCCGCTGGCTCTGCACTTAAGCATAAGAAAATTCGGAGCATTTTTCTGAGCCTGTGAAAGGGATGTAAGTGCCCACGTGCACCCCCTTTGCTTCAGCAGACGAAGACTAACACATTTGTCACTTGTTCCTGAGGTCAAACTTCTCAAAGGACTTTCTGGATTTTTCCAATGTGATGAAGGTGTTAGACAGTGTGGATGGGAAGGGAGATGAGGCCCTGGTCTCCGAAGAGAATGGGGGACATCAAAAGACCCCGGAGGGGCACAGCGGGCTCTGGGTTCAGATGGGAGCTTACGGGGAATTGAGGACGAGAGCCCCACTTCGGGATTTGTGTCTGAATTGCTCTGCGCAGGCTGAGGCCACACCTGTGTCCCAGAGGGGTAAAGGTGGGCAGAGGGGAGGGTGGGAAGATGGGGTGCCAGGCAGTAGGGTGGGAAGATGGGGTGCCAGGCACGTGACGATGCCGCAGCACTGAGTCGTCTAACCTTGTCCTCTAACTCTCAGGTTCTCCTGGAGCGGTGTCTTTCACGAGGTCTGGCTGCTACTGTGCCGCAGACTGAGAGCTCAAGCCATGGCTTCTTGACTTGACAGTGAACATCTGCAACAACCGTGGCCCCCGCGTCCCTACTCACTCATTCACTAATGCATCTGCTTATTGACACATCAGTTTTCTGCGCCAACGCAAATCATGAATTTGTTATATTCACTTAGTATTGATTGTCCCTTAACTATGATTTCTATATTTTTTTGAGTGGCAGACCATTTTTCAAGTTACATAAATCCTACAATGTTTACAGTAATCCATTCGTATAGCCATGTTTGTGGCTGCACAATTAATAAAGTGTGAATCTTGGGAGCATCCCAAGTTTCCACCAATACTAAAGAAAATGTGGTTTTTACACATAGTGAAGTACTACACTGCCATAAACAAGGGTGCACTGGATTTACTGCCAGGAAAATGGGTGCGCTGTGAGGCCATAACATTTAGCAAAATGCACAAGACACATAAGTTTAAGCACCTCATGGTTTCTCTTCTATGAGAAACACAAATTATAAATGAAAAGCAAAATAAAGGTAGATGTATATAGTGGGGAGGTGGACTGTCATGGTTTGGGGTTTTTGCAAGGGGACCAATACAACACAGGACATATTTTACAAGATTATTTTATAATCACCTGAAGAATAATATACAAAAAGTGCAGGAAGTCTCTCCACACAGTAAAGGCCAAGAAATCCAGCGAGGGCCTGGATCCTAATATCCTACATGAGTCCAGCTGAAGACCTAGAGCCCACCACAAGGCCTCCCACACATCCAACTTGACGCCCAGAGCCCTCAACGATGTCCCTTGCAGGCTTCATGGGTCTTTGCTGGAAAATCCCTCAGGTCAGCCCCGGCAGCTAAAAAGTCAGTGCAAGCTGGGTGGATGATCTGTGTAGCAGGCTGATCTGAACTGGAGCCAGAAGGCAACCCTCAAGGTTAAGTGCCAGAGCTCCCCCAAAGGTACCACAGCCATCCTCAGCAACAGTGAGGTCCCAAGCTCCTCCAGTGCTGAGGAAGACTGAGTTCACCTCAGGACAGCCACCATGACAAGCTTCTCCAGGAGGCTGAGCAGTACTCCCCCTTCCCCTCTGGAACCAGATAGCAATGCTCAGGATGAGGACCAGAGCTCCCCTAAAGTGAACCATCACCGTTCTCAGTGACAGCGAAGCTCCTGAGCACCTTCTCTGACAAGAACAGCCAAGTTCACCAGGAAGTCCAGCATGACGAGGTCCTACAGCAGAACAGCCCAGGAGAACCAGCAGCTCCCAGCAGCTCCCACAGATTCTCCCGCTTCCCTAACAGCCTCCCAACAGCTTCTTCTCTAGTTCTGCCTCTTAGGCTGCTGGGTGCACTCCTTGGGTGGGCCTCCCACGCCCAGTACCACACAGTTCAATTCCACTGGGGGTAGCAAGTTGTTAGCTATCCACTACACAGAGTTAGAATGATACTATGCAAAGCTTTGAAAAGTCAGTAAGACTTGTGGAAGAGAAATTCCTTATCTCAATCAATCAATCAATCAATCAATCAATCAATCAATCAATGCAAGCATTCAATTTACCCAATCTTTGCTAATTCAATCAGCAGGGAATAACTTCCCTACTGAGTGATGGAGTGAAAGAGGAAAAAAATTTTTAAAAAAGAACTGGGAAATTCCACAAGAGTAGAATGCTCGTCCAAAGTACTCATCAAGAAGGGACAGACTGAGGCGATCTAGTTACTTTACACGTGGCATATGTTGGCTCTCGATTCCTTTCGCTGTGCTATTTTCAGCCTTCCACAAAATCACGAGTATCTGAGACTCGCAACAAAGCACAGCAGCACGACCCACTGAGGCAGCCAATGTCGCTGTTCTTGCGTGCACTTCGTGACCCCTGCTTCTCCACCACCTTCCACACCCCTCTTCACAAATGAGCAGGGCATGTGACCTTGCAACTCACATCATCTAAGTCCAATGGCATTTTTTTGCCCCATCACACTTCTGGGTGCCACCCCATGCTTCTGCTTCAGTGGCCCCCCTCATCACACTCATAATGACTATAATCAGAGGAAGGTGAGGAAGTGACTTCTCCCGCCCTCACGTGCTATCACTGAGCTCAGAGTGCAGTGCAGGCAGCAAGCATGGCCTGGCCCGAGATCCCTCAAGCCAACTCCAGTGACAGCTGCACGCGTGTGGAGGAGCTCTCACGGCCCTCAAGACTGAAACATGCAGAAAGCATGTATAACAATAACATCGTGTAATTTCTTAGTTTTGTGAGTGAGCCCAATCCAAACGATAGCCTGTTACTATGGTAGCTTCATCAGCTGGCGGAGAGAATCCCGGTGTCTTCTCCTCAGCCTTGGCTGTTCCACTGTCAAGTTTGGAAACCGTGGTCATAAATTCCTGAAAGCCGTCAGCCAGTGTCAGTCCCACTAACCTGTGCCTCTCCTTGGGCAGGAGGGGAGGATTTCACAGTGGATGACACTAACAGCAGCATTTTTGCCTTTTATTGCATTTCAGAATTTCTGTCTTTTCTGATCTAGTATGCAGTGCTAGCAAAATCCTGAATGTTGTGAATTGTAAATATTTCCAGTTTAATCATATGGGTAAAACTTACATGAAGGGAAGCACAGTGAATTATATTATGCTTTATTTTCTCTTGAGATGATCCAGCATTGTAAATGTTAATTATGTGACACTAATAAGCCATATAAATAGTCAGCTATATTGTAAAAGAAAATTATTCAGAGTTCAAGTTCACTTACATATTAAAATAAATTGTACTTGTATGAAGATTGGCAGTTTTCCCTCTTGGACGTGTTTTTCCTTCCTGTGTGAAGATAACTGCTACGTTCAAGAGCTCTGCCTATTTTTTCCTTTGGCTCATCTGGTGCAGCCATTTACTGTTCACTGTGTTTGTTTCCCATTTTTCCTTTCCACGTGATTTACTTAGAGTTTCCTTCCTCGTCCTTGAGACAAGGAAGCCCCGCGCCTCCACCTCAAGGGTTCCGCTACCCAACATCTCCTGGAGAGCACATCGGTAGCCGTGCACCACGAGAGGAGAAGAGGGAAGCAAGTGAGAGACGCTAACCTAGTCTGAAGGAAACATCTGCTCCCTGGCACAAACAATACGCTAAAAAAGAAAAACAGATGTGTGGAATTTGAAAGTTAAGCGAACAATTATCACAGCACAGAAATGGGTGTAGTGAGTAGCTAGGAGACCAAAGTCTACTTTAATCAAGGATTAGCTGGTATCACTCCTTCCAGAAATCGTAGAACTCAGAAGATTTATTGTCCTTTCAACAAAGGCTGAAATGCATGCAAAATTCATAAGGTAAAATAATGCATGCTTTTAGTGACAGGAGAAACAGGCTTTGCTCCGTCTTTCTATAAGCTTTTTCTTTTCCTGCAAAGCTAAAGTCCAATGCCACACTTAACTTATTCATAAAGACAATATCGGAAAATCATAATTATTATGGATTTCTTTGTCTTTTGACCTTGTGTTAGGGACATTTTTCCAAGGTAGAGGTAATGGTATAAGGTCAAGAGATACACTCCTAAGAAATAGTTGCTATTTTTTGTTTGTTTGTTTGTTTGTTTCACATAAGTCCCAATTCACAATATTATTAGAAGCAACTGAATGGGCTTAGCTACTATACACCAGTTGGAAGATATTTGTGGAATCTAAGAAATGATTAGGCCCAAAAGGTCACCTCTGCTGTTGCTGCTGTCTTGCTCTATTCCATTGCCAAATGTCAAGTGAAGGTTGTGGTACACTAACCTCAGATTCCTTTAGATATTTGACCTGGTTAACTGGTGGTCATGACTCAGGGAAAGTGACTTTTCATAAACCCTTATTCATTCCAGGGCCTGTCAACATTGGAGACTTTCCAGAAGTTTGATTAGATGAAATTTTTCAATAACTAATTTAATGAAACGTGGCCCTGGGTTCCAGAACAGGTCATCAAGACGTGGACCTGTTACCAAGATAAGAAGAGTCATTGAAGGGAGGTGGCAATGACTTAAGGATGCAGGCAGTCCACCTGAGACCTTGGAGCCCCACCAGCTCGAGCCCCGTGGGGGCGTCTGCTCCATTCCCCTAGCTGTAGGAACTCAGCTTCCGCACAGCAGCGGGCACCACAGGGGCCTCGGATTCGAAGCGGCATGAGTCGGTCACTCTGGTCCTCATTCTCTCTGTCTCTCAAGTCCAACTTCCCTTCCATCTTTGAAAATCTTTCCAGACAGAGCAATTAAATCTGGTTTCCATGTCCGCTCTCTCCTTTTGGCCAGCGGAGGATTTCTTTCCCACCTTCCCACTGGCACACTATGAGAAGTCAGCAACTGGGACTGCGAAAACTAACATGCAGAAAGCTTGGTTATATTCCTGAGGATAGTTTCAGTGATGGTTTCATTTGACTTAAGTCAGTAAGGAATACCTATGGCATCTCAAAGTATCTTCTAGAAGCCAAAAGAAGCATTTAGATGAGCCATAAAAACAAAAGTGGTATTTATAATTACATTGCATCACATATCGAGGCAGGCCTTTGAACTGTTTCATGGAATTTTTGAAAATCACTGATAGATCTATGAATTCAGAAACATTTTTGAAGCCGTTTCAATAACTGCTTGACAAATAACATACCATGCATGATTATTAGATTTTTTTTTCCTCAGGAAAGGGTCAGTTCAATACTGTGAATATTTTTTTCTAATCAAATTTTAGAGTATATTCATGCAATTGTGGGTGGCTGAGTTAGATAGAAATCTTGTAGGCAGTCAGACAGGGCCAGGCCCTCAAGGAAACAATATAGAAGACTGAGTGACTTCGCAGCTTTGTAGTAGACACACTTCCACTGCGGGCTGGACCTCATGACAAAAGAGTGAACAAACACAACCATGTGACTTCCCTAGGCATGGGCATCAAGGATCAATATTCCAAATAGGCATCAATCACTTTGAAAGAGACCAAAAGAGCCACTAACCCAAGCCCCAACAGGGAGAGACCCTGTCCCATATTCATGCCCACTTGCTATGTGACTCCCTTCCTCATTTGGTACTGCATTTGATCAACGTTACCTGAGCCATGGTGCTTGTAATTTCATTGGTTGCCCACAGTTTTGTCCCACCTCCTTCATACTGAAGGGAGTTTCCATGTTCACATTAGGCCCACCTCACCCAATGGTTTCACACTATAAAAGTCCCTGCAAGAGATGCTTCCCAGGGACAATCCACTTGGGCTTCCCTTTTGTCCTTCTCTTGGATAGGAGCTTTCTTTCCCCCAATAAACATATTCTGCTCTTAACCTCCATTTGTTCCTAAAATTCATTCTTTAGTTTTAGAGAACATGAACTTGTCCCACGTACCTTTCAAGTCAGGGGTTTCGTTTCCCTATGTCACAATTACAGTGTAAGGAACTGAACTAATGCATAGTAACAAAGATAACCCCCTTTTCATGCGATCAAGGATCTGGATTCTAGAAAAATCTCTACTGAGTTTGTTTTGTGCTCTCTAAGAAAGTTTTTAAGTGTTTACTATCATGTTATAGAAACTTTTACTAATTTTGAAGCAGGCTTCAGAAATATAAGTTGTTAAAAAGCTTAACTAAGGGCTGGCCAGATTGCTCAGCAGATTAAAGCACTTTCTTAGACAGGTGCAGGGACCAGGGTTGGATTGCCAGGGTGCTGTGTTGGCTCCACCCCTGGGGTATGCTGAGACTATAACGGAGACTGGGCATGGTGGCATGCACTGTCAACCCAGTGCCTGGGAGGCTGAAAACAAGAGGATCAGTGCAAGTCCAATCTGTGCAGTGAGACCCTGTAGACCCCGTACTAAATACATTCAAACATTTTAAATAAATACATGAATAGGTTAAATAAAATTTCTTCACAAACCAATTTCACTAGTACCTTTGTTTATATTTGTTGCCAGAAATAATTAGATGTTTCTATTAAAAGCTGAGCTAAGAGGAATTCTATATAAAACCCCAGTGCTTGTCTTGGGGGAAGAATCTACCTTCAGTTAAGCATTCAGTTGTACTGGAAACAGTTTTGGACTGGGAACATGGGAACTGCTGCTCCTCCCTTCTGAGTGATTGTTCCTTCCCATGAAATGCCAGAAGATTTACCAGGAAGACCCTGGAGGAAGCAAGTACAGTTTTTCAGTCGCAATGTCATCAAGGAGTTTAGAATACAGCACGTGCTGGACCATATTTTTGAGTGCATGCCTCACTGGCATTTTAGTGGACCAACCACTGGCAGTCCACAGCTTCACTGGGTCTTGGGCTGCATTCCTGCAGAGAGCAAGCTGTCTGTGTCACACACATGGCTCCCTGTTGGTCACCTCCAGTTGTCCCGTTCATGCTCTTGCACTGTCCACCAATAAGGATCCACACAAAGTCTGTCTTGGTTCAGAGATTAGCTTTGAGCCCATTGGAAACCCAACTATTGTGTCTGCTTCCCTTTGATCGCAGCAGGCTCTGTCTGAGTCAGGCCATGCTTTGTGCCTCTTGGGCTCCAGCCCTCTAGAGTAAGGCGGACTTTTGAGAAAAACTCCTTTGATGAGTTGTGATTGTGAAAACCAGGCTGGCAAACACACATACTTGAAGTCATCAAATCAAGGTGAATGTGAACTAACAGCCATCAGTCCACTTGCTGTAGAGCAGGTGAGAAGGTCCGGCACTGTAGTCAAGACTGCATGGCAACGGGAGGCTCCCACCTTTGCCCTGCTGTGTCACCAAGTTAATGTCTAGGACAGTCTCCAGCAATGCCAGGGCTGCTCTTGTTTCTGCATTGCACCTACAGTTACTTAGAGGCCAGAGAGCTAAGACAGGAACCAAGAAACCATTTCATTTAAGCCTCAGTAAGTCCTGCCGAGGACGCTGGCTGGCCGACGGTCACCTGAGCACTGTCTCGACACTGTTTTGCCTCCGAGCAGACATTATTCTCTGTCCCCACTGCCAGACTGAAGGACGCCGAATGCCAAATTCAGCTAGATCGCAACACCCTTCCCTACCCTGGTACATGGACATGTTTCTACCCTTATAACTTCAGTTCTGAACGTGACGTGAAGGATTAATGGATCATCCAGGAATTTGGGTTTTCCAAACTGTCACTCAGAGGACTTCCCCATTCTCAGCAACACCAATCAATCTCTAATGGAGGACCACATTTTCTCATCCATGAACAAAAGGCCCTGGGTCTCTACGGTTAGACCACAGACACACGTGCTCCAAGCTTCGCCTGGGCTCTTCACTAGGCAGATCCGAAACTGAGATACATAAAAGGCCTGAAATTAGGGTGAAAGTTTTTCTTATATTTCCTCTGCAGATATTTGCTGTCACATTATGTAGGAATAATAAATAAAACACCACAAACAAATAGGAATCTAGGACATCCGATAGTAGTATGCCCACTTCAAATATAAAGGTGCTACTCTAATAGAAGCTAAAGCTAATGAATGGAGACTATATTGTCACATTAATTATGAGTCCTTTGTTTCTCTCATCTTTTAAAAGTTTTAATAACTTCAGTTTTTTACATTTTATGATGCTATGCAGTAGTTGGTCTTTACTAGATGCCACTTTCTTTTTTGTAAAAAATATGGAATGCTTCACAAATTTGCATGCCATCCTTGCACAGGGGCCAATTCCAGTTTTAGTATACATGCTGCACTAAATGCCATTTTCAAGTTGCAAGAAAATATTGTTTTTCATTGGAAGTACATATACACTATAGAGCATTTATTCTTATTTCCCATTTTTAATTATTTTCCTAATTATATATATGGGTCATGTTCACTTTCATAGAGAAAAACAAATGTGACAATTTTTAAAAATCACAAATTATGACATCATATGAAAATTTGAATATTTTCCCCAGGAAATATCAATTTAAGTTTCCAAAGTCATGGTTATATTCCTAGTTCATGCAAGAGCATAAAGAGTAAAAATAAAAGTGTTTATGTTAGCGTAAGAAATAAATTTGGGATTGTGTTGCAAAATATATTATTTCTCCTTTTACAACTGCTTTCTAAGTACTAATGCAGTGGGAAATTATTACTCCCTCACTTTGGAAAATCTGATCATGCAACAGAAGACTCATTCAAGCCTTTCAAGAAACAACATGTGGAATCTTTGCCTTTGTGGATTCTGCTTCTTTATTCTATCTTACATGACCCTCTCCAGAATGGTCCTTGGGGGTTGGGGCTGTAGCTTGCTGGCAGTGTCTGCCTGGCAAGCACAAGGTCCTGAGTTTGATTTCCAGTACTAAAAAGTAAGTAAATCTCCCAGTACCAAAAAGTAAGTAAATTAAAATGCTCCTAGTGCCTCGAGACACACACACCCTTAAAGAAAAGCCAAGAGTTTGATTGAAAGGACCAGCAGCCTGGCTTCCCAATTGCCTTCCTCCAGGGAGAGCTTGCAAACGAGAAGGAGTTACATTTCCTCCCTCGAGAAATCAAGCTGAATAAGCAGAGTTCATTACCCGACTTCTCCAGCGTCTGACATCCTTTCTGTTCCCAAGCCTTGGGTACGAACAACTAGCAAGTGTTGTACACCTTAAGAATTCTATCGGCAGAGCCTGAGCAAGCTGATATTTTAGGGCTGCCCGATCTGGAGACTTTTACACGAGGCAGCAAAGAACTGGGTGTGCAACGCCTCTTGCCCCAGTCGCTTCCTAAGCATTCCTGCACAAAAGATGGATGTGTGCTGGTCACCCACTTCTTGCTAAACACACAAGAAAATTGAAAATGATTTTAAGGTAAACAGAAGACAACGGCTTCTAGCATCAGAAAAATCCAATATGATGGGAACCCCTTTCCTTTCAACTTCTGTAGACTAGTGCCATTTTAGAAATTCTGTGAAAAAAGCATGCTAAGCTATTCCTTCCAATTCCCTGTAATCATGTGAAGCAAACCTGCAGCAAATATCAAAAAGAAGTTAAGCCAGAGCATCCCTGATGGAGCAGTCCCTGCTGCCCCTGGTCCTCAGCTTCTCCAGGGAGACCCTGTGTCGGGGGTGCATCCATTTCCTGTCTTTGGTCTCAGCTCTGGTGGATTTATAATGCATCAGGTCACCGATGCTGGGTTTTATTCACACCTCATTTTGTCGGTGCGCAATCAGGCAGCGCAGCGGCAGAAGTGCCTCCTCGCCTGCTCTCTGGCCTTTTCCTTTTACCTTCCCGACCTCCCCCTTTGCTCCCTCGGCCCTGTCTGCCCCTCCCCACTGCAAAGGATGGCACATGGCACAGGGGAGCAACTGCGGAGCAGCCCAAGGCTGAGCTTACTGCGGGCCTCTGCCAGGGTCTGTTTCCACGCGGGAGCAGCTTATGCACTGCCAAGCCCAGCTGCAGGAGTTGCTTGGGAAAAGAGGGCAGGACACAAGCGAAGAATGCAGTGCTGCAGAACTGAATTGAAGAAGAAATCCGTGTGGGACAAGGAACCGGCTGCTTCCTGCGATGCCCACGAAGCAGATTGTGGTTTTGGTCTTCTAAGAGCAGTGTGGAAACCTAGGCTACCATTTGCCACCAACAGAATTCTTCCTGTCTTTTAATTACATAAATGGGTCACTACACAACCCATTGATACATGATGCATACGTCATGGAATGGTTTAGAAACTAATTAACAAAATCAGCACTTTCTGTGTGGATTTGGGAGATAGGAACATTTGAATCTCTCTCAGAAATCTTGAAATCTTTGTAGTTTTTTAACCAGAGTCACCATGGCTTACAGTAGATCTAAACCTGCTCCAGTGAGACTGAAGCTCTGGCCCGTCTCATAGCCTCTCAAGGACGCCCTGTGACCACCAGTTTTTCTCTGCTCCAATTCCTTACCTTCCACCAACACAGGGCCATGCGGCACTTGTCTTCCTGCCTCTGGCTGACTTCACTCTGCCCTGTGTCCTCCTCCAGGTTCACGGATGTGCTCATAAGCAAGTGGATTTTCTTCTTGATGTTGTCCCTCCCAGACAAACTCCAGCAATGCAGGGAAACTCTCTCACACAGGGACTAATCCTCCATGGCCTGGCTTTCATGTCTGTTCAGCAGAAATAAAAAATGCCTTTCCTCCCAACTGATCTTGTGCCTGTGCCTCCCCGTGGCTTGTTCTGGGACTGGTGTCTAATCCCCACACCTGGCAGGAGCTCAGCCCTGCTGGGGACATCCGAACTAAGCCGCATGAAGACCCAAATGGCCAGGGCTTTCCTGGGCAGAAATCCGATGTGAGCACAAGCCTGTTTGCTTCCCTGAGCATCCAATCTATCTGCAGTTACTGGATTTGAGCATGTCCTCTCCTCTCCCATTATTAAAGCTTGGGTGTCATCTCCAAGGGTCCCCTCACTTAACAAAGACATATTTACATTGTTATTTAATATTTATCACAGGTGGAATTTAATTACAGAAGACAAAAACAACTTCCACTTGATGAGGCTCTTTCATCTTTAGATCCATGTTTATCATCTCAGTTTTGAGCTTTTCAACTGCAAATTGGAAGGTGTTAGCTGGCACAAGTGAACACCCCTGCAGGCCTCATGTTCCCAGGACAAGGCCTCTTCAGCTCTGTTTTAAATTAGCATGATGACCCTTAATTCAAAACAAGATAAAAGGTCAGGTTTTCTGGAGAAGAGAAGTGGATGAAGAGGGTGGGGAAAGAGGACAGGAAGAGAGGGTGGGCCACTGACCCTCACTTGCAGTTGGGGTGGGGACAAGAGGAAAGGCCCAAGGATGTGTATTCCAGCTCCTACAGTGGCTTCCGGGGGGGGGGCTGGGGTTGCAATGGGTGGAGACTGAAGCACACCAGCTACAAACTCCTCATGCACATTATTGAGATCAGCAGGAGAGATGGGAACAAGACAGGAGGTGGGATCCGAGGGGTCCTTCAATACATTTACTCAACTTGCAGGCTTCATTAACATGCTTGAAATTATATGTCCTTGATTTGCAAATCAGTGCATTAATAGGGCTTGGATCAGCTTTCTGTTAATTGAAAATTCAGTCCCCATCTGAGAGTCATCTAGCACTCGCTTTCTAATTACGTGAAGGCACTGTGCCCAAGCGCACACTCGAGGAATGTCCCCCACGTCAGCGGAAGGGTGTTGCTTTAAGGAGTATTTTATAAGCAGCTGGGATATGCTTCTGTGTATTTGGGGGAACATTGATTTTATCTGTAGTTCTGTGCTATTGTGCTAAGGGCCACGTGAATAACCTTGGTCATCACAGGGTGGGTGGGGCTCTTGCAGGCTTTAGGTCACCGCACTGATCCCCTTCTGAACTGCTGTTCAAGGAGAGCAACAGAGATAAGAGAACACAATGCAAATTATCTGAAAAGCTAATCCTAAACATTCCAGGTCTGTGCAAGTTACCGCCCAGCAGTCATACTGAAAGAATTCACCTTCTGCCCTTTGTTTGGTGAAAGCCTTATGGTGCCCAGACAGTTTCGCTGGAATGAGCCAGCAGTGATCCCAGCCGCTGCAGGATCTCAACTTTCATGCTCTGAGCTGTTCTTTCATCCGGATGCAGCACAGAGAGCCAGGTGGGCAGCACCCAGGGGTGGGCCTTTCTCTGGAAAAGCCGCTAATTT
>NW_004524684.1:4457806-4458653 GCF_000260255.1 Octodon degus | reverse complement strand
GGGCAGGCCATAGTAGGGATCTCCTTGAACCTAAGAGGCTGCAGGGCTCAAGCCAGTGAGCTCAAGATGTCCTTGCACACTTGCAGGCAATAGCAAAACAGTGAGCGGATTTGATGCGACCTTCAGTGTTCACACAAATAACCTCAAGCCTACGTGCAATAACTACGCCTGCCTGGTAGTTAGGTGCAGCACACGAGGCTGCCCGGTGGCTAAAATGTTCTAAATTAAAATTGCTGAAACATTTGAATTACTCTCTGGGAAACAGAAAGGACTTTAGGATGTCAATCCAGCACCAAAACTTAACTCTTAGTGCAAGAAACTGGTACTAGAATTTGGGATGATTCGCACTGAAAAGAGATCGCAGAAAAGGAAATGGAAGGTAGGCGTTTGTTTCTTAACGTGGTCCTAAGGATTGAACCCAGGGCCTGTGTTCTGAGCTATACCCTCGAATCCATTTATCATTCATTCATTCATTCATTCATTCATTCATTCATTCATTCATTCATAGAATGGTATTCTTAAGTCCCTTTATAGACCAGGGTAGTGTCAAAAGTGAGGTCCTCCTGACTCAGCTTCTCAAAATGTGCCAACAAGCCCAATTCAAATATACATAGTCTTCAAAGCAGATTAAATACTCTCAAGGGCTGGCCAGATAGCTCAGCAGATTAAAATGCC
Source organism: Octodon degus (assembly GCF_000260255.1). Classification (NCBI taxonomy): domain Eukaryota; kingdom Metazoa; phylum Chordata; class Mammalia; order Rodentia; family Octodontidae; genus Octodon; species Octodon degus. Next base: position 4,457,978 of record NW_004524684.1, on the reverse strand, counting down.
AGCTTAGGCGTTTTAATCATACACAGGGACCAGGAGTTCGATCCACGGGGCCACGTGCTGAGATGGTGATTGAGACTAGGTGTGGTGGTGCATGCCTGTAATGCCAGCACTTGGGAGACTGTAAACAGGAGGATCTCTACAAGTCTGATCTATGCAGTGAGACCCTGTAGAC
>NW_004524684.1:4446637-4457361 GCF_000260255.1 Octodon degus | reverse complement strand
CGGCCCCCAAGGTATTCTAAACTATAGACCACTTGTGCTTATCATTCCCCATGTCAGAAAGAGCAGTAAGAATAAAACACACGCCTTCAAAAATGGTCACCGTCCATAACCCAGACCCTGGTAACGGCCCGTCTTCCTGTCCACCGGCGCCTGGAGAAGGCCGCGCGCTACCTGCGTGCGCTGGAGCGCTGCCCTCCGCGGAGAAGAGCGCCCTGGAGGCCTCGTAGGAAAGCGGCGGCGCCCTCAGCCCGCACCGTTGAAGGAAACGCCAGCTTCGACCTCGCACCGCTTCTGTTACTTGAGAAACCCGGTGTGTGATGAAAGAGCAAAACAGAAGACAGCGGGAACTTGGAAGACAGGCCTCCGCAAGCGGGGCGGTGCAGGGCCCGGAGGAGAAGAGGTTAGAAAGAGGGCTGAGCCCTGTCAAGGCCCCGCGCCGCGCCCACCTCCCGCGCGGGACGCAGCCGGCACGTCCTGCAAAGTGGACTCAGAGCAAAATTTAGGGGAAAAAAATCCTGAAAAGAAAGAAGCCCCATGAAAATCTGAGGTCTAAAATGAGTCAAAGCCCGCAGCGAGCGCGCGGGGCGCTGAGGTCCGCAGACCGCCCGCAGGGGCACCTTCCCGCACAGCGTCCACCTCCCCATTCTCACAGAAGAGCCGCGAGCGGTGCTCGAGCCCCCGCATGCACGTCGGCGATTTCCTTATCAAGGAGCGAGACTCTCAGCTTCGGGTTAGGAAGGAGCAGAGAGCCCTCAGGCATCGCTGACCAGAAGCGCGGCTGCCTGCCCGCCTGCCTGCGTGTGCTCGTGCGCGTGTGTGCGCGTGCCTGGGTGCGTGTGTCTGCACACGTGTGCGAGTCTGCTTCCCTTTGCTGTCAGGTGCTCGGTGTACGACCCGTATCTTTACTCTGGCACACCCACACCAAGAGTTGCACGCCCAGATGCGGTCCGCGTGCCTACTCGTGGCCTGACGGGGCCTTAGTCCCCAGGGCCGAGGCAGTAGATGCGGCCCTCGGCCCTCGGCCTCGGCTCGGCCCCGCGGCCCCACACTGCTCGGTGCGCGACTCCTGCTCATGCGGCCCTATGAAAGCGGAACAGTCGCCCTGCTCCGTGCCAGCCCTGGCCGCCAAGGCCTCTCTCAGCATGCGACCGTGGGTTGTTCTGTCTCCATAAAGCCTAGGGACTAGATTCTCCCCCGGAGTTATCCCCACAGGGAGGGAGGCAGGGCCTTGGCCTCGTTTCCTCCTACGGAGCCTAGGCAGTTGCTTGCCTAAGCTGAGAAGACTGATTACCTGTCTGCACCAACGCAAAGGAGCTCACACACTGTCTGCAGGACCTGACATCACACGGGCCGCATCACTCATTCTCACAATGGTTTCTTGTGGGCTTTGGTGCTCTGGGCCAGGGTTACCCCACCCAGGAGGGCAGACTAGAAATGGATCTGCCCTCCTGAGCTCTGCCCAGGCGCTGGTGCCCACCAGGGGCTCAACTCCAGGGCACAGAGATGAGGGACCTGGCTAGAGCTGGATGCTGAGTGTCCCAGGACCCTAAGCCTGCGGCATCACTGGGAGATGATGGAAGGACACAGGGCCCTGAGGATGGCAAGGGAGTCAGGTCTGTGGGGCTGGCTTGGAGCCCGTGCTGGGATACTGTGTCCTCCATGTTTCTTTCCCTCCCAGTCCCCCTCTCCTCCCCTCTCCTCTCCTTCCCCTGTCCTCCCTTTCCCTTTCCCCCTCTTCTTCCCTTCCCTCTCTCTTCCTTTCTCTCCCAACCACGCAGAGGAAGGTCACATCCATCTTGCACTCCCACCTCCGATGAACCCAAAAGCAACACAGCTCTGGACTACAATTTCTGAAACCAAGAGCCAACATAAATCTTTCCTCTCCATAAGCTGATTATCTCAGGAAATTTATTACAGTACAAAAAAGCCAAAGCAATTCCCCTTTCTTCACTGTCAATAACATAATTTCAGTCCCAGGACTATTTCTATTGCAGTTCCTTATGCCGTGGACACACCCGCCTCATGCCATGTATAGGATGAGGAATAAGCAGGAAGTTTGTAGGAAAGTAGAGCATGTGATCTTTATTTCAAGGACAGACTCATGGCATACCTGTGCCTGAGACGCGCAGTCCAACCGCATGGACTCACTTGCCTTTCCAAGCCCTGTGAAAGCAAGACACAAGCACACAGTAGCCTCTGCTCTGCTTGGGCTTTTTCTTCTTAATGAAAAACAGGACTGCTGTCTTCCTTGGTGTTACGAGAGAAAGCAGGAAGTGCATTTGACCAGCCTTGCCGCCATCTACACTTCTAGAGTTTTCTTAGCCACGCAGTCGTAGCACCCAGACAACCTCCTGCTGCTCATAAACTCCGCGTTCTTCTCTTTAGAGCCAGGGGCACTGCCACACTTGTCAACTACCCTGGCCCACCGACTGCTGTTTGTTCTCTGGCACCAGGCATGATGAGGTCAGGGACAGGCTTGGAACTCCACAACTCCTGGTAGCACCAAGCAGCTGGACACAGCCCCAGCCAGCCTCCCACCAGCCTGGAGCCCAGGACACCAGCCACTCCTTTTGTGCCCATCTGTGCTCCAAATCACACAGAAAGCGTCGCCCTGAACTGTCCTCAGCAGGCCCTTGGGCTGCTATCCCTGGCTGTGCAGGGTGCACGGTGAGTGATTCCCCTCCCACGTGCACTATACTGGATTTCCTGTGTGTGGCGCTGCTGAGAACCTCTCTGTGCATCAGGGCGGAGCTGGGTGGGATCAACTCAGGTAAGGGGAGCACTGCCGGCCCAGAGAGAACGTGTCCCCGGGGGGAAGGAGCTGGCGCAGGCGCAGGGTAAAGTTGGAGGGAGGCAGTAACTCCCAGAGCCTAAGGCATACGAGGGCACTGCAGGGCAACGCTCCTCTGTGCTCCCAAGTAGGTAAGAAATGGGGAGGGGGGGAGACGCTAAGAAATTAGAAGAGGGGCTGGGGAGATGGCTCAGTAGAATAAGTGCTTCCCTGGCAAGCTCACTCGAGGGCCTAAATTCAATCCCTGGTTCCAAAAAAGAAAAAGAAAGAAAGAAAGAAAGAAAGAAAGAAAGAAAGAAAGAAAGAAAGAAAGAAAGAAAGGGAAGAAGAAACGTTTAAGGTGATGGATAGGTGGGTTACACTGGCAGAGGAAAAGGAGGCATGGAAGCAAAGATGGAGCTGAGCGAAGAGCTGCCCACAGGTGGGGTACAAAGTCACACGGCTGGGTGGAGACCAGCGCCGAAGGGGTGGCTTGTGGTTTCAAAGAAGGAGCAGGACTGGTTTACCTGTAAATATCAGAGAATAATGTTATAAAGCACAGACAATATGTTTTAGAATTTTTAAGAATTTTTTTAAATCCAAAATAAATTATTCCAATACTTAATTCTGTGAGATCCAACAGGAATCAGTATATTAGGGGTAACCAGCACAGGCCCTTTCTGTGTCTGTCCATCCAGAATCCAAGTCTCTCATGACACCAGATGTGAGGTTTTGTCCTCCGCATCCGAAGCAAGCAAGCCACTCTGTAGCGCACACCAGTGCAGCTTTCCCCAGTTTAATTGGGTTCTGGCCCCACCCACCCGAGGTGGTGGTGGTCCCCCAGGTGGGGGCTCAGGCCTGAGGACATCAATGCCAAACGCAGGCCCTAGGTTGTATCTCTACTTCTGATGGAACAGCTGTAAGCCAGAGTCCCTTAGCCACCTCCTCGGATTAGCCCACAGCTGCAGTGGCCCGTGGAGCTTCAGGGACACTTTGGGTACCTGCTTACCTGTCTGGGAAGGACACAGACAGACACAGAGGCCAAAGGAGAGATGTGTGGCTTGTGGCTTCTCCAATTCCAACCCCAGGGCCACACGGCGTGCTCTGCTTGGTGGAAGCTGCTCCCCTTTGGCCAGCCTGGGACTGCACACCACAGACACCACTAGGGAAGGGACAACCCTGTAGGGATGTGACCACACAAAAGCCACCACACTGGTACTGGAGGCCAGGTGTGGGTTTTCCTGTTCTGGGGTTCCAGTTTCCTTATGAAGTCAAGGTGTGGTTGGCTTCTAGCAGGCCAGGTGGTCAAACCACTCAAGATTACGGATCTTAGGAGCTGCCTGGGAAGGAGAAAGCCTGGCTGCTGTGCAGCCGCCTGGGGCCGAGCGGGGATAGAGGAACCGTGGACAGGAATCAGAACATGCACACAGGAAGTCATCTTATAGAGACCATGCCAAGCAGAGGACGTTGTGAGTACTAAGACCCAAAGGGTGGAAAGGTTTGGTGCACTCCAGAGATGCCCCAAAAGCAGCCTTGGGGACTGTGGTGAAAGGGGAAGGCACAGACAGAAGACGAGATATAAGGTAGGGGCAGAGGAGGAAGGGCTTGGCACCTCAGCACGGGATGACTTTGTTCCTTGTGGGGGCGAAGCTGCTTCCCAGTGGGGTGATGCAGGAGAAAGTGGGGAAACGGGTGTGCTTAGGTCCCCACTGGGAGTCTGTGCTGCAGGGACAGGAGAGAAAGGCCAGAGGTGAGCACCTGCTTTCAGGAGAAGGGAAGACAGCACTTTTCTGTGAAAACCAAGGCACAGGTTTCCAAGGGAAACAAGCCTAGCACAGTGCGAAGGTGCACGCTGCATGCTGGATGGGATTCCCAAGTCGTCTTCTCCCGGCCTCCCCACAGGACTGGAGAGTCAGCATCCGGAGAGTCTGGTGAAATGTAAAGCAAGCTTGCTTTATTCTCTACCTCCTCTTCTTAGGTGAAAGTGCACAGCGTCTGCCCTTCTGCCTCAGTCCTGGCTTCTGAAGGGAACACTTGAGCTACACGGGCCAGTCCTTCAGTGTGACATACTTCCAAATGACTGTCAGATAACAGCAAAAAAGTAAGACATGTGTTAATCTAATAGAATGAATGAGAGCAAAAGCTCCGGATTATGGGAAATTCTCCCACGTTTCTGGAAAAGTATGAGGGAGAAGGAAATTAGAGAAACAAGAAGTGAAAAAGAAGGGTGGTGTGCACCACACACAAATGAGTGCTGCGCAGCGGTCAGCCATGCTGGATTATGGGAGCTCAACCTGCATTTCATCAGGAGACAATAATCCAAACTGATGACTTAAGAAATATATTTACAATGCATATATTTTTAAAATACTTTATTTATTTATTTAATTTTATTTTTTAATTAATTAATTAATTAATTTTGTTGCCAGCTCAGCCTACCCTGGGGGTAGGGCTGGCGTGGCATGTGGTGCTAGGGATCCAACTGCAGCCCCTGTGCTCCCTAAATTGCTCAAGCAGGCGCTTTAGACCACTGTGCTATCTCACCAGTCCCTATTTATTTATTTATTTATTTATTTGTTTGTTAAATGCAGGGTCTTGCTATGTAAGTCAGACTCACAGTGATCCTCCTGACTCAGCCTCCCCAGTGTTGGGATCACCAACTGTGCACCACTATGCCCAGTTGTAGGGCCCGCACTGCATGCGGGATCAGGAATCGATCTTGTGACTTTGTGCTTTCCAGGCAGGTGCTTAGATCGCTGAGCCATCTCCCCAGCTCCAAAACATGTGCTTTTGTGATTTAATTATACTAGCTGAGAGGTCTGGAGGTCTTCAGCATGCTTGGCATCTGTTCTACCTATCCCAGTATTTCCAGGTTCCAGTATGCTGCAGCCCTGAGAGTTGCTCCTGTCGTCTCTATTTTATAGGTAAGGAAATGCAGAGACAGGTCACATTCTGAGTGGTCCAGCCCAGGGAAGGTGAGGCAGGGTTGCCCTTAGTCATTCAGCCAGGGGTCCCACACCCGGAGTCCAGCCTCTTGCTCAGCACATTACACTTACAGCGGTGGGGAGCTGAATGCAAAAATAAGGTTAGGGCTGGGAGACAGCGGAGCTGTGGAGCTTGCCTAGTGCACCCGAGGCCAGCTCCCTACCCAGGGCTTCGAAAGAAAGGAGAAGAGGAGAAGGCAAGAAAACTAGGGACAGTTACAAGCAGGTTCTGAGGGATGAGGCCCTGAAGGATGTGAGAGGGATGTACAGGCCCTCCTCCTCCCAGAGGCTCCCTATGTCTTATCTTTTCATTACTATCTTATTCTGCTACTTATTTGTTAATCATTTCCGAATTGTGCTAAGAACTAAACAAAAAGAAAATAAAAGAGAAATAAAACCCAGGCTGCTGAAAGCTGGGTGATGCTGGATAAGTCACTGTGGACGCAGTCCAGTCGGGCTCAGGGCAGCCTTGGAGCATCTGCCGTGATCCTGCTCTAAGATGATAAGCATTAGATGCGGTTGACAACTGTTTAAAGAAGCACAAGACGCTCTGCACGTATCTGCAGACATTCAGACTCATAGCACTTTTCTCAGTGCTCTCTGTGCTGTTTGAAAGCCCAAGGCGGCCACGGTGCTCAGACCTCGAGTCAAACCTTCAGCATCACAGCGGGGAGACAAGGCGCAACCCCTATCATGCGTCCCCTTTCCCATCTGGACTTTATTTCCAAGAACAGGATTCAAGAAAGGAAAGTTCTTTATGTAACTTCACCAATGCCTGGAATTGGTGACCCTGTAAAATACAGATCTCAGAAAGATGAAAGTAATGTCACATGAGGAAGAATAACTTAAACTGAAGTTAATGTTATTGTCTTAGACTCCTACCATTGTCTTAATGTGTTTCATAACTACTGTATTAATGAACAAGTAAAACATAATCAGAGTAAATCTTTCAAAGAAATGACCAAGACAAAGAGACTTCAGCTATTTCCAACCAAGTACAGCCAAAATCAGCTCCAGAGTTATCCAAAAATGTAGACAGCTGAGCCAGAGCTTGGTGATTCTGTTCAGCAGGCTATGCAGATTACAACTTGGCAAAAATAAAATAAGCAACAACACAACACCTCAAGGCCAGGATTTAACCCTGACGTGACTAATATCTATGTTTATCAAAGATAACCTCATGGGAAGCAGGCTGCTAACTCTGGATCCTAAACATGCAAAACTATATAATATGTAGTCAGAAAAAGGTAAGGATCATTAGGCTCCAAGGTTAACTTTGTCTTGTTCTCATTAATTGTAAAATAAATAAAATATTGGACAGATGAAAGCATACCGAAGAGGACTTTTGTTATGTTTCCTAAATCAAAGCAAAACCTGTTCTCAGAGTCTTTCTCCAATCACACATTGCTCTGGCTTAGAACCCATGTGCAATGCTTCTCGTGGCCCTCCGGTGAGGGTTTTCCCTTCCTTCTGGGTTGGAGTTGGTGTCTGGACCTCTTCGGGTAGGCTCTGTGAAGGGGCGGGCCTTCTGAGGCTCGCTCCCTAAAATACTCCAACCTTCCCAAGGCGACCCCAGGCCCAGGCCGCAGTCACCGCAGAGAGGAGGGAACACTCCATCCCTTTGCTTCTTGGTAGGACCTGACATCGTTACTGGGTCCTAGACAAGGCAGCCAGCTGCTCTGGCTGGAGCTGGGTTACACGAACCAGGCAATAAGAAGGTTCTAAGGCCCAGTGAAGGAGGCACTCCCTGCCCCTTTCTTGAGCTCCAGGAGCCAAACTGGAGCAGGTAAATGTATAGTTTGTACAACCTTCCTGTGGAGATTAGCAGTACACCCCAGAGGCAGGACCTGCACGGCACAGTGGGGGTCGAACCCCAGTCCCTGAGTCTGCCTAAGCAGGCACTTTAGTCTGCTGAGCTATCTGACTGGCCCTGCTTTTACTCTTAAAAAAACAAAAAAACAAAAAACTCCTGTGGATTCCTTGATTTGTAGAGGGACAGCCATTGGGGCAGGAGAAGAAAAAAGAATCAGAAACCAAACACACTCGAAAGCCCCAAGCCTCAGAAACAAAACCCTATTCTGCTTAGAACTTTAGGGATTCACGCTGACCTCAGAGGTTTAAGTGTATGTGTCTGTGTGGGGGCGGGGCGGCTATGATCCACCCAGTAAATTCATTTGATTGACTCCAGCAACATCCGAAGATGGGCAGAGACTTAACTGCAAACCCCTTTTGTAAGCATTATGGGAATGTTTTGTTGTAAATTGCATGTGTGAATCTCTTCACGTGAGAAAGCAGCAGCAGTGTGCAGTCATTGTGCGGGTCTGTAGGAACTGGCTAACTCCCTGTCTCTGAGACAGTTTAAATCACGGCTTGCTTGATCACCTTCATTCTGTGCAGAATGTCACACTCTGGCCACTCTGGTTCTAGAGTGAGAGAAGCTGTGACTCTGTGTGAGTCAAACCAGAGGAGACGGAGCAGCCTAGTCAGATGAGGTGGTGTTGAGGTCTATACTTGAGACTGACTTTTGTCTCAGTCCAATCCCCAAACTTGGGATTTTCTAAGTGTTATGAGGCCTTGCTCTTGGTCCTAACAAGCCACTGACAATCACATCGGAGTTACCACAGCGAGGTGATCTTGGGAAGCTAAGGTGACAGAGGATGGGTCTAAATGCCCAGGAAACCAAGAACATGCTTAGAGTGGGAACATTCCGCCACACCTCCGGAGCCCTGGGGAAGAAGGACAGACACCACCTTGGTCATCAAAGGTCAGGGATGTAGCCACCAGGGCTCTGCACTTACTCCTCCATCCAACCAAAAGGTTGCAGTTGGTGAACAGGGAAGGGGAGGCACCCCAAACTCAGAGGCCCTGGGGACTCCTGTGCTCAAGACCCTGTCGGACTTTGCCCCACACAGTTCTTTATCTGGTTGTTCTTTTCCTTAATTTGATACCTCTTTTGTAATATACCAGCATATAGAAAGAGGACCTTTTCCTGAGTTCAGTAAAACATCTAGTACATAAATGGGCCCACAAGAGGTCATGGGAGCCACCACTCCAGCAGGCAGGGGAGGCACAGTGACATCTGGGGCTTGCATGGCCTCTAGAGCCCAGGCAGCCTGTGGTACTCTGAGCCTCTGTCCTGTGCAGTCCAGTGATGGGTCCTGTGGGTAGAGACAGCCGGAGTCCAGGGAACATGGGCCACCCAGTCACTGTTCACAGAAGTGAGGACAATATATGCAGTGTCATAGAGTGCGTGCTTTTGTACATGAGAAATCAAAAACATAAATAAATAAATAAATAAATAAACCAATGAGAGGAAAGAGATAACAGGAAACTAGAGGTGAACCAATATGCCAAAGCAGGCTTCAGTGCTCTGATTAATATGTAGTACTAGTAAGAGATAAACTTAAATATCACACAGTGTCTCATGCATGAGTATCCAAAATTATAGAGATAGTTGTAAGTGGAAGATAGATCTTTCTCAAAAGGGAGGGTGAGCAGGACACGGATGGAGGGGGTGGGAGGGGAGGGAAGGCGATGAAAACAGAACGGAAGTGTGTTCTGCTGGGTGTGGTTGCACTGGCCTGTAATCTAAGCACCCAAGGCCGAGGCAAGAGGATCGCCACGAGTTGGAGACCAGCCTGGGCTGCACAGTAAGTTCAAGGCCAGTCTGAAGTATATCGTGAGACACTGTTTCAAAATGAACAAACAAATAAAAAGATGTGTTCTATGCATGCGTCAGCTCCAAATGAGGAAAGTAAACATTACACACTATAAATATGGTCTCATGCACATACATTTTAGTAAAAGTGTAGTGTCTGAAATCAAATGTACATGGTTTCAAATTTTGTACAGCCACTAAATGTGTGACATTATTTCAGTCTGTTTCCTGATGACATGATCTGAACACAGATTTTAACTTATGGAGCTACGTGATTGCCAAACAGAGAGCTCTGTAGTGCTCAGAGCTGTACCCAGAAACCGCAGCGCGTGTGACGCGGGTCGGCTCCACCGCCACCCGTGCTGTGGTTCTGTTCACTTGCAAGCGGACCTACGCACACCTGCACACAGGCGCAGGCATCTTCTGTGTGGCCGGCTGCGGTCTCAGCCTCCTTTCTATCCGAATGACACACCTGCGAAGAGCTTCCGCGGTCATCACGCAGGGCCCTTGTTTCTATCTGCATCTGTGCTGACATTCTCAATAGACTCATGCTGAGTGGCTGGATGGTAAAGCCTGCACCACGGCCGGGAATCAAGGCGCTGGGGCCGCTTTCTGCCTAAAGAAGTTTACGTGCTGTCTTGGAGCAATAGAATTATATTAATGCTTAATTAATATAATATATGATATGATATATAATATTGATTACTTATTATATAATACTAATTATATTGTTAACATATATAATATTAATTATTAATTATATAATGTTATATATAATATAATATAAATGTTATAATATTAATTAAGCCACATATTCAGCCTTGATTATAAGCACTTTAACGTTTCCGCTTTCAAAGCATGAAGAGCTCACAAAGAAAATAGATGCAGTCCTTTGAGGTTAGTGAGCAGGTTATGGAGATGATTTTGGTCTGAGTTCCAGCAAAAGTTGCACCAACATCGGCTTGCACGGCTGTGTCCAGTGCTTTGGATGCAGATCCGACAGAGAAAGCCATCCTCCATTCTATGTGTACTGTGAACGCACCCTCGCTCGGAAATAGACCTCGAAAACTTCTCCATGTTAAAACAACTATGCTACCTAAAGAGAATGTGGTCCACCAAACATTCATTAGTACACTGAAAAAAAAGAAAGAAAAAAGCCTCACACAATAGCAACGCGGCAGTGCCGGGTGCCAACCTGACTCCTGTGGCAGCCGCCAGCATCAGTGGCGCACTCTGCTGCGTCAGCGCGACGTGCAGGAACTGCAGCTGGCCCAGGTCCCGCTCCTCCCCGGCCCAGGTCCCGCTCCTCCCC
>NW_004524684.1:4444031-4446347 GCF_000260255.1 Octodon degus | reverse complement strand
TGGTCCCGCTCCTCCCCAGCCCTGGTCCCGCTCCTCCATGGCCCGGTCGCAGTTCTCCCCGGCTCTGGTTCCACTCTTCCTTGGCCCAGGTCCTGCTCCTCCTCCGCCCAGGTCCCGCTCCTCCCGCGCCCTGGTCCTGCTCCTCCCGGGACTTGGTTCCAGTCCTCCCCGGCCTTAGTCCCGGTCCTGCTCGGCACTGTCCTTGCTGTACTTCCTGTGTGTCACGAGCTGAGAAGCTTTGTGTCATGCGTGCTCTGCTATGGACCAACATATGACGCATGGAAGCTTCTGCAAGCAGAATCAGCCTCTCCTCCTCCTAGCACCTATATTCCCAAGAGAGCCCAGAAGTGGACGGTGACTTTTCCCCTTGATTTAAATCCCAGTAATCACTTATTTTCAAATTGTTTATTGCAGAGGCAGAAAGGACTTTCAACCTGGGCACATAGGTGCGCCTACACTACCAGCGATGAAAAGCAACACTCAGGAGATTTCCTCTAAAATTTCTCAATGATCTGTAGATTTTTTTCCCTACAAATTACTGCATTGTGCCTGGTGTTGCTTTTCCCAAGTTCATGTGACGCACACAGCAAGACAAGAAATGAACTCCGCCCCACCTGGCCTTTGCGCAGTGGCGTGGTCTCCCCAGCACAGCAGTCACCATGCACCCGGCCCAGGCCACAGCCACCGAGGGGCGTGGGCGACAGCGGAGGCAGCGGGGAGCCTCGTCAGCACCACGACCCGGGTGCCCTGGCCTGCCCGCTCATCTAGGGAAACCTTCACAGAAGCTTGGGAAAGACTCGTGGTCCTCTGAGAGGATCTGAAGAGTCGCCACCTGCCCTGGGAACTGCAAGGCGAAAATAATAAAAGGAGACGGCCCGAATCCCCAACCCAGGGAAGGATGCGCGGAAAGGCTGGATCTTGCCCTGAGCGCCTGGATGGTTACGATAGACCTTAGAGGACAGTCACATTCTCCTCCCAGCATGGAGATGGAAAGTGGGGCAGAGGGAGGGTGGAGAAAGAGAGACGTAGAAAACGAGTGACCTGAAACACTTACGCAATTTCGAAAGAGGAGCAGCACACAGTACGCGTAGAAGGACACCCGTGAGATGCCCCAGCAGGGGTTCCCCCAGCACAGGACCCGCGTGCCAGCGGCGCCTGCCTCACCCCACGGGCAGCGGTGGGCCGGAAGGTGTATCTGGGGTGAGGACGCAGGAGTAACCGTTTGCGCAACGCAGACTTGGGCTTCGGGGCTGGGAGGTGGGAATTCCAAAGCTGGCTCCCCTGCTTACATAGAGCAAGCGTTACTGGGCTCCCTAAACTTTAGGCTGTGCAACAACTAGAGGTTAGAAATTACCTACCCCATGGCACTATTCTAAGTAAAACACTAATACATCACATTAAATATATTAAGCAACACTGAAAGCATTTAGAAATTATTACACAGCCAGAACATCCAAAGTGCCCCACCCACAAACTCTTTATTTCATGCAACAAAACAAGGAGGTGAGCACACTTTATACAAAAGACGTCCAAAGCTGAAGACCAGAATGCACAGACTTCTTACCCTGGTTCTTAATGTGCAAGTACAACGAAGAGGAATTACTGCTTAAAAAATCGCCTGTGGCCTTACTCTGCAGAGAAATAAAGGTTCTTAAATGACGTAGTGATCTAATTGCCAAAACTATATGGAGTGAGGGTGTAGCTATGAACAAAAATATTTCGGCAAAAAATAATAATAGCTCAACAAATAATTTAGGAAAAAATAATTATATTTACATGAAAACTCATTCTCATATTGAACTACCAAGGAATTGAAAAATTTGTCTAAATTTTGGAGATAGAGCTCACTCAGAGGAGACTCAATTTCTTATCCAAATAGTAAAATCATTGTCACGCAAGATTTTCTTCTCTTAGGTTTTCAGTATTTCATCCAAGGTTAAGAAATGACAACCTGTGTTTTCATTTTGATATCAATAAAATGCACAACTATTAAATGCAAGAAGTGCATAGACCTAGATAAAGCAGGCCCTATACAACAAAAAATGTAACTTTTGTGTCTGACGAAGTCAGTCAAATCCCCTCAGGATTTACCCTGAAATCCTGTACCGCAGTTTGTAGATCCTTTGTCAGTGTCAGCCATGTGGATAAGTCATGGCTGTTGCTTGACCAATTTGCTCTCTGTGAAAGCCTAAGAGAATGTTTTCTCTCCATGTGACTCTCCTTAGGCACACTCTACATCATTCATCACTTTCCTCTGTGGCCCTATAATCTCCTTGATCAGAAAATTTGGGACACTACTGAGTTACAGGATGTTAC
>NW_004524684.1:4400224-4443441 GCF_000260255.1 Octodon degus | reverse complement strand
CATAGATATACAGCTACTTTCTCTTAGTTCAATGAGAAGAAAGTTTTGAACCAGTAGTGTTTAGACAAGATATCATGTCTTCATCTTGTACTATGAAGAACTAATACAAAGACAACAATATGGAAAGTATTCATTATTGTAATTGTCCTACTAACCTGTTTTGAAACTATCTCATTGCTATTTCTTTCTCAACAAAATTAGTATTAAAAATCTTTTAAAAAGTATATAGAACAGATGCATCCTCACATGTATGAAATTAGGTTGGAAAAATAAATCTTTTGATTTTTTTATAAGCAAAACTTGGAGAAAATTCTTAAAATCTGTATTTTTTCACAAGGACCTCTGTTTGTTGTTTTTACATGATGCATGAGAAAGCCTAGAAAAAGCAACAGATTTCCAATATTTGTATTTATTTCCCTTTCTAATTCCATGTGTTCATAGTTCTTCAAAAAATGTTCTGAAATAAAAACTGCCCCAGATTGTTATATTTTCCTAAGTCCTATGCTTGCCTGTCTTTGGTGTCGCTCCCATGTGCACTTTCTCTCCTGGCTTATACTGCAAGTGTTTCACTCCAAGGTGGATTTGTGAGTCCTCCGAGTCATCCTAGAGTCCGATGTGGCCCTTCGGCGCCAACCCGCAGGCAGCCGCCCTGCGCCTGCACACTTCAGTGGAGTTGTGCACATCTCCGCCCTGATGGAGTCCCTGACTTAGCTGTTTGGAACACGGCTATCAGGGGAAGTGGAGGAGGATATCGCCTTCATTATACAATGGGGACAAACAGTGTTTGTTTCCTCTCCTGCTGATTAAATTTTTGAGGGAAAGGTTAAAAAGGAGAAAAAAAAAAAAAAAAAAAAAAAAAAACAAAAAACAGAGCATGGGTCTCATTCACTCTGAGGGCTTGTTCTGTACACTTGCAAGCACTGAGTGAAGGACAGCTTCCCAAGCTTCCTAGACCTCTAATAGCAGGAACTGAAGCGAACTAAAATTAAGTGTGAAGGGGGAAAGTCTCCAGGGATGTTAAAAAATGCTCCTTTGTTTTATTTTGTGTCATTAAATAAATGTTGTAAATTATAGGTCAAAGGCTCTGGGATGTTTCCAAGAGCCAACTCCCTGTTTTACTGAACACAAATTCCAAGAGTGCAGATAAGAGCCCTTCGGGCCCAGGAATCACAGCAGCAAACTCCTTACTGGAAAAAGCAGGAGAGCAAAGGCAGGACTGCCAGCCCAGGAGAAATCGAGCTCTAGAATAGTGGGGTGGGGTAGACAATAGCCGGCAGTAAGCATTGAGAAATTAATGAAAATATTGTTATTTATGACATACTCCATTGGCACAGAGAGAGATGTCACGCTAAACATCTCAGTCCCGGCCTATGAGCAGAGCCCCGGTCTTCCATCACAGGCTCTACCTGCCCTGGTGAGCAGCCCCAGCCGGCGGCCCCAGCGCACCCACCCCTCCAGTCCTCCACATAGAGCTTGCGCTTCTGTTTCCTGCTCGTGCATGTGGCCTCACGCCCTGGGGCAGAAGCACATGCTATTCAGTGACGGAACAGATACGTGTTTCTCACATTCTACTCACTGAAAACGTGTCCCAGGTCCTGGTAAGCGCCTGAGAGCTGTCCTGCCACTGGAGCGTTTATTAGCTAATTGGGGAAAACGGGCGATAAATTAGAAAATCTATACTGATAAATTTGTCAGTACCATGACCAGCTCCATGTTTCCCACGGACACAACTAAGGCAGGAAGGGGAACAAGTGCGTAATGGACCACTGAGAAGGCAGCGGGTGGGTGCCGGTGAGGAGAGGGAACACGGGCCGTAACCCGACAGCACGGCCCAGAGCCCCTCCGAGGGGTCAGCCTGCCTCCCTCAGCGCATGTCGCGCTTGGCAAAGATGAAGATGCTCCCATTGTAGTGCAGCCCTAGGAGGATTCTACACAGAGCTGTCTATCCTAAGCAAATAAATTACATCTGTCCATTCATAGTGATCGTTAGCATAGCACACAGATTATTTTTCCACACACTATAGCATTACTGTCTTTCCATATTATTAGAATGAATCGTTACCAAAGTTTATATGAGCAATTTAGATGCAGAATTGTCATTTTTGTAGATAAGGATGTTCAATTATCAGTAGTTACTAGAGGAAGAGGTCAATCTTCCTGTTAAATATCTACAGAAATTTACAGAAAGTAAAACTAATATCTTAGGGGGGTTTGTTCCTTAGAATATATTTAATATGGTTGCCTCATCCCAAACCCTTCAACAATTAGGTCTTAATGAGCCACTGTGGTGTTCAGGGTTACCGACAAATCCCACAGGGATGAGCTGAGCCCAGGTGCTCTCACTCTAAACCCTAAAATACCTCACCGAGGAGCTACCAGCCCAGGTGAGCTTTGTGGTGCCCTCTGTAACCCCAGAACTCTTGGAGGAGGCATCAGGATTATAAGTTTGGACTCAGCCTGGGTAATTTAGAGACCCAGCGAGACCTCATCTCAAAAATCAGAAAGGGGCTGGGAATGCAGTCAGTACAAAGGCTCTGGGTTCAATCTTCAGTACTGGAAGATGCTAAAATCCTTGTACTGGGAGAATTTATATCCGCAGTGCAAGACTCTTTGACAGTGACAGTGCACGCAGTCTTCAGGTTTTGTCTTCACAGTGGCAGAGAAGATCAAGCTACAGCCTGAAGCACGTGAGCCATGGTCTTCTTCACTCCTTCCAGTTCAAAACTGCTCTCATTTCTCTACAGCAGGCACAGAGCTGGAGTATCTCGTCGTCTCTCTTCCATGTGCAACTCACAGTGAGAACAAGTTAAAGAGCAAATTCAAGGCTAGGTGCCAGAAGACAAGGACCCAGATCCTTTGCCAATGGGAGAGGCCCCAGGGGGGCAGAGGGGCTGCAAGAGACTCAGAGCCACCCATGTGCACAGGCCAGCCCAAGGTATGCCATGAACCAGTACTACTAGTAATAATTGCAAAGACCTAAAGGCAAAAGTGCCTGCAATGCCTAATGGCTGGACAGCCAGCACGTGTCTTAGCTGCTCAGACTCCCTTGGCGGGGGCCAGAGCAGCCTCCTCTGGGGTCACACCCTGCATCGCGGACCAGGCCTCCCCACGGGTCCCTCCTGTGGGCCTGCTTTCCCTCTCTTCCCCACTTGACAGTGGGCACATGGGTGCTGATCATACATACATTCGTGTACACTGCAGATATCTTCGGACGAGCTACTTTGGCACGTGTTCTCATTCCCCAGTTCCCTGCTGTCACCCTCATATGTGATGGGGGACTTTTCCCTTCTCCACAGTTCTGTCCATTCTGACCCTAGAGCTCCCTGAAAGCAGACCAAAGGAAGATATTCTTGCAAAATTTTTTGTCTTCTCATTTCTGGACTTGGTGCTCCCAGGCGCCTTTACAGTTTCGCTCTCTCATTCTAGGAAGATCATCTTTTCTGATGAAAAGGTTACAATCATGCACGATTGTAAGGCACAGCTGGTGGTCAAGCCCGTGCATGCCGCATGTGCTGACACAGTGAGGCACCCTGGTCCTTCCACCTCATTAGCTTCTCTTCATGCTCATAGCCACCCACTCCTTCCCTGCAGCTTACCACAAAGCATGCAAGAGCTGCTGCGAAGCGCAGTTGCCCACGACGCTCTGGAACTCTAGAGCTCAGTCCTTCTATTGAACTGTGGTCTGTCAGCACTGCTCCCTCCCTTCCCCCACACTTTGAGAGATACTAATTACTTAAAAATTTACCAAAGGGAGGTAAGATGCCGTATTTGCTTTACTGTGTGGCTTATTTCATTTAATACAGTCTCTGATTCCATTAATATTCCTTAAAAAATCACTCTTTTTATAGGTGAACAATGTATCATTGTGTATACATAATGCATTATGTTTATTCATTTTTCTTAATAGGTACCTAGAAGGGCCCACGCTGTGACTCTCGTGAGGTGCTGGGTAGTGCAGATGCCTGTTTGATCTCCTTCTCACTGGGTGTCCACCCACAAGAGGGACTGCTGGGTCATGAATTAGTCCTCTTTTTATTTTTTAAGGAACTTCTATACCTATATCTTGTTCCAAAACACATTTGATTAATTTGTATTTCTTTTTTTTTAAGAAAAAGGTATTTGGTACAGTGTCTCACTACATAGTTTGAACTCACGGTGATCTTCCTGTTTTCAGCCTCCCAAGTGCTAGGATTACAGGCATGTGCCACCACGCCTGGTCTCAGTCGCAGGCTCAGTGAACCCAGGGACTGGGCCAGCACAGCATGTGGTGCCAGGGATCGAAACGAGTTCCCTGCATTTGCCTAAGCAGGTACTTAGTCTGCTGAGCTACTCACCAGCCTTTAATTCGTATTTCTATCAACAGTGCAACAGTTCTCTTCTCCACATCCTTGCCGGTTTAATTTTATCTTATTAGTCATAATCATTTTAACTACAGGGTGAGACAGAATTTCATTGAGGTTTGAATTTACATCTCCTTGGTGGCTAATGCTACTGGATATTTTTTTCATCTATTTGTTGGCCACTTGTATTTCTTCTTTTGGGAAATATCTATTCAGATCATTTGTCCATCTTTAGTTTGGATTATTCATTTTCATATTTGCTTTTGTTTTGTTGTTGCATAAGTTCCTTACATATCTTTAGCAGTAACTCTTTTTTGGTTGAATAGGTAGCAAGTTTTTTCTCCACATCTATAAATTGCCTCTTTGCTCTAGATTGCTTCCTTTGCTGTACCAGAAGTTCTTTGTTTTCTATAATTCCCTTTGTTTTTAAATTCACTTTGGCACCTGTCCTCTGAGGTCTTAGCCAAGAAAACTATTGCCAGTAGGAACGTACTGAAGTGCTCCCAGAAAGTTGTCTTCTAGTAGTTTCATACTTTGGTGTCTTTTCTTTTTAAAGTATTTTCACTGAAAGTGAGACCCTAAGCCTGGGCCTTAAGAATCTAGCCCTAGGTTAAGCAGTTTCTCTGTTCAACTTTTCCCAGCTAGTCGTTCTAGGTCCTAAACGTGTGTCTTTGACCCACTTCTGAGTTGTTTCTATACTGTGAAGTTAGCCATCAGCTTCCAGCGTTGTTAGTGCGGTATCCAGATTTCCTAGAGCTGAAAGGCTTCCCTTTCTCCAACTGATCTCTTCAATACCTGTGTCAACAACCATTTACAGTGGAAGAACGGCTCACTGCCAGAAGGCTCTTCCACACCATGGCTCTGTGTGTGTCTCATGCCTGTGCCACGGTACTTTTATTATTATAACTCTGTAGTATTCCTTAGATTTGGATATGAAGATATTATGATGCCTCTCACTTTGCTGTTTCTGATCAAGATTGCTCCAATTACTTAGGAGCACAGGCTCATTTTTGCTACCACTTGATTAGTCTGTATGACTATCGTCCTTGGCAATTTCGACTCAGTCCATCATCATAATCTGTGATAATTATAACTTTTTATGTTGTCCAAATTGAGATAAATATATCATATTTTTTTTTAAATTTGTGGGATCAAGCAGGGGCTTCCTTCAGTTCACTCAACCTTCCAAAACAGTGTAGTAAGTCTGATTTTAGCTGGATTTTGCAGGATAAGATTCCCAAGTGCCCATGCAGAAGGGGCCTCCCACTACAGAATTTGCCACAGCCTGGTGAGCGGACACATTTGGCAGGGGATGAGCTGATCTTCCCAGTGCCAGCCCATGCACACAGGATGCTCCGCGGCTTGTTCAGCTGGCACTCCACCTGGCATTCCCCAGGGTCTCAGACAGAACAGAGAACTTAGGGTGACTTTTGTCCACTTCACCAGGGGCCTTGCTCTCTGGAGAATAGCTTCCTGTGTGCCTACATCACACAGCTCCGTGTGACATTTTGTGAGGGCTTGTGGGTCGTGCATTAGCTCAATCATGTTACTTTTTATTATTGAAGACAAAGATGTTGCTGCTTAAGTAGTTTTGCACTGTAACAAACTATTTCCCCAGCAACCCACAATTCCAATTTGCCAATGCAGACATTCCTTCACCCTCTGGCTTTGACAGTGCACGGATCCCCCTCCGCCTCACCTTAGCTGTCTTCATGGTGAGGCAGGTCTTCACAAGTACTTCCTGTTGCCTGGATAATGGCCCCCTTAGTAGTGCCCTTGAGCGTAGTGGCTTGAACTTAGGCCTCCTCTACCTCAATTTGCTCTTCTCACAAAGTATGATCAGAACATGCTTTTAATTTTATTTTAGAAAGTAAACATAGCAACAACCAAGGGATTGTGTACTTTGTTGTTCTCTTACTATTTGTTTTACCTAGGTGTCTTGTGAACTGGTGCTCCAGGACTTGAACCCATCTGACATTCCGCTGGGAACTTCTGTCTTTCATAATGGATGTTAGCACAGCGCTGGTCTGTAACACAGGCAGCTCCCTGGCCAAGCAAGAGATTATGTTTTCTTTATCTCTCTTGTTTTTATTCTTTCTCTTTCTAAGCTATATATCTGTGACCATTTTTAGCAAATCTCAGTCCTAATGCTTTGAGTAAAACAAATAAATTTGAAGCTCAAACTTAGAGGGCATCTCTTGCTCACAAACAGATTATTCCTCATAACAGATGCAGGCCAGTTTGACCACAAACAACACACGTGTAAGCATCAATGCAGCTGCAAAGAACAGCTGGATGTCTGTAACCCAACCCGTGTCTGCCTTGGCCCCTGCAGATAGTGCTACCAGGTTGAGCTCTCAGTCCCTGCCTTTGTGCTTTAGGAAACAGCTGCAAGCCTCAGCTGTTCTTACCTAGGCTGGCTTGATTCCTTTGCTTCAGAGGCTTGCAGAACTCAGAAAAACACATTTTCCATTTACTACAATGAATATGTCAAGAATACAGATGAGGACATGAATAGGATGAGGGATGAGAAGGCGGAGCTTCCTTGCCACCCTGGACCCACCACTGTCTGAGAGCATCAATATTTGCAGCTAAGGGAAAGCTCTTCGAGTCCTGTCCTCCTGAGATCTTGGGAGATTTCCTTGCTTGAGCAGGCTAGCTACCAGATGGTGTGGGACAACCTCAAGAGACTGGCTATTCCGATTCTACAAGGACTTTCTGGGCAGCATGATTTGTCGTCGTGCTTGTTTTCATTTCTGAGGCATCAAATCCAATATTGAAAACTTAAAAGAGAGGTTTGTATTGCTCCCATTTCAGTCCATGCTTTGTGGGCTTCAGGACAGGAAGCCAGGGTGGGAGGGGTAGGTAGAGGAGAGCTGCTCACATCACAGCAGCCAGGAAGCGGGGGAGCGAAGGGAGGAGCCAGGAAGGGAGATGAACCCTTCCAGGTCTGCCCCACTGCCCAGCCTCTTCCTACCAGACTCACCTCCTAACAGCAAGTCAGCTATGAGACCCCATAAACCAATCGCCTTCCAAACACAGGAGGCTTTAAGAGCCACTTTACATCTAAGCCATACTGGGGTTCCATGTGGAATTAGAGGTCAAGGATGTCCCATCTGGGCCAGGAATTTGTCCACACTTTTTCCCATTTCCCAGACATTATGTGAGGACTAGTTTAAGGGTGAGGGTTTAATTCATAAGGTAGAAGAAATTTCAAGGAAGCACAAAATTCAGGCATTGGAATGAGTATTTCTGGGTATTGACTTTTACAAAAATTTGCATTGAGAATTAGGAGCAAAAAGAAAAGCTAAATGATATGAAAAAGTTTTAGTTTGTCAAAAAAAGAATTATGAGTGAAATTGGGGACAAGGGATGTGTGGTAGGTTGAGTATTAGCTGCCGTGAAAAGAAGCCAATAGTTCACACCACGAAGATGGGGAGGTGTCCTGGGGCGTTCCCAGGAGCTGGCCGTCTCCCATGCGCTGCTGGCTCTCAGGCACAGATGCAGGAGAGCATTCGAAGGACCTTGCAAACAAAGCGCTGGGCTGCCATCTAGGCAACCATTTCATGAGGATTAAACTCACTGTGCTCAACTGTTCAGAAACGCTACGGACACTGCACTGCCTGTCCAGGGCGGCCAGGCTACTGCCTGAGCTCATGGCAGGCCTGGCACACTCTCTCATTCTCCTCCCCCACCTGCCTGCCCTCCACCGTGAAGTAATCCAATTTGCTGTGCCCACAAGCTTGCCAGCATGCTGTTCTGCCTCCACTAGGCCTAGGAGTAGTGAAGCCAGGTGACCACGGAGAAATGTTCTGGAATCATGATCTGAAATAAATATTTTCTCTATTAAGTTACCTTTCTCATGTATTTTGTCACAGGCAAGGAAGGCTAATACAGTGGCGAAATGTCAGTCCTACCTAGATCCACAGATCTTGTGTGAGTTCTATTTATTCTGTGTATAGATGGACCTCACTCCTTACCACCTAATTGAAATTTAACAGAAGACTATAGTCTTTTGCTCTCCAGGGAGGAGTTGCTTCCCTCACCATACGGCTCATAGGAATTCTGCGAAGGTTTAGAAACAATCACCATATTTACACGAACACGATGGACTCAGAAAAATCCATGTACATACTTGTCATTTATGTGTCTCGAGTGAGAAAGCAATACTAGGACCAGCCCAATCGCTCCATGTATTAAAGCACCTGCAAGCAGGCACAGAGGCCGGGGGTTGTTCCTGGGGCCTACCGTGCTGGCCCTGTTCCTCCCTCCCCACCCCCCAGCTCGCTGGCAGGGCGATTGAGGCTGGGCCTGGTGGCCGCGCCTGTGATCCCAGCTCTTGGGAGGCTGTAAACAGGCGGATCACCACGAGTCCGATCTAGTAGTGAGACCATGAACACCCTGTAGACCCTTCCTTAAAAGACAAAAAAAGAAAAGAGAGAGAGAGAGAGAGAGAGAGAGAGAGAGAGAGAGAGAGAGAGAGAGAGAGAGAGAAAGAAAGAAAGAAAGAAAGAAAGAAAGAAAGAAAGAAAGAAAGAAAGAAAGAAAGCGAGCAATACTAAGTAGATTATTTTCTCTGAAGAAAAAGTTTGGAAGAATAATTTATAGAGGCCAAAACAGTTTTTAAACCTCAAATCTTATATAGTTTTCTGCATATGTCCTTTAAGGCAATCAGATATTCTTATTTAGGAAGAGAACAGACTACGTTTTCTAGGAGAAAACACGGTGGGAAAGGGAAGGCATGAGTGATGTCTTTATGGAGTTGTACCTTGTCTGGGTAGGATCATAAGGCATGAAAATAGCAAGTGCCCTGTGACATTCAGCTCCTCTGAGGAGAACATTTTTTGCATCTACTGGTGAATCCCGGCTGCAACAGAGAGGAAGAATATATACTGCCAGAAACCTCAGATGACCTCTCTGAACTGTTACGAGGTTCAAGTTCCACCAGTGTCCGTCAGCCAAAAGAGAAAGACCACAAAGGTTGGCTGGTTGTTCAAAGTGGGAGTAAGTCTTCATGTGGCTTGGGGTAATCTAATCTCTCTGGTGCTTGGGGCTATCTTCCAGGAAGTCTCTGAGGACTGCTACTTCTCGGAGATGCTTTCACAGGACCTGGGTTGTTGAAGAGCGGTGGTGAGTTTTCCAAAAGCATGGCCCATGTTGGCAGTTTCCACCTTGTCTCTCTCTCTTGAGAGTTCTTCTACCATCTACGCCATGAAGGAATACTCAGAGACTTCTTAGATTATAAAGCAAATGAGTTATAAGACATTTCCTGTTTTGCTAAGTTTTTGCTCCCCTCATGGATTCTCAATAATTTTCTCCTTGGAGAAGACTTTACCACTTTACTTTCTGTTCTTTTCTTTGTTTAATAAACTTATTGTGCAGAGACTACGCCTGATGAGTGCCTTGACACCGGGCCCTGCACATGGCAGAAGGCCCCAGGGGCCGCAGGAGCCCTGTGCTCAGACCTGACCCACCTCGTTCCCAGCTAGGCTTCAGGTATGAAAACCTGGACTGCAGTTTGGTCTTGGTTTGAAACTGGCTGATGCGAGAAAATTATCCAGGTCTCTGATTCATGCCATACAAATTTTATATATCCTTCAGCGTAATGCCTACAAACCTGTGAGCCATGACAGCCCTAGGTCTTGCTTTTCCCAGATTCATAAGCTTCCTCACTTTTCTCAGACATTTATGTCAACAGGATATTTATGTCATATATTGTATTTTGCTCTTTTTCTTTAGGAAGAATTTTTTCCCTTTGATTTGCATCTTTAACAGGTGAATTACTAGCTCTTCCATTTACTATTATCCAAATAAGTTGTAAAACTAGAATGAAATGTAGGATAGATTTTACCTTCTGTCACACACGTTATAACTCAATTTTAGTTGCCCCGTTTTCTCACTTGGCCTCTTGAGGCCACCTGATCTCCTTTGAAAATACCGCGTCAAGAAGAAGTGCAATTTCTTTGGCCCTAATATTTCAAAGTACAAAGGAAAGTGTAGGAAAGACCAGGAAAACAATGCTGACTTCAAGTATTTATAGGTATTCAAATAATTACAGTTATACATACTCGTTTAATTTTAAATTTAAGTAACAAATAGAAGCTATATGCTAAAGTAACATTAAGAATTATTTTAAAAGTTCAAAATACATTGAATAACAAAGAATTCATTTCAAGTCTCCTCTAAAAATAACTTGAAACTATAAGTGGTAGGGAAAGCCAGGACCTATTTGGGTAAAAAAGTAGCTGTTTACTCATGCATTTCTTCTTTCTTAAGATGGACATTTAGTGAATAAAACTGTCAGAAAAATTAATGCATGTATTTGAAGGTCATCTAGACTCTAGGAAGCACTTAGAAAAAAGAAAAAGACATAGAACATATTCCCTGCTTAGAGCCTTGTCCAGTTAAGTTTTCTGACTTTGATGGTTTGTTCTTTGGGAAGCAGGGAAGGAAGACAGAATTTTTTCCCTTTGATTTGCATCTTTAACAGGTGAATTACTAGCTCTTCCATTTGTGGAGTCGGCAGAAGTGGGGCTGCCTGAAGGAAGGAGATACTGGTGGGAAAGCACCTGGAGCACGCAGCGGGCTGTGAAGACAACATAATCAAAACCCTCAAACTGTCTACTCCGTAAATTTTACAGGTTAGACTTTTAGCTAAAAGATATTAAAAAAAAACTATTATACTCAAAAAGGCATTCTCAGAAAACAAGAAAAAAAAAAAAAACAGAACAGAGCAAAAAGCATGTGACTGTGCCCATTCATTGTGCATTTGTCTTAAAATTCCAGTTGGCTGGTTGGGAACGGGTGGAGTCTTAGAAAACTCAGATCTGACCAGTTACAGATGTAGTCAAAGCAACATTCCTTGAAAGTTTCCTGCTAGTCCTAGGACAGTCAAATGTCCCCTGTATTTGCACTGCTACAAAAAATAAGATTCAGGAAAATTATTTAAGGATATTTATGAACAATTTAGAGTTTATTTGAAAAAAATTCATGTCTGTTTACATTATTATAGAATAATATGGAAAACAAATGGCCACCAAGATGGAAACCTTCCTTTCCCATCTGTCTACAATGACTTCTGTAGAAATAAGTAAGTGATGGAAGGTAATTTAGCACAAGGCTTTGGAGTCCCTGATTTTCCTAAACTGAATCCTCAGATTCTACCTACAGAGATTCTCTCTTCCATGATGTCCTCTGTGTTTCTCTCAGACACAACTGATACTCATCTGCCACAGTAAGGGCATTCAATCTTTAGAAAAACAAGACAAGATTTTAGCATTTGTTTAGACGTATTTAAGGTCTGTGGGGGTTAGTGAGTGCAGGCAATGAAGGCTGGAAACAGCAGCTCCAAGATGTGGTCAGAGAAGCAGTTGGTCTCAAGACAGCCTTACTATGACACCTGCTGAACAGGATGCTCTCAGCCCCTCCCCCACAGTCGAGAGAGCTTGCCATAAACGGTGCCACTGCAGCTGACAAGCTTGTTCTCATCATTGGCATCTTGAAGTGAGAAGCATGTGCTTCATTTGGTGGAATGAGCAGAACAGGACCTGCTTGTCACAAGGACGTGGCCTAGCTTGTTAACAGGATCTTGGAAAACACATTTTTAGATGACTAGATCTTTCTTCCAGAAATCTTTTAAATGAATAATACTTTAAAAGATGTCCATGGGTTCACTTATTTATTCATTGCTGTAATAAGATTTACTAATGTGTTGATGTTCTGGGTACAATGGAAAAACTTTTTTAAAAAATGGCATAACTCCATACAGGAATTCCTCACAGAACTTAGGGGATAAAACCATATACAATTATGTGACAATAATTATAATTGAAATTTTATGACTTCCACAACCATTTATGTTTCAAATTAATTAGAGATGAATTATAAAGAGATTTAGAAATAAAGGCTGCACTAAGAATTTATACACACACAGACACACAGACACACACACACACACACACACACACACACCCTTTTTCATAGGACAAAATCTGTATTTCCAATTAAAGGGAAGGACATCTTTTCTTGACCCTTCCTGACCTACCTTTGATGAGCAGTTCTTATATACTAGAAAAAATTTGATTAAATTGGTCTGGATTAATTCAATATGACTCTGGGCAAAAGCAGTCTCAAGTTCTTCTGTATATTCTAAGATAAATCTCCAATTTTGCAGTATTCTTTAAACTCTGAGAAATAAAGCATGAAAATAGGGAGATAACACAGAGTAACCAGGTAAACAAATGTGTTGGATGACTTAACTTTGTGGAAGTGTCAGAGTAACTGCTTTTCAAAGCGTGCTAGCGGGGGAAGGCGACACACAGGGTCTGGTTTGGGGAATCTGGAGACGCTAGGACGACACCGTCCACACGTCCGTGTGCAGGGTTCGCTCCTTCACAGGATCAGGCATGACTCAGGACTGCGAGCTCCAGGAGGTCAGTGGTATCCCTGGGAGAAAACTGAACAAAAGTTGGGCAATAGTGGGAGGGGGCAGTCACGATGTAACAAATGCCATTGATGACATCCCTCTGGTAGAGGCGCTGAAAATGCCGTTCTGAAAGCAAGATAACCTGGACTTGTAAGGAGTAAGTGAGACTGTCAACACAGCGGTGAGAACAGTTCCCCAAGGACACGGGGCCACTGCTGATAAATGAGTGCTTCAAAGAGAGCACAAACGGGTGCTATCTTTGAACGTGATCAGGACTAATCTAAAATGCAAAACCTAAAGGAACTGTGACATCGTATATACTTCATAAATCAAGGATTTCCATGGGACACTTTTCCATTTTTACCATTTCATATCTATAAGAAGAAAACATATCGTATCTATAAGGAAGCGCGCTTTCTTAACTTCGATTAATAAGTGAAACTTTAAAATGCAAATAATCACTCTTTTAGGGAAAATAATCAGATAATTCAAAAATATATGCCTCTGATAAGAAAATCTAATTCAATAGCACTAGTTGGGCTATTCTTAAATACATTATTGTAAACTTTATTTCTGTTCACTGAGGCCTAAATGTACCTCTAGGTGTAGCAGTTGGTAGGCCTGCTCATCATGTAGCGTCACTACAATGCACACACACTTCTTTCACTTTACTTACAGACCACCCCCCAGAATTCTGCCTCTGGAATTCTATTCCCAGGGCAGGGAACACTCAGAGCACATCCTGTGAAACTCAGTCCATCGGCATTGCTACAACAAAGCACTGTGCCCCCAAGGGTTGTTTAGGGTTAGGGTTAGGGCTGGAGTTAGGGTTAGGATTACGTTTAGGTTTAGGGTTAGGGTTGAGGCTGGGTGTGGGGTTAGGTTCAATGTTCGGATTAGGATTAGTGTTGGGGTTTGTGTGGGGTTTACGTTTAGTATTGAGGTTAGTTTTAGGGTTTGGATTGGGATTAAGATTAGAGTTGGGTTTAGTGTATGTATTTCCCAAGATCTTGGGAGGTGTTCAGTCCAAGAGCGAAGCCCTGGTGCACTTGCCCACTTCCTCTGACCAGCCCTTTTTGTGTGTGTCACATGGGTTTTCTGGGAGCCCATTTATCAAGGCACTGAGCCTTCAGTAAGGTTTCTTCCCTACTCAGTTAATCAACCTTACTTCCAATTAACCTCTCAATAGAGGTTGCAAAGTGTGGAAGTGGTGGGGTTTAAGAGTAGCAAGGAAAGCTTTTCAAGGACCTGAAATTTTCATATTTTTTATGAATGCAAATTTGTTTTTTTCTGCTTAACTGAAGAAAGCCCTACAATTGTTATCACTCATTTGACAGCAAGAGTGGAAAACTAAGGCCCATAGCTGAGAACTGGGTTGAGGTACACTCAAATTTTAATGATTCTACTAATATAACCAAAGCAAAACTCATTTCAACACAAAAATCAATCTCTAAAAAAAAATTTAAATGCTTTCCATATTAGACAACCACATCAGGATCCAAGATAAAAATGATGAATATTTATTAACATTGCCTTTAGTTATTTTGCAGCCTGAATTTGAAGAATTAAAAATAAAACAAGTCAATTTTGTGTATTAATAAAAGGCATGATAAAAGTAACTTCAGACTATTTGAAGAGAACGTAGAATAACCTGTACTTTTCTAAGATGGTACAAAACGTTTTTTCTCTGTTAATTTCAATTTCATAGTAAGAGGGTAAGACACCAAGACTGGAATTTGACAGTGACAGAGAGTTGCCCGTATCTGGAGAGCTCAAGGCAGCAAGAGGGAGCTCAGGGCTGACAGTGAGTCCACAGGAAGCCGGTCACATGCCGGGTAGGTGCAGGGAAGGGTGCAGCATCTGTCAGAGGCCAGAGCCCCGTTCTCGGGCTCTGGGCACCAGCGTAAGGTGAACGCTGCCAGGTGCGCCGAGGACAGGCCAAGCAAGTGCTCCATCTGCCTGTGTGAGGGAACGCGGGGCTTGATGGCGTTTGCATGCATGTTTCGTGTTTGTGTGCACACGTGTGCACGTGCTCTTCCTCCCAGGAAGCAATGCACACCAGAGTGCATGCAGTTCTCCTACTGCCTCCCGCTGTGACTCACCGGGGTGGCTGCTCTCCGAGGTGTGGTAATCTTAGAGATCACTCGAGGGCATCATGTGCGAGGGAAGACGAAGAGGACGAGAACTATAAGATCCTTTAGGTTGGGGCCGCAGGAGCCTTGGGAGGCCGCGCATCTGAAAACTGCAGGAGCCCATCGTTTGCTGTACAGCTTGTTCCTGTCTGGGGTCCTCCTGTCTACATCCTGCTCAGGCCTCTGCATCTGCACAGCCTTCGGCTACGGGTCCTGGTGAGCTTTGATTTTAGGAAGTAGCTTTCGGTTAATTCGGCACCAGGGAGAAAGAGGAATAGATCTCAGGTCACTGATTTCTGGTGTTGCAGCACTGAGGAATCGAGCCAAGGTTTTGCAAGTTTGTGCTCCTGCGCAACAATCACGCTTTATACAACCTAAGATTCTGCCATCCTCAGGATGAGAGTGAGCCCCTGGCATGTCTAGATGAGCTTCCGGGAACCCCTACTAGTTAAGGAATACTGCCAAGGAGTCTCTGCTGATGTGCAGTCAATGCATTGCGGGTGAACAGTACATAAATAACAACAGTCAGTGTGCTATTATGGGATGGCAAATCACCATAAATGTCTGAGCAAAAGCAATGTAAACACGGATGGGAAGGAGACCTGAGAGTGGTGGGTGCAGAGGCAGAGCTGAAGACTGTGCCCCTGTCCCTGGTAAGGGAAACGTGAACCACAGGGACGCCTTGGGCTTCGGAATGAAAGCTCGCCTCTGTCAGCACATAAAATGTCATGCAGCTAGACAAGGTGAACACCTGCAATTGTAGCACTCCAGGAAGCTGAGGCAGGAGGATTGCAAGTTTGAGCCTTGCCTGGACAATTTAGTAACTTAGAGAGACCAGTTTTTAAAAAAAAATTTAAAAAGAGCTGGGGACATAGTTCAGTGTGAAGGCTCTGTATACACTCCCCAGTAGTGGAAAATAAATATGAGGGAGAACAGCAGGCCTTCTAGGGGAGGGGGTTGCCGATTTGTTTGGGGCCCAGGTGCCCTGGGAGCTGACCAACACCAAGCATTGGGAAGGAGGCTCCTGGGAGGACACTTTCTGTCCTCCACTTGGAACGGAAAGTAACAGAATCAAGCAAGAAAGTGGCACTGCCGTGGTAACAGGTGGTCACTGCCACAGGAACCTCTGCAGCTGTGTGGCCTGTAGGTCGCACTCGATTGGAGGTGCTTGTGGGGTACACAGCACTATGGGAAGCCTGCTCCTCATGCATGACCTGATGTACCTAAGGAGAACGCTGCAGCCCTGGGGAGCTCTCAGCAGGAACTAACAGCGTCAGTGGCCACTCCGGAGAGGGAGTAGTTCACAGGGCTTGCGCCTGGGTGGCTTGGCCTGGTATCAATGGTAGGAGACTCCGGGGAAAGTCTAGGAAGCCTGACCTAGGTCACCGGAGGAGCTATGAGGGGGACACCCTCAACATGGGCTGTTGGGTTGAATGCTGTCACAGCACACGCTGGGACAGGACCAAAAGCAATTCCTTTGTTTTTGAACAAGTGTCCTGTGCTGATATTGTCTCAGGTGTTGGTTCATCCTTCTGTGACAAGATTTTAACATCTTCATTTATTAGATCAGCAGACTTTACCTCAGGGAGTTCTGCCTAGCTTTCTGGTACTCCACAATTCTTGCAAAGAAAAGTTTTACTACTTAGATCCTCAAAACCTGTAAGGGGTCCAGATCTAGTACTCTGCTCAGAGGAGGACTTTGGGAAGGGTGCTCTCTGGAACCAAGAAGTTTTTGGAGGACCCTGAAGGCAGCCAGGGCAGGAAGGAAGTGAACACCCCAGAAGGAGATAAGGTGGGCGGACACCGACATGGTGCTCTGTGCAGGAGGATGACCCTCTTGTAAAAGGGGTCAGCAAAGCTCTACGTTCTGCCAGCGGATCATGACCACTCGTGAGGGGAAGAGCCTGGGTTTACAGTATTTGTTGAAGATAAATCCGAGGAAAACCAACCGGACTCTCACCTAGCTTGCGGGGGAGCCATGTTGTTGAGAATCAACAGAAAACACACAGTAAAGTCAAGCCCACAAGCAGCTCGGGCTCTGCTGACCTTCAAGAGTTCTAACTAATGCAGCACATATTTTCCGTTTTGAAACGACTGTACCCTGATCTCCTGGACATGTGTGGGAATTGTGAAGATACTTTACATTCCAAGGCCAGAAATTTGTTTTGATGAACATGAAAAGTCCCTCGGAGACCCTGCAGGAAGCAGCAGAGAGATTAAGGAAATGCACCGAGTTGTGAAATGAGGAGGGTGCATGAGAGTCGCACAGCGCAGAGGGGGGGCCAGGCCCCCCGAGCTCGAGGCCAGGCTGGGGCAGGCGCAGAAAGCTGCCTGTGGCAGTGTAGTAACAAACGCAGAGGCCACGGCAGCAGGCTAGGAAGCTCGTCGTGGTCTAAACCGAGTCCTCAAGGGCTGAGTGCAGGGAGGAAGGGTTGCACATTGTAAAGCTCACAACCTAGTGTCACCTGAGGCCATGATTTCCTCCGCATGCTTCAAAATAGCCTCCATTTCAAAATAAAGGAATGGCTCTCTGAGCAACAGGGCTAGATTTTTCCACACGTGTTGTGTTTTCTCCAGGCATTTCTGTGCTGTAGCAAACTAAACATAAAATGCTAGTCAGTCGCACCTCCTCTTCCTAGTGCGTTTTTCTTTACCCTTCTTCATCGACACCATCATCTTAATGAGACAAAAGCCACCTCACTGTCCCGTCGCAGTACAACTCCACCGTGCATTCGCTGATACTTTTATTCCACAGATCCAGTTGGGTGTGGAGGCCCAGGGAGGTGGGGAATCGGAGGAAAACAAAAACCGGCAAGGGCGGAAGCTGGGCCCACGCCTTCCACTCTACGGGCAACAAGGATGACGCAAGGCAGCTCGGTGGGTCCTGCTTCAGTTCCACCGCGCTCCCCTTCTCATTCTGCTTACGGAGCTCCTTTTCACTGCTGCTGTTTCTGAGGTCCAATTGTTTCTAAGTTTCCGACCTTTCGTGCCTTTCTTCTCATCCCTGCTTCCCAGGGCGTTCATCCTGACCTGATTCCTTGCTTCTCTCCTTTCCTGCAGCTCTGGACTGGGATTTCTTTCCTGAAAACGCTGCTTCTACTGGGCCACTCCCTCACCCCGCAATATACGCTGGCACCTTCCGGTCTGCAGAACAGCTCCCTGCCTGGGCACTCGGTGTCCCCCACAATCCTACCCACACCTAGTATTCTGTACCGACGAGCCTGCCTCCTACTGCTCACAGGCACGCCTGCACCTAGCTTCCTTGGAGTCGTGGGAATCCCAGTCTGCCGGTCACAGGATTTCCTTCATCTGCAGCAGTCATTAAACTGCTCCGCACCGACCTTTCGGAGACCACACTAAGAGGCCAGACATAACTTCTAATGTTTAAAAACTTGTTGCCCTCATTTTTAGGACAGGAAAATGAGTAAATGTGCTATGAAATACGCAGAAGATCCTGTGATACTGAAAGGCATCTCCTGTTCTGAATGCCTATTCTTCTATTCATCTGAAATTTTACCTGTGATTCAAAACCAAAAGACATAATCCCTTTATATAATGTATCCTCATTTCAACATAAAGGTAATAAATCTCTAATAGTCTCATGGCCTGTATTTGTATGTAAAATTAATTTGATATTTACCAAAATGTATTTAGCACACTCTGTATGCTTGCCATGTGTCTATAGTACTGTCTTAACTGAGGAGTGTTGCTGCAGTTCATGCTTTTGTGAGGGGAACAATAATACTATACAGGACACTTGATTATAAGATTATTTCTATGACAGTCACCCAAAGAATCGTGTACACGAGTGCAGGAAACCCATCCACACACTGAAGACTAAGAATCCAGCTGAAGGCCTGGATCCCATGATAATGTCCTGCAGAGTCCAGCTGAAGACCTAGAGCTCATGGCAAGGCCTCCCACAAGCCCAACTGGAGGCCTAGCACCTATTGCAATGTCCCACGCAGACATGTTTTACAGATCTATGTTGTAAAGGCCCCAAGGTCAATGACAGAAGCTAGAAAGTCTGTGCCAGTGGGACGAAGGATCTGTGCTAGCGGGCTGGAAGATGTGCACTGGAGCCAGTAAGTGACACTCAAAGTAAGAGCCAGAGCTCCCCCAAAAGGTACCTCAGGCATCCTCAGCAGCAGCAAGGTCCTGAGCTCCTCCAGTGAGGATAACAGCCAAGCTCCTATGAGGAAGGCCAATGCAACAAGCTTCTCCAGGAGACTGAGATGTGCACCTTCTTCCCCAAAGCTCCTCCAGCATCAACAGCAACCATTCTCAGGGACAGCAAGGTCTTGAGGTCCTCTGATGACCAGAACAGCTGAGTCCAACAGGAAAGCCAGCACGAAAACTTCTCCAAGAGAACCAGCAGCTCCCTGCAGCTTCCCTGACAGCTTCCCAGCAGGTCCCAAATGGCTTCTCTTCTTGCTCTCTAGCTCAGCCTCTTCTACTGCCAGCAGCACCCCTCAGCTGGGCTCCTACACCCAGCACTGTGCTGGTTTATTTCAGCTAGTTGACCAATGGTTGTCATCCATGACAGACATCATCTATAGAAACATTGTAGCTCAAAATGTAATAGGAAAATAAGTAAGGTTAGGTAGGCAGAGAAGTTATTTGGGGACAGATGCTTTAGCAGGGATGTCAAGATGTTCCTTAGCCAGCCCAGTGAAGGGAGAGAAAGAACAGGTCATTACAAAGGATTCACTTCTTTTCGGTAACCTTCTTTGCCCCATAAATGGATTGAAGATAAAAACGACCAGAAGAATGAAAACACAAACTTGGGTGGCTGTCAGGAGATTAGCTGTTACCTGGTTTGCGTGTTTGGATGGTGCCAGGAGAAAGGAGGAAACAGTTAGACTTGGTCGTGAAGGCTGCCGGCGGAGGCCAGAGCTGCTCCTACGTCTTTCAGCATGACTCAAAGCAAGGCTGGCTTGTGGCATGAGAGAGATGCTTCACACACAAAAGTTACACAACACACTGACACACAATAGCCAAAAGTCACTGTGTATTTGTAGCTATTCAATTTTAAACTTAAAATGATTAAAATTATATAAAAAATTTGCATGTATTTCTTTAGCTCCCTCGGCCACCTTGTTAGCATCCAATAGTGTCATGTATCTAGCAAACACTGGCTCAGGTGTGAAGATAAAAAGTATTTTTGTCCCCGTAGCAGCTCTATGGCGGCAAGATGACTAAAGTAGGGTACATACTACATTCCTGTGATTATAATATTTATTTTTGTGGTTTTCATGACTTTTATTACAGTTTTCAAATGTATCACAAGTACTTCTTTATAAAGTAAAATTATCCAAAGCTGTATTAATAAAAATTACTACTATAAACACAGACTTATTTTCCCTCCTGCCTATTCTTTCTCCTTCACCTCCTTCAACTCTGGTAAACAGGTTTTCCGTGACATATCTATCCCCCATGCTCACGTAGAAGCATACAAGAACACACTTTGGGGTGGAGGTATTTTTGCAAGCTGCAGACAGTGATCGGATCATGCGATCTGTGCTTCCTGCAAACTCCCTTTTTCTCCTGGCCTTATGGCTGGGCAGAGTCCTCCAGGCGGCTTCCACCACTCTCAGTCTCCAGGAGTCTATCATATGCCCGCGATACATCTTCGCATCTTTATTCTTCTACTTGTGGTTATTTAAGTTGTTTCCAGCTTAGAGTTGTTTCAAAAACAATTGGGAGCCTTGTACTTTGAATCTTTATTGTGTGCCCCAAAATTCACATGTGCAAGCTGCAGCCCCAAAGCTGACTCCAGAGCTGGGCCTCCAGAGCTGACTGTGCTTAGAGATAAGGCCCTACAGGACGCGACCGGTTACTATGAGACTGCTGCAGCAGGAGGCCTACTGCATTCTGACCGTATTGTTAAGATAAGAGAATACTTCAACATACAGAGAGGGATTTGTTCTAATGGTATTTGTAAATAGGATATCAAGTCCGCATCTTGTACAGCAATTAACCACTAGGAAGAATGTATGCAATGTGTTAATTATTGAAACTGTCCTACCAATTTGGTTTGAAACTGTCTCATTGCTATTTGTTTCTCAATAAAATTATGGGAAAAAAATAAAAAATAAAAAATAAGTAAATATTCTTATAAAAAAACGATATACTATGTACAAGTACAGGTTCCCTATGAGAAATATGATTAATATGTATGACAAATGTGTACTAATAAAAATATTAAGTTAAAAAAACAGAGGATACAGCTAGGGGCCAAGCTCAGAGGGAGGGGCTGGGTGAGGACACAGAGAACAGCCAGCCACTGCACGCCGAGACAAGAGACCTCAGGAACCACAAAATTCCCCTCTCCTTGTCCCTGAAGTCTGAGAGAAGAAGTGAGTATCATTTACCTCATGTGTGGCATTCTGCTCCGGCAGCCCAAGAAAAGCAGTGCACTCCTGGTCCGGGACTTTCCTTTCCTTAGAGCCAAGTCTTATTATAACAGTAACACAGAACACTTATGAAAAATGTCCTTACTTTAGAATTACACCAGACGTCTCAATAGCACCCATTTGATAAAGACATATTGTACCTAGTAACCGAACTTCGGAATATAGTTGTAGGATTTGACAAATGTGCTCATCCTAAAATTCCATATTTGCAGGATTTCTGGTAAAACATGACCTGTTTCCAAACAACAGTCTTTCCATATGAGAACAATTTTATGTGAACATATGAGTACGCATAAAATTATAATTTTTCTTTGTCCATTTGTGCTGCTATAGCAGGAAGTATGGAGACAGGAATGTGTAAGGAGCAGGAATTCACCCTCCCACTGCCTGGGCGACCCGGTAGCCTGCCAGATCATTTGTGTGGGGGCTGTAGGCTCTGGGAAGAGGAGCACCGTCCTCGGGTGGTGGAGCATGGCAAGACAGCCCCAATGCACTGCGTGATGTCTCCTTCGAAGGACCTGCGCTGGCTCCCAGGGTGCCCAGGGCCTGGCCACTCCTTAGGGCTCCCAATGCTATATGCCATCTGAACTGCAGAGGTGGGGAACACATTCAGAAAACAATACGACATAGTGAGTTATTGGCCACATATAAGAGCTGATGAACCTAAAATCATGACTGGGTTTGCTCTTATCCTAAAATCTGCATCCCATCTGAATAATTAATTGGCTGATGAACTCGACAAGTAATTTAAACAAAGTACAATGAGCTCTTAAAGAGTCTTTGGAAGGCACTGGTTCATGTCATTCAAGAGACCCAGAAACCCTGTGGTCTGCACCCGGTGTGGTGGAGACCCAGGATAGTCAGCAACTCCCTTGGAGGTTCTGAGAGCTGGAGAGAGGATGGTAGGGACTGCAGCATGGATCTGAGAGCCTGAGAACCGTGGTCACAGAGAGCAGGAAGAGGCGATGTCCAGGCAAGCATGCAGGGGAAGGCCCCCCTCCCCTGCTCTGCTTGCTGTCAGCTCTCGGATCTACCAGGTAGAACTGTCGTGTGGACAAGCACGGCCCCAACTCCACTGCTGCCCAAGCCTGCAGCTGCTCTGGACGGTCAGTGCCTTTGTGCTGTGTGTATGCAAGAGTCACACAATTTCATGCTTCAGGAGAGAAAGCTAAAGCCAGAGGGTGCTGCATGTGAACAGGGCTTTCTGCAGCATGATGAAGTTCTTGCCTTCCTCCCTCCTGCCCTCCCTTGCTTTCTTTCTTCTTTTCTAGTAAGAATAAAAACAATATTTCATTAACAGTTCATTAGCTTGGTTGCAAATGTCAATGTTTAAGCATGGTGTAAATGATGCTGGCCACTCCAAGGCTAGATATACGTCTGGCCCCGGCACCGATTAGTTCTCAGTACACCTTCCCGTGGCCGATCCGCAGCATTTGGCAGCACCTGCCTCTTTCTCCTAAAGCCCCTTTTCAGGAGAGACAGCTCAGGAGAACAGAACATCCTGGATTTTTGCTTCCACATGGGAAGATAATCCTGAAGTTCTTTTAGGTGATCTTAGACAGAGATCGAAGGCTGTAGCTCTTACCTTCTCTATTTCTACAGTTTCTTCTCCTTATCTACTGACTCACCCATCTTCAGTTGTAGGATTAAAGAACATTAACATCTAGTGGCCTCCTGAGCTCTGGACTCACATAAAAGATGGTCTGCTTGAGTGCTGAATTTGGCTACTTACTAATTATTTAAAACCTATCACATGCAAATCTGAGCTCTCAATTTTCTCCTTCAGTCATCCTCACTCCACAGTTTTTCCCAGCCCCATTATTATTATTATTATTATTATTATTAGTTAGGTAAGGGTGTACCAGGTATTCAAGTTCTTACTCCTAGATCAGACTCCTAGTGATCCGCCTGCCAAGAACTGGGATTACAGGCATGCGCCTCCACACCCAGTCTCAATTTCTGTCTAAGTGCACAGCAGGGGATCTAACCCCCAGCCCCTGCACCTGCTGCAGGCACTTTAATCCACTGAGCTATTTGGCCAGCCCAGCTCCATTATTTTGAATTTTGTGTCCAGCCCTTTAGAAACCTCTCTTTGAGGCTGCTTAGGGCTTCTTTCTCTGAGCCTTTTGTGTTTTCATTTTCCCTGTCTTCTCTTGAGGCCGTGGCAGTGTGTGGATGTCAACCCATGTTTAGAAGCAGAGATCCTTTCAGGCTCTGCAGCCTGGATGTGTCACCCAAGGCACAGAGTCTGTGTAGGCCTCTAAAGTGGACCCTGGGCAGGCCAGCAGCAGGTAAGCAGGCAGTGGGGCTGGGAGACTGGGCCTGACTGGCTCTGGCGTCTGTAGATCAGATGCAGAGTCTGTGAGAGAGGACGCCACGGAGGGCTGCCTGGAGGACCGGTGGCATGGGCCAGGCTAGCACAGTGCAATCTGTGCAGAGTCACAGGGCAGAGTCCACAGCTGACCGCCATGGGGTGGGTGCTCTGGGGTGTGGCCCGGCCTGGAAGCTGTGGGGCTGTCCCGGGGTGGGTGGCTCTAGGGAAGCCCCGGTTCTGGGGTCTAAAGAAAAGTCTCCTTGGTTTCGTCTGTACCCTTCATGCAAGGAGCTTATGCAGGGAGCAGTGACACTGACAGTGGAAAACCCTCCTTTCCACTCTCAAGAAGCTGTTCCTCTTTTCTCTGAGCCACATCCAGGTGCGAATCTCTCTCACTCAGCTCCTCAGCTCTTGTGACAGTGCTTTGGAGGTGGACAGTTGCCCACTTTCATGACCACAACAGCTGCCGCAAGGATAGTTTGCTTCAGGTGCGCTGCATTCCCCTGGACTGCTGCATGGTTGTTCTAGTTAATTTTCCCCATCTGTCCTAGGACTCCGTGGTACATTTGCTGCATATTCAGTATCAGGAATGCTTCTCCTGACCAGTTTGCTCTAGCAGTTTGCTCCACTGCTGAAAACCCTAGGAAGATTTCAGCCCTTCCCAGAGTGGACCCCAAAGTCCTGACCTGCTCAGAGAGGCTCTCCTCAGTCTTGGACGACCCCTCCATCCCCACCAAGAGTCTACTTTCCTGCCAAGCTAGTCTTTGGCTTGCCGTGCAACCTCATTTTCAAATCTGTCACTGAGAGTGACATGTGACAGAGTGCGAGTCAGAGGCTGGGCGCAGCAGGGCAAGTCTCCATGTCTGAGAAGTGTACAAAAGTGGAAGTTATGACTCTGGTCTTGATGGCCCTTGTAGGCAGCTGTCATGTCACCAAAGAAAGGCCACAGAAAGTCGGCAATGATCAGTGACTGAGTTAAGGCTACACATAAAGGCCCCAAGGTCTTTCACACCATGTAGAATCCAGCCTTCCCTTCCTATAGGGGAACGGAGTAGAGTGGACCACATTGATATATTGGGTGCAAGACCTAATTCTAAGAATACCATCATCACAGCTGGGGTTAAATTTTCATTCTCAACAAGTCCAAGTCTGCTGCAACAAGGTAGAGATCTTAACCAGGAAGGAGCACGATCCTGGGACTCAAAACAGGGATTCTGGGCTGACACACCAAAGCACAGGGCTCCTCAAGTTTCCCCAGGCCCTGAGGACTGGCATGACTAATGTGTTCCCCGTCATAATGCTTGGCTTGTCCCTAGCACAGGGACAGCATAGGGGCCTGTGTCTTCAAAGACCCCAAGCAACTTGGGATCTATATCTGCTTGTCTTGGAGAGCAGATACCAAAAAGCTACAGAACCCCATGTAATTACAGAAGTGAAAAAGTATAGACAATATAGTAGAAAAGGGAGAGGGGAAAGAGAGTGAGGGAAAAGGGGGGAGAGAGAGAGAGAGAGAGATTGATTTAAGAGTGTTAAGCCAAAGGGACAGGGGATACAAGGCTGAGAGGCAGCCTACAGAGGCCTTTCCCTAAGCCCTCTGAGAGGTGGCAATGATTTTGAGAATGACCCTTGAATACCAGGGTATTGTTTTTCCATGACTAACGGTAGGGGTATCAGCAAACAAAATGTACATCTGCACATGAGCGTGGATGGTCCACTAAGCTGGAAAAGGAACCAGACTTTAGGTAATGATCACACAGCTGTCCCTGTGCCCAAATTGAAAGGATTTCATGAATGAGAGGGATTTCAGTGTCACTGAGACTGCTACTCTTAGTTGTTGATAGCACGAAAGACAATTTAAGCTTAGCGTTCCACAGAGTAATGGGCTACAAACAGCGGTGCCCGTTGGCAGGGGCTGGTTACCAGCACCAAGTAGGTGTGATAGCGGAAGTCTTCCAGTCAAGGTGGCAGACAGGAGAGGCAGGCGCGTGAGTTCAGCGGAAGGGGAGAGTAACGTGTAATGCTCTTGGTGTGGAAATGAATGCACAGCTTGTACAAGGACAGCTCAAGGTAAGAGAACAGCCAACGTCACCGTGAAGCGAAGGGCAGTGGTCCTGCGGGGACCACCAACTGCAAACCATGAAAGGAGGTTGTCTGGAAGGATGTTCACCTCAGACCCTGAGTGTCCACAGCAGGAAGGAAACGAGTCTCTGTTCTTGAGGCACTTGTGGAGCTCTGTGACAGCAAAGCAAGCAGAATAATCCAACAGCCAAGAGAATCAAACAGTATTGCACCGCAGAGGATGTGCAGCCACTTGGCGGCCTACATATGAAGGACTCCAGGGTGGTAGCCCCTTAGCAGCATTTCATCTCAGCTGGCCGACAACAGACGGTTGGAGCTGTGTCAAGCAGTGAGCCTCGCTGAGCCCGCCCAGTGTTAGCATAGTGTCAAGTGCAGAGAGCGTGCCACTAATCCAGTGAGAATATTTTTCCTGTTATTAGAGTTTGTATCTAGAGGTCTCCCCAAAGCCCCATGCCTGCGGAGCTCAGGGCT
This sequence comes from Octodon degus, assembly GCF_000260255.1. NCBI lineage: Eukaryota > Metazoa > Chordata > Mammalia > Rodentia > Octodontidae > Octodon > Octodon degus. The sequence continues at coordinate 4,417,264 of NW_004524684.1, read as the reverse complement.
CTTGGGAGATGACTGGGCAGTGATCCTCACTGGTACATCAGTCCACTGATGGCTTTATAGATGAATGTGAGCCTGGTGAGAAGAGGTGGCCACAGGGGTGCGGCCTGGAAGGGTCTGGCACCCTCCTCCTCCTCCTCCCTTGATCCCACTATCTGCTTCCTGCTGCCATGCTGCGAGCTGTTTCTCCTCTGGGATGCCCTTCTGGGATGCCACCCTGCCTAGCAGCGAGCCCCCTCTGGACTGAAACCTTACAAACAGTGAGCCAAAATAAACTTCTCCTCCTTAGAATTCAGGGTTTCAGCATTTGTGTCCCAGAAGAAAGAGGGTAACTCAGACAGATCCCTATCAGACATGTTAAATAGAGCTCGTGGCGTTCATGTGGGTTAAGTGGCTGTAAGCGCTCCCTGGCTTGTCCTGCTCTGTGTTATCTTCCTCTTGCTCTACCATAGCCATCCCAAAAGCCCCTGAACTGTTTTCCCATTCCTCATAGCATGGACAGAACATTGTCCTTTATATCGATGACAACGAGTAAGCAAGATAGAGTGACCAAGAAGTAGCAAGTGTATTGGGAAGCTCTCATTAGACATCTGTGTTCTAATAGACGGATAAAACCTGAAGCTTCAAAGAATTAGGAACCTGCCACATAGTGAAATTTCTGAGTCCAATTGAGTGGAACACCCAGGGCCTCTTTCTAAAATGATAGTCAAACCATTGTTCCTCGTACCTAGTCACTGAAAGGAAACTGCACACTTCGTAAGTTTCTTTGGGGGACAGACACACCCACCCCGGTTTATGATGTGGCACCAAGAGGCTGCTGGGATGAGCAGGGTCTTTTCTGCAAACACGAGTGGGCACCGTGTGCAGTGGACTCACAGTGCTGCAGCACTGTCCTGAGCTTCACCACTGGCAGGGAGGGCGGATAATGCCTTGCTGGGAGGTGAGCAGTTGTCCTGCCTACTGCAGAGTCTCTAGAAGACGACGCTAGATGTCTGTAGGATCCCTCCTTTCCATTTGTGACAAACAGAAGTGTCTCCAGAGTATGACAAATTGAGTATGGTCTAGCAAGTCTCTGGCAGTTGAAAAACCACCCTGTTGGGCCAAGAAGACAGCTCAGAGGTTTAGGAACCTGCCTGGCAAGTGCAAAAACCCAAGTTTAATGCCTGGCACTGTATGCTGTGCTGGCCCCATTCCATGCTGGCCTCTGAAACTGGGAGTGGCAGTGCATGCCTGTAATCCCAGCACTGGGGAGGCTGAGACAAGAGGATCACTATGAGGCTGAGCTGTTTAGGAAGACCCTGTGCCAAATCAATCAATCAATCAATCAATCAATCAATAATCTTTAAAAAGGAAAGAAAGCAAAGCCACCCTGTTAGAGTTCTCCACCGTAACACTAGGTGCTTTGAGGAGCTAAGAGAACGCCCTCACAGGGTATCACAGCATGTAGAGCAGTCTTCCACCGAAACGGAAATGTTCACTGTTTGAAAATCAGCCTCTCCCCCTACTGAGCCTTGGCAGCAGCACAGCCTGGGCTGCAGGACGTCATGGCGTGTGGCCAGGCTACCCGTGGGCAGTAGGCTCCATAACGCTCAGTATGTCACAGGGTCAGGTGGCCGCATGGGAATCCACTGCTGTGTGGGAATCTCATGCTGGGAATTGGCCTTAGTGCAGCTAGAAAGCACAAGGAGGCTGCACAGTTGGTGGCCACTGGCCCCGTGCCTCTCCCTTAGCTGGCCAGTGGAGGACAAAGAAGGAAAAACGCTGAGCTCAGTTCACAGGCAGCAAGCCCAGAGCAAACTGCCACTGCCTCACTTCCCTACTTGTAGGTGGACCTGCCTGGAGAAGACCAGCCTAGGAGGGAATAGGGGACGTGCACTCGACTGCCTTCTCCACGACAAGAGAAACAGCGCTGGGTGAGAACAGGCTCTTGGATACAAAGGAAACTGCAGATGAACCTTCTGGGCACTCAAGGTCCTGGCAGTGGCACAGCTAGAAGCCTGGAGATGAGATGACCATCCCTGTTGGGATCTGTGCCACATTAACACCTGGTCATGGGCACCCACCAGGAAAGAGGCTCTGAGGACCCAATAGGCAGAAACCGTGGCCAGTGGAGACCAGTTCAGCCTTGCTCACCAGGTCCCCAGTGAGAGAGGAGTGGCTGTAGGGATGGACAGGCAATGGCGAGAGGCATGGCGGCTCTGCTCGAGCCCAGCTGCAGAGGCTGACAGCTCTTCCCAGCAGCAGACGGTGCAGGACTCCAGGCTGCGCCCTGCAAGGGACAGACCCCCATTTGTTAGACTCAGTGCATGCTCAGCTGTACATTGGCTCTTGTACTGTTTCAGGTTCCTTCATGTGGAAAGACCAGAAGGCAAAGGAAGGCATCACCCACCAGGAAGGAGCAAGGACCCTGGTCATCAGAGGCAGGTATGGTACGGCTATGTGACAGCACCTCAGGCAGCCAGAAGGGGGTGTGTTCAACAGTGCAAGAGCTGCCTGTTACTTAAAGAAGGATGCCAATATGTAATACATTTGTAGCCACTTGCAAGGACTCCATAGACACAGTGACATCCTGAGGTCCCACATCACTCACATTCCTGATTCCTGGTCACCTGGTCCACTAACTCCAGAGCATGGCACTGCTGGCTGTCTTGGTTCACAGTGCCCTGGAATCGTGAAAGGAAAGGCCTTCTGATGGCCCTTCCATCTTGGGTGGGGACCTCATTTATATGAAGAATATATCTTTTGTGGCTTTTTTACATCATTAAAACTCGAGAGGAACACTGACCATCTAAGAGGAGAGAAGGTGGTCAGAGAAGCTATAACTAAGCCAGTGAAGGCTCTGTTCTTTGCAGAGCTGACTCCTCTGGACCTGGATCCCAGGTAACAACTACACAAGGAGAACTGGGGCTTCTCAACATTACCAGGAAGCAGTAAGGGCAGCAGCTACAGCCTGAGAAGGCTGTGAGCAGCAGGGGTCTAGGAATTTGCGGTGTGGCAGCCTTCATTACCTCCTCAGAGGGGCCAAGGTAACAAGCGTGGAGTGTTTGTGACATGATCCTGTCATCCCAGTTTCCCAGGAAGCTTCCCAGTTTCAGCCCTAAACATCTCACACCCCTATAAACACCACAGTCCTGAAGTTGGTTTGGTTTGCCTAGAGCTGCCCCAGCATTAAAGGTGAAGTCTCTCCATCCTGGGTAACCCTGAATCAGAGGCAAAACTTGGAGAAGACCAATTAAAAGTACTGCCAGTGAGTGAAACCCAGAGCAGGTGGGGGCAGTGACCAGCAGCCTGTGCTTTGGCGGCAGCAGTGGCCCTTGCTTCACAGAGCATCTGCTGAGTAACAGGGGCTGGGGCTGGAGCAGATGCAGCAACTCCACTATGGCTTCTAAGTGCTCTGCACGCAGGGGCGGGTGGGAAAGAAAGCCCAAAGCCACCACCCAGAGTCCCCCTCATGGGGAGGGAATGATTTCCCCGGCGGCCCAGCCACAGCTCAGTCCTTGTTCAGAAAGGGCCCTCCGCCACAAGGCGCCCCCTCCGTCTACATGACAAGCGTTCCACGCACACGCATGAGTGTCTGGTCCAGACTTCCCGCCTTGCAGCCACAGCATAAACCAAGGATTCTCTCAGCTCTGGCTCACCCGAGAGCATTAGTGGAGTTCGCTGTTTCACCCGCACTGCAGTCCAGTCTCTCCCTCAGCCGAGGTCCTCCCACCCTCATGTGGCTCGCTGTCCGCGTCCCTTCCTACAGGCATTGCTCCTAGTAAGGTCAATTTCCAGAGACCCTAAGGTAATACAGTGAGCTCTGCAGTGAAGTCTTCCCGGACATGCTGCATACAGTTCCAACCCTCAGCTAGGACCAGAGGCACAGACCCATAATTATAGCACTCTGGAAGGCTGAGACAGGAGCCTAGCGAGACCCATCACTAAACACACACACACACACACACACACACACACACACACACACACACACACACGGGCTGTAGCTCAGGGCAGAGGCCCTGGAGTCACGACCTAGTACCTCCCACACACGTAAACTCCAATTCCTCATTCCCCCACCACCTCTATATTCTTTATCTCGAGTCTGGTTGCTTTCCTTGGAGCTTGTTGTCACCTACACGCCTGCACACTCTGCATATTCACTCGGCTTTTCTTTGATATGAACTCCCCAACCCATGCACAAAGATGCTAGAGCCAAAAGCCTAGGAGGTCAAGTAGCATACTGCTCTGTTATTATTGAACCTGCCATGCCTAGAACGTAAGAGTTTGGCTACTGGATAAATGCTTTCTTGTAATGTTACAGTTTGGACATTTCTTTCTCCCAGTCTACAAACGTAACTATGCATTTCCAGGAAAAGTGAAAAACTGACACCATATTGACCACTGACCATCCAATTCTTAATTCAACGAACATGATTTTCTTCTATGCCTCAGTGTACAGCTTGTACACGGAGGGAAAGAACTAGAAGAGGTATTCAGTGGGAAGTGTCCTGACCAGACAATAAGCTCACACCCGTACACACCAGGTGCCTCTCAGAAATTTTGAAAGCAAAGATCCAGACCCTCAAGTAGGAGTAGGTGCTCAGGCGTAGCAGGATCTGGCTTGAGTAGTGGGTACCATTAGCAAAGTCATCTGTGGAGAGGAAAGCCGTCCTTAGTGAAGGAAAAAGGCATAAAGAAAAACCATGAGGGGAGCCCTCCTTAGGAAAGAGGTGAAAGTCTACCTATAAAGGCTATAACAGCCTCGCTATAAAAGAAAACGAGTTACCTGACATATGGGGAACCATCTTTTGGGCGGTGCTAACTAAACCGCGGAGTGCATGCAGGTAGGAGTGAGACAGAGGACGGCGTCAATCAGTAGGACCTACTTGTTTGCTCAGTTAAAGAAAAAGAATGACAATGAATGTGGCATTTGGGGGAATTCACTCTGGAACAATTAGGTGGTGACCAGGGACAGGGCGGAGCCTAGACACTGACTTAGGAACTGCTGCAATAATGAAAACCGACGTAACTGAAGAGAAAGTGGATAGAGCTGGGGCACAGGCAAATGCTAGACACACGTAACAGCATCTTACAATAGACACGGTTTGAGATAGAAAGAAGCAGCCTGGAAAACCCCTGAATAAGCATTGTGCACAATCACGTCCTCGTGCATACACAGAAGAGTGTGTAGAATAAGGGAAGGGAGAAATCCACTCCACAGGGGAAACTGTGCGCACTGTACCTACTAATATAAGCTACTGCTTGCTGTTGGGTGTGTATGCTGAAGGCACCATCTGAAACGCACTGGCTTGGAATAGCAAGTGCTGCCTTTTCCTACAGGACCAGACTGTGCTCTTAGGAACCCCAAGGGGCATGCGCTCTCTGGAGGGAACACCAGGCTCAAGCTCCCAGATTGCACATTTGGGTACCATTAGCAGAGGAGGACTCGTAGCCTCCAGCACCAGGGGACCATGCAAGAATAAGGTCATCACCAAGGCGCCAGGGCCCAAGCCACTGGGGACGTGGTGCCTGAGAGCAACACCTCTCAGAGAGTGTGGAGACCAGAGAAAGACTGATGTGCACACCAGCCCATCTTGGTCATTTCCAGCAGGACCTTGGCCACAAAAGCTACTCATGGGAGCCAGGCAGGGGGACCATCCCCAGGGAGATCAGCTTGACAGCTGTGGAGCCCAGGTGGCTAATATTGATGAGAGCCCTCTCTGAGAACATGGGGTGGAGCTCATGGTTAAAAGCAGGTCAGCTCAGTTCTGTGTTGAAATAGAAATACAAGTAGTGATTATTCAAGATTTTTCACCACCTAAGTCCCCTTTGAAGTGTCCGTGGAGAGCCTCTCCAAACACAGCAAGACGGAAACAATTCATATTCTCCAGGCTTTCAGCATTTTAGTGCATTTCAGGTCTGAGGAGTTTGTTCTTTGTGTTCAACTACTCAATCTCAGGTCAATTTTCTGTCTTAAACAGGCTCTTGCCAAAGGAAGATGCCACCCCTTAGGCTGACACCATGAGGTCAGTAAGATCACTCTCAATAATTCTTCTACAAGGCCCCAGGACTCCAATATATTTTGTCTTGCATTTTGTATGAAAAGGCTTGTGCATACACATATGAGTACATGTATGTGTGTGCATATGCTTATATATGTGTGTGCCTGTGTATACACAGAGCAATCTCTCTTAATGACCATTACAATCACCCCTAGTAGGGTGGCATTTTGCATACCTTTATTAAGTTTTGTGAGTTTAGGATCAAACCTATCTCTGGTCCTCACATCTGACTTATTTTCCTTTCTCTGTTAGCGTGTCCAGGGTCCTGACCCTCTGCAGCAGGGCTGAACAATGAACGCAAGCCTGCTGCTCCCATTTCCTCAGAGAACAAAAGTCAGAACTTTGGACTGAATGGCAGCACTGTTTAGACTGAGATGGAAGCTAACAATGAGCTTTCCATGGACCGTTTCTTATAATCATGCAGAAGTGATGCCGTGCTAGCCCCACCCCAGGGGTGCGCTGAGCCAGTGACTGAGACTGGGCATGGTGGCACGCGCCTGTATTCCCAGTGCTTGGGAGGCTGAAAACAGGAGGATCACTACGAGTCCGATCTGTGTAGTGAGACCCTGAAAACCCTGTACTAAAAATACATTAAAAATAAATAAATAAATAAATAAATAAATAAATAAATAAATAGATTAAAATAACATAAAATAGGGAATGTGCTGAAGCAGATCTGGTATGATGCCAAGCAAAGACAAGAAGTTGTCAGGAACTAACTTTTTAACAAGTTGTCAGGAAAATAAATGACTCTGGGCCTTTAACAAGTTGTCAGGAAAATATAATTTTTACTCTTATTTTGGGCAGGTGCCATACCAAATTCTGTGGATACTCCAGGTCCTGGAAGGTGGCTTTGCCGTGTAGACTTCCATCATGTCTTGAGTTTCAGAAGCCCACATCTCTCAGTGGAGCAACAATGACTAACATCTTGGACCCAACAGAGGTGTCGTGTCCAGGCCCCTGGGCAGAGGGCACAAGTGGAAAGAGCCTTCTTCTCCCCAAAATTCCCTTCTGGTAACACAGACACACCTGTAATCCTACTCTAGGATTACTGTAGTCACTCATAGAAAAATAACATCACAGTCTCGAAAGTAGAGTAAAGGTTCTCTGTTACTGAGAAACGTACGCCTCCACCATCTTTGTACACTGCACACAGTGTCTGCCTTTCCTCTTAATTGACCCAAAGAGTTGGTCAGTTGTAGTTGGTGATTCAATTAGGAAGCCTCACTAAGCACATTCCCTCCCAGAGCCAGCATGTGTTCCCGCCCAAATGCTCTGCAATGTATTTACTCTTGAGTGTAGATTAAATAATCTATCCTGTCAGCCATTGCTGCTGCGGCACAAGCAAGAATCCTAAGTGCTCAGGGTACTGTGCAGAATCAGGTTCTATATAAAAGGAATGTACAAAGGGCACTTTAGTATGCCAAGTCTCATCTTCAGAGTGGGCTCTGTCTCCAAGCGTGAGCAGGGCCATATGAAGCTCATGTCTTGGGACTGGATCTTTGCATTGTAAAAGTTACACCACATGATTTACACAGATCTTTGCATATGTACCTTTCCAAATGTTTGGACTATTATAATATGGCTTTGCAGAGGTAAAATCCAGGATGCTTTGACTATGTTTATGTATCTTCAGCACAACATTTTTACTGGGTGAAAGTAAACAAAGAAGAAATTTATGTTTAATCTGGAAGCCTACTTCCTCGTTGTAGGAATATTCAAAAATTTCACCTGTTCAAACTTTGCACATGATCCACACAAGAAGCCCTCACAGGTGACCTACTAACTATATCCTAGCATTCTCTATGTGAATTCACAGATTCCAAAGTGTACTAGAAGGACATGTCTTCTGCCATGGGCAAATGATTCTGTTTAAGAGAAAAATATGGATTGCCTACCCACTAAGCACTTTATGCTTCATAGAAATCAAAATTTGGTCCACAACACCTCATCCCAGAATCCTGCATCTTTGCCAGAGGGCATGGCATCTGAGGGCTGGGCAGGAGGTTGGGAACACAAGTTCCCACCCACAGCAGATGTTGCTTGATGGCCCTAGGGAGTCAAAGTGCTGCCTACAGGGGGCACAGCTCCGTCAGCACCAGCGCCTACACCCAGGTGGCCTTCAATTAGTGTTGATGGGTTGACTTTCTCAGGACCAGTAAAAGCTCTATTTGTAGAGATGGTTCCTATGAGACTAAAATCAATAATTTAAGAAAATTGTCTTGGATTCTATGTTTGTGGCAACAGAACATGTATAAAAAACCATACATGTTAGTTCTCATTTCTTCTAAAAAGAAGGTGTTTTTTTTTTCCAGCTCACTGATATACTAAAAGCTTCTCCATAATTTTCCCCACTTTAAGCATACGCAGCCCATCAATGTGAGTGAAATACAAATAGGACTGTGTCCTAAGAGTGGTTAGGAAGAGCTCAAGGGCCACATATCCGAAGAAAAGATGCCATTAGTAATAATAACTTGCAATCACAGTAATAAAGATTGGCTGCTAGTCCATTTGAGTTTCTTGTCATCCTTACAACATAGATTCTGATAGCCTCGTAGGGTATTCTGGCTGTTCTGCAGGGGCAGACAAGAGTGTTTTTGAAGATGTGCCAGAAGGGACCATTTAATTTGAAAGCAAAATGAGTTTCCTCTTCAGCCTCCATCCCAGTCCTGGGTGTCACTCTGGGGTCAGGTGACAGCTGGGGAAGCAAGCTCTCCTCAGGCAAAGCAGAGTCCTGGTGGCAAGGGAGGGCCTTGGCTACCTCGGCAGGTCTGCTCCAGACGCTGGGGCCGAAGGGGAACGCGAGCAGAGAAGCGGAGCCTGGAACGCCGGGCAAGATGGGAAGCGGGATCAGCGCCGAGAGCAAGGAGTCAGCCAAGAGGTCCAAGGAACTGGAGAGGAAGCTTCAGGAGGACGCCGAGCGGGACGCCAGAACCGTGAAGCTGCTCCTCCTAGGTAAAGCCTTCCCTTCTGCTTCCAGAGCCAGAGAGCACTTCCATTACGGTGCGTGCGCTTTTCTCGCACTTCGCTTCCCAGTGAGTTTCCATCCGGGGATTTGTTATGAGAACTGTTTGGAAACTTCAGTAGACTTTATGTGAGCTGTGTATACAAATTTTGTAGCTTTTTGTGTTTATAGCATATTTTTGATAAGCAATGATGGGTATTTATTTATAGCATATTTTACTTTACTTCAATGCATGATTAACTATCATTAAAAAGTTAAAATACATTTATCATTTTATCACATCCTAATCTTTGCCTAAGTGTCAGGTTTTTTTCTACAAAAAACCACCCTCTAGTTATAAACTATAAATATCTATTTTGTTTTGTTTGAACAAAACTATGGTAAGTAGTTTGACACCAAAGTTGATATGTTATTTATTTGGTTGTTAAAGTCAATCGATGTCAAATTACTAATGAAGTAATTATAAAGTACTTTGTGTCAATAATTTTTTCTCATTCGTGGCTCTGGCATGCGAAGACGTGGTAGACCTGGAAAATGCTGTATCTAAGTTCCCCTGAATGCTTATGCATCTGCACAGTTCAGACTTCACATCTGTTCTATTTTTCATTCCCTCCAAGTATAGCACAGTGATTTATCACACTGAAACTTTCATAGAATTCAACTGGTGGAAAGTGCAAAAATAATCTTGACCAATTATTGCTTTTATATTTTCTCTTATTTTATAAAAATACATATCTAAGTGACTAAGAAGAAAAAGTGAATGAATATTACGATTTAGACAAAGGTAGATATTATTGAACATGACAAACCCAGTGACTCTGCAGCAGCCCATCGGAGGGGCGGGGAGCTGGAGACCCAGCTGCAGAGGGAACAAACAGGCAAAAGCAGTGTATGGGGGACAGGAACCCAGCACTGGAAGCTGAGGGTGATGGGGGGACTAGAAAGTGAACAAAGGTTTTCAATTATGGAATAAGAATCAGTGGATCATTGACACAGCAGTTTCCAGAATTGGAAAAGATTGCCGCTCCTCAGAACTCCTGGTTGAAGCCCAATTTGCTGTGTAAGATATGAACAATGCCAACTACCTGCAGGCTTAAGTGAAGACTTGGACGAGAAGAAAATGCAAGGGTTGCCCAAAAGACACAATCACTAGTGGAACCATTTGCCTGCCACTTTTCCCACAGTGACAGATTTCTGGGTCATTGCCATAAAATATGCTTGGAGTATTGTGCTCTGATGTATGCATTGAATTTCTCAGCCACATGTTATTTGTCCTAAGTGAATAGAGCTTCCCTTGGCTTTTCTTAAGTATATTCCAAACCTCTGGCTAAGTTTTCCCTTTCAGACTGTGTTTGACTTTTATGCATGATTCAACTGTCCAGTTCAAATCAACAGTCCTACAGCTACAGGCTCCTTTGTGAATTCAATTTGCTTGTCCATGGCGCAATTTCTATACTCAGTTTGGCCTTAAGGGGACACCATAAAGGTGTCCCAATACAAGTGAGTGAGACCTAGCCCCTCTCCCATGCTGAAAGCTGCTCAGCAGTGTAATCTGTTTAATTTGCCCCGTGGTTGAAACAATGTCCTCCCTATGGCAATGTGCACTGGATAAGCTTTATGTCCAGCAATAAATGTCATCAACGTTTGTCCCATGCGGTGGATCAATGTAAGTTTAGTCATGGTCTGAGCCTAGATCCAGAACCTAGGTGCCTTTTTTTTTGCCTTTTAAGGAAGGGTCTGCAGGGTGTTCAGGGTCTCACTACTAGATCAGACTCAATAGCGATCTGCCTGTTTACAGCCTCCCAAGAGCTGGAACTAAGGGCGCACGCTACCACACCCAGTCTCAATTGCCATCTCAGTGTGCCCCAGGGACAGGGCCGGCACAGCAGGCCTGGTGGGATCGTACCCCCTCCCCCTGTGCCTGCTTGCAGGCACTTTAACCCGCTGAGCTGTTTTGCTGGCCCCTAGCTGCCTATTTTAAAAAGTTGGAAACCCACAAATGCTTCTGAAGGAACTCACTCTTTGTGTTGACCCTCACTGTCTGGCCTGCAGGCGCTAAGCAATATCACACTAGCTTTCCAAATACCACATGCACCGGAAGGCAGACATAGCCTTTGCTTCTGTTGGACATGTGAGGGTCCAGAACCCAAAGACATTCGGGGCTGCTGGACTAGTCAAGACCCAACTTGCACACAGAATCCTTTTCTAGTCTTTCAGTCCATCAGTAAAATCTGGGAACAGATGCCAAATCTCTTTTGTCTTGTTTTTTTTTAGCAAAAAAAAAAAAAAAAACCACTTGTAGGAAGCCCTGAAGTTGGCTCATATCACGTAGACACAGCTGACAACTGAGCTCAAGGTAATAACACCATGGGCTTAAAAACAAGTCAAAAAATGTAGCTAGAAAACACACCCTAAAAGAGAACATTCTAGTAAGAAAAAAGCTACTTTTAAAATTTCTCTTGATAAATGTTGGGCTACATTATATTTCTATTCAGGAGAAATTCCTGTTACTGAGTTACGGGGTCCGCGTATGTCGCATTTCTGTCTCAGCTGTTGCTCCCTTTACATTCATGACTTCAAATGTAGGTTTGAGTTTGTTTGTTTCTCCAAGTTACTTTCCTTTATGTTTTTATACCTTGTTCTGGTACGAGCAGGTTAGGTTCATTTCCACGTCTGAAGCCCTGTGTGTCCATCTCGTATCTAGCCACCTCCAGCCCGCAGTTCTCAGTCATGGGGTTGTGGCTTCCCAGCACCACCGTGGACAGCTCTCCCAGGGTGTTTGTTTCCATTAGTTCTGAAACCTCTTATTTTTAACCTTTCTGTCTCATTTCTTTTAAACATCACATTATTACTTTCTGATCATAACATCTGAGTTTTATTATTTTAAAATATAAATCCAATCATCTGGTTTCTGGAAATATAAATCAGATAAAGTCTAGATATAAAATAACTATTTCAATTGTGTACATATTTACTGTGGCTAATTAATATTCTCAAATGATCCAAATTATTCTCACTTATTCAACAAACATATATTCAAGGCATTTTTTAGTTTTACAGGAGGCATTTTTTTAGTATTACAAGAGGGGAATTATGATTTTGACATTATATAAAATCTGTTATAAAACAATTGGTAAAATAAAACTTACTCAATATAATAAGTCAAAGTACTTTAAAGCCTACAGCAGAGTGAGGAGAATCTAACACTAGTAGAGCAGAATGTAAAATGGGCTTATTTCCGTCTTCCTGCTCAGCTCTCACAGGACCCTGGGGACCCACACAACTTCAGGAAGTGGTTTTGTAAATCTCCAGACCAACATGGTTTAGTCTTTGCATAGCAGATTCCCAAATTAAAATCATTAAATGTCAATACATGCACACAGGTTTTTTTTCTATTCCTTTTTTTGTATAACTTTAAAACAAAGGAAACACAGGCTCAGGTTAAATCAAAGTTATTTTCATTTTGCATTTTTAAGTAGGCCCTGTTTATCCTTTAAAAACATTTTAGGTATGAATGGGAGAGATTGAAATTCACCAAGTAGAAGACAACTATTTTGAGATGTCAGTACAAGAACCTGGTCAATGGGTAGGAACCGATAAGTAGATCCCCTGGTGACTAAGCCAGGCCAAGACATCTCTTTCTGATCAGCAAGGGTGAAAGAAGAACCCTGTGAACAGCACATGGGACACACTGCCAGGAGCGTGTCCACTTTTCCTTCACTTCTCCAAATTAGCATCCTTGTTTCCTTCATCCCACTCAATACATTTTTCTTTAAAATTTTATAGAATGGTTTATTTTATGTTTCTAAAGAGATCACACCTCACAGCTGCATGTACATCCTTAAAGCACTCACACATTCACAACTGTGAATCAGCAAGCTGGGGGAACACCTGGTAGGGCAGATCTGCCTGCAGGACACACACTGTGTCCCTGCTGCAGCAGACATTGTTCAAACCCAGAGCTGCTGAGACAGAGATGCGTTTGCAATGTGGCAAGTTCATAAGGAATAGCAATTGCACCTCACACGGGTTCCCACAACGTCCCTTTCTCTAGGCAAAGCACTCAGAGGAAGGTTTTGCATGATATTTGGGTTCTCTTTCTTTCAGATTAGCTTATTTCAATTGATCAGCGGATTTTATTTGTCTTGTGTTTTCAGGGGTGGGACTCCACCCCAGCCCCTGCCTTTTGGGGAACAGCCTCCATTGCACAAAGACTCACAATTTGCCCACTTATGAGATTCAAATCATTTACTAATGCAAAGAATGTTTAAGCAAATAGTGGCATTCGTTAAAGAGGTTGCAAATATCCTGTTTGTGTGCATGACTTTTGGTGAATACTATTTAACAGACTCTCTCTGGTAAAATCACAGAAGTCATTTAAACTTTCTTTTTTCATTTCAGCCCTGAATTAGGAATTGTAGGAGTCACACTCTACCTTTAACATTATTTATATGAGCAGCACGAACATTTAATAGACATAATTTGCCTCCCAATAACACTCGAAAGAAAGAAGGCTGGTGAAACACTTGACGCCATCAAGACTCTCTGTTTTATATAAAATAAACAATAACTTCATTTGTGATATTAGACTCAAGTTCAAAATCTGTGTCCTTACGCAGGCTTCTTCCACATGCTGGTACAAAATGCATCCAGGTAAAATTTGACCCTAAGATGCAGGACTCAAGGGAAAATTGAATTTGAGACTCCATAAAGCTGTGAAAACTCACCATGCTCTGTATTACAGCCTAACACAAATTAAGTTAAAAAAAGTCATTATTTAATTCCCACATCAGTATTTTACACTTCAGTAGAATAAATTTACTATTTAGAATTGTTCCTTCCTTAAAAATTCTGCTAGTCTAACTCTCTGGCCAATGCTTTATATTCCATCTGCCACGCTTCTCCCAGTTCACTAAATTGGTTTCATTTCACACCCTTCCCTTCAACTGGGGCCAGGAATTGAAGCTGAGGTCCTCCTAAAAGGTTGAAATATCCAATTCGTCACCTTCTGCCTTAATGGACACCCACGCCCTTGGCCCTGGAGACCCTCCAAGTGTCCTTATTTACCATTTACCATCGCCTCACACCCACTTAAACCTCGATTCCCCCAAAGTAATACTGTGTAGTGTTTTTAATTCTTAGCATTCATCTGACCCTCACCCCTCCAGGACTGTCAATGCCTTTATTCCTGGGTGTTATAGAATGAAATAACATATTATTTTCTGTCTCCTGGTTGACAGCTATCATGTTTATCACTTTATCTGGGACAATAATTCCTACTTTTTTCTGAAATACTCCACAAGGCACATTCCCAGCAGCACTTTCATCTTCTGTTTCCTCTGTCGCGCCTCTCCCCAGATGACCCTTGAGGTATAACAAAACAGGGATCCGTGAATGTTGCTCAATGTCACTGCTCATCTATTATGTTCTATTTGAATTAGCGTTAAGGTTAATTTCGGCCTTAGTACTATAAATTGTATTGCCTCGCATAACCCGAGTTTTGCTCCATGAATCATGTTGACCTTTGTCATCTTCAAAACTCTCTACCAGGTGCATCCTCTTGGTAACTGTGAATGTTAATTTTGGTTAGCCTTTTCTTCTTTGATGTATATCACCCTTGAATTCACCTTGTAGAGTTATCTTTTAAAATGCTTTTACACAGAAATACTTCTCAAAGTAGTCTGTACTCCTTGTTACTATTTTTTTTCCTTCCACATTGTCTTGAGTTTGTTGCAATCTAACTTTTATATCCTCTTCTTTACCAAAAATAATATCTTTCTTCATCTTCGAAATGCCCGATGGATGAAGCACACACTTCATTAAGTGAATCTCTTCTTTCCTGGCTTGTTAACTTCCACAGTGCCTCTCACCTGCTGCCTAACTTGGCCCTGTACTTTATTAGAGCTCCCTTCTTTCTATTCATCAGTGAAAAATATTACCAACACATGGCCTCTACCTACTCACTTTATCCTACAGGCACATTGATAAGGTCACTGTAGCGATCTTAACTTCTATGATTCTAAAATGCTTTTGTTTGCTTAATTTCTTCATCTATATTTGCATAATTCTTGGGCCTCTAAGTTGTGTCTTAGTCCTTTGGAGGCCCTCAAAGTTCTTTTGCGACTTTGTCTTGTTGCCTTTGAATGACACAGTTGTATTCTGTGTGATCTCTCCCTTTCCCCAAATGGATGCCTCAGTCTTCTTTTTCCCTCCAGTTTAGTGCCCCTGCCCATTGCCCGAAGGCCAGTGTTGGCACTACGTTAGCCTTTAGCTCTGTAGTTGATGGAACAGCTCTCAGTGTTCTCTTTGTTCACTGTTTTCTTACAATCTCTACATGAAAATTCTATGAAATAAACATAATTTTTATTACATAGACAACAAAAAATGAGAAATCAAGAAGGTACTTTGGTTTTGTAATGTGAAAAGTTCATTTACATCAGAGCACAGCCTCCTGTTTTTGCTTCTGTCAGTAGTAAATCACGGCCTCCATCCTGTGCTGTAGGAAGCACAGGAAGACTCATGAGTGGACAGGAGAATGAAAATACAGACTCTAAAATCTTCCTCGGTGTTGCTGGAAGATAGATCTTTATGTCGCAGCGGAGCAGACCAGAAAGGATCTGTGTGGCAGCACAAAAAGGCTTCATTTTTCATCCGGTCAGCAGGACGTGAAATGATAATATTTGGAGTATTGGTCAAACTCCACTACTTTTGGCTGCTTATATACAAGTTGGCTTGTAGTAGGCTGGCCAATGAAGAAATTGTTACTGTTACTCAAGTTCATGATGAGATCCTGAATGAAGGCACAAGTTACACGTTCAGATGTAAGATTTAGGGACAAGAAAGGACAAAAGCAAAGGAGTTTGATGGCTGCTCACGTGTGACTGCTGAGAGGAAGAAGGCACATGAGGCATGGTCGTTACGGAGCTCGGCAGCGCGGGGAACACAGGGCAATTCTGAGACAGAGAAGAAGGGAAAGATTCAGGGCGGTGCGTCCCAAGGCCGGAGCACACAGAGGTTGTCCTTTGGTCTGCACATGGACCTGGTGATGGCCAGGAGAGCGAGAGCCATCTATGGATGAGCCGGACCTCAGTTCTCATCTCTGACCTTCTCCCGTTCCCGCTGTTCAATGGATACAGGCCAGCTGGGTTCTTAACCAAGGCTTTTGTGTTGGGAAACATTGATTTATGCTAAGCAGTTATACATAGAAGTGGTCTCAAACTTAACAAATACTTAGACAAATGACTTTTCTGTATCTAGAATATGCCTACATGGAAATAAAAGGATGACATGCTATATTTTAGTATCTTTATTTTCTGATCAAAGGGGCATATTAAAGATAAAAAAGATGCTGTACTTGTTAACATAACTTTCAAAATACAAGAAGTCTCACAGAGTGTTGAAAGCACTTTAATGAGATAGGGTTGATATACAAAAACTGTATGTATCTAAAGCAAAGGGACTTGGGAGGGAAGTACTATACACACTGGGGAGCTGGGACAGTCCCAGAGTGTCACCCCTCTCTCCTTTTATTCATTACTATTGTCATTTTATGGTAATAAATTTAACATAGGATCTACAATCTTAGGATATTTTTAAATTAAACAATAGAGCATCCTAAGTATTGTTACTATAAGTAGTATCAGATATTTATAAAGCAAGCATAAAATTTTCAATATTTGAATAAAACTCATTAAAGAGAAAGGAGAGGACACACTGTTCTTTCTCCAAAGTGAAGCACCCTTAGTCTGAGGAGGGATTTCACAGCTTCAAGCTGCTTGTTTGTGGCTGTTACAACAACAGGGACTGGGACATACTAAAGGTGGAGAACTTTAGCTGATGCCACATACTTATTGGTAAACACTTGCAAAGCACAGAATTATTCATGTGATACTCATTTTAGGTTGGGCTTTTTCACAGATATCTGTAATCCCAGCACTCAGGAAACTGAGGCAGGAGGATCACTACAAGGCTTTTTGGCTGGCTCAGGCTGCCTAAGGGCAGGTCTGCTGAGGCGGGCTGAGCTAGGCATGGAAC
>NW_004524684.1:4390702-4399098 GCF_000260255.1 Octodon degus | reverse complement strand
GCCGGCCGGCCCGGGGACAGGGCTCTGGGGACAGCCCTCGGCCCTTGGCCTTCCGCTCTGCCATCGCGTCCAGGGATTTGGGTGAAAGTGGACGCGTTCCAGAGCTTAAGCTCAAGTAAGGTTAAGCTGGAAAGACGCAGCGACAGCGCGAGGCTAAAATCCTGAGCAATTTCAACCGGAAGAAAAGGTAAAGGTGGTCTTTCGTCAAAAAGTAAATAGCTCCGTGTTTGCTTTCTCCAGCATCTTGGATTCCTCACAGACCTACAGCAGTCAGAAGGCAGAGGAGCCCGGCCCGAGTGCCAGCGGGCTCTCTTGGGGACGCGGCGCCGCGCCAGGCAGCCGGGGATGCCCTGTCCGCACCGCCCGTCTGCGTGCAGCCACCAGGCTGGCACTCCGGAGGGCGCAGGCCTCGGGTGAGTGTGGGCAAGAGAACGGGAGCGCTGAGCCCCGCGATCTGCAGGCAGGTGCGGGGCTCCAAGGTCTCTCAACACACTCCGACCTCAGCGGGCGCTAGCGTCCGGAGCCTCTAGGCCCGGCTATTTGGGAGACTGAGGCAGGAATATCTCAAGTTCCAGGCCAGCCTGGGTGACTGGGACGGACTCGGTCTTAAGAAAAAGAAAAGTGTGCCTGGGAAGATAGCTCAGCGGTCTAAGAGCCGGCCTGGCAAGCGCAAGGACTGGGCTTGAGTTCCAGGACCGTGTGCAGTGCTGGCCCCGCGCCCAGCTGGCCTCTGCAACAGGGCTGGTGGTGCAGAGGTATAATCCTCGCACTGGGGAGGCCGGGCCAGGAGGATCACTGCGAGTCCAAGCTGCGTAGTAGGACCCTGTACCAATTAATTAAATAAATATTTTTTTATTAAAAACTTAAAAATCATGTGAGTACATTCTGCAAATAAGAAAGCATTGAGAACTCACTGTATGTGACTGGCTCTCGTTCTTTTGTATCTGTAATTTGATCCCTGAATGCCCTGAAGTATAGCTATTAATAACTTCACTCTAAAAAGAGAAAATTGACTTCCACAGGGATCAAATGTGATCCTCACACACAGTCAAAGTTGGAAGGGGGCAGGCACACGTTCATTTAACTCCAGACACCCGATCCTGCCTGTCCCGTGCCCTGCCTGTGACTCTGCGCTGTTCCAAGGACTCTTGCAGGGAAGACACCGAATCATCATGTTGCTGCATGACAAGCACAAGGAACAGAACGCATTAAGCTGTTTCAAGAGTCAGTGCTAAAATCTCCGTGTGCCAGCAGTCGGTGTAAGGGAACATGAGCCGACACCATAGTACCAATGTATACAGCTTGGTTACTTTAAAATAATCACACTCAAAATAACTTAACAGTCAGTGCCAAACCCATGTGAATATTGACATTACCACTTCATATCTAAAAAGAAGGCAACCTGAAGCCGGGCGTGGTGGAGGATGCCTGTCATCTCCTCACTGAGAAAGCTGAAGCAGGAGGGTCACAGGAGCTGGGGGCCAGCCTGGGCTACATAGTAAGGTCAAGGCCAAACTAAAGTCCTTAGTGAGACCCTGTCCCCAAAAATTAAAAAAAAAATTAAAATAAAATTAAAGTTAAAAAAACAAAAAGCAGAAGTAATTTGGCTAGGTATTAATAGCCAATTCTAGGGGTTGAGGTAGCCCTAGAATTAGGGGTGACCATCATAATTTCTATCAGACTCATTCATCAAGCAAAGAAAGTATCTACACAGCTGACTAATTTCTAAGGTTTCTTCTTCATAATTTTAGCCACATCCACATAAAACCTTGTGAGTCTGTGCTCCATCTCCTTTCATCTATTTTAACAAGGGCCAAATGTACAATCAGACATTTTAGTGAAAGCTCAGTTACAGCTTTAGAGATTGCTTAGGGTTAATATTGTTTGTGACCTCCGCAAATGAGAAATGTACAACAAATTCCCTATTTTTTCTTATTATTTACAAAATAGTTTTTGACAAAGTGTGAATTAGTTAAAACTTTAAATATCTTACTATGTGATTATTTCCTTCCAAGAATTGAGTGCATGTGTTGTTTAAAACCCTTGCTGCTCCTTGACCTAGAAAATAACCACAGCTTGGAAAGTAGAGATTATTTTTGTATCCTTCGGTTCATGTGAACGTGCTGCTAGGAGGTCTAAATTTGGCTCCAAAACATGATCTAATCCTGTAAGAATGGAAAGGCAACTGTGAACTGAGACCTACAGCACACACAAGAGCAGCATCCCGGAGTTCATTTATGAACTAGTTATGCAGAGCTGCTTCAACTAGTAAAAGACATTTGGATAGACTGGCTTTTCTTTAGAAATTCTCATGCTGCCCTGGTACCTAAATATACTAGTGAATGGTCCCCAGCCCTGAAGTTTCTTTGTGAGCAGGGATGGTCTAGATACCTTTAAAAAGGCTTCTAAGGGAAAATATTAATTATAAATAGGTAGTGTCATTAAAAGGTACATGTTAGATTTTAGAGGTGACTGATGATTTTGTTTGCTTTGCATGTACCATGAATTATCAGCTAAGTGACAGCTATTGTTACTTAATGACATGACTGAGAAATAACTTGGTGGTACCAGCCCCAGTGCCATCAGTATGGTGGTTACTGGCTGACCCTCAGCGCCCATGCGCTCCACTTTCCTGGCTCTGCCAAGGACTGGAACTACACCAACAAACTGCCCCTTTCCTGAAAATGTACAGGCCTTCTTCTTGTCATTGTCTCCTAACCAATACTGTAGAGCAAGTATTTATATTGTAGTGGGTACTACATGTAATTAGAGCTGACTCAGGGCCTGAGGGAGAATGCCTAGTGATTGGAAGACCATTGCAAACGTCCCTGAGCTTTCTGATGTGGTTTGTGAATCACATTTTCCCCAAATTTGTGATAGATTTTGAGTAGTCCATAATAGAGACATGGCATGAATACATGGATCTATTTGTGAATTTTTAATGCAACCCACAGTGGTGCATTTTTCTATGTGCATTTTGTCTTTTTGAGACAGGGTTTCACTGTGTAGTTCAGACTGGCCTTGAGCCCACCAGGCTAGTCTCAAACTCACAACAATCCTCTTGCCTCAGCTTCCCGAGTGCTGGGATTATAGGTGTGAGCCACCATACTCAGCCCAATAGTGGTTTGTAATTGGTATTTTGTCAGAGTTTATATTGCTCACACAGTCTAGAAATATTCTGTGCGTGGGGTGTGTGTGGCTTTGTGTGAGTGTGTATGTGTGTGTGTGCAACTATGTTGTGCTGAGAATCAAACCCAGGGCCTCATAAATTGTAAGTACACACATAATACTGACCCATTACCTTTTACCCAAATTCTAGATAGAACAGAGGGAGATAGAACTCCTGCAAAAGGAAGGGAAAGGGTGAGGAAGGGAATAACCCAAGAATTGAGGCATGGAAGGTCCAAGTGCCAACTCCACATAATGAATGTCATCATTATGGACCATAAACATGAACTGGTTTTAAAAAAGAATAATACAAAAGAAAAGCACTAGAAATCCTGGGGCTGAGGAGATAGCTTAGTAGACTAAGCGCTTGCCTGGCAAGTGCAAAGTTCTGAGTTCAATCCCCAGTACCCTCCCCCCAAAAAAGATGGAAATCCTTCTCATTCTCCAAGTAGATATTCCATCCTTACAATGTTCTGTATAATTTTCACAGCACAATAGAAATCACACAATAAGCAATGAGAATGTATTATAATTCAGGAAATGCATTAGATATGCAGAAAGGAAACATTCTTTTGCAACCTCGGATTTTCTCTCAGGTGCTGTTCCAAGTATTTCCCCCTAGATTGGCCAAGATACCGTGCCACAATTGCATTAGCTGCTATTGCCACATCCAGAGTCCACTGAACTGCTGACCACACTCCTTCACCTCTCATTTTAAAGTTCATAAGGATACATACAAAAATTTAAAGTCGTAATAATCTACAAAATTGTCATTGGGTTAGGACGGTGCTGCAGTTCCTCACACCCTATTCTACCGTTATGAGATGACTTTCATTCCAGGGGCTCACGGTCCACAGCAAGCTGCACGTTGTCTAAGGCCACCAACCCAAAAATGTCCTGGAAGATCGCTGTGTTTCACTACTCACACACATCATTACATTCCCTGCCAGATAACACGCCAGATATCTCTCACAGTAGATGATAACCTAATGTGGTTTTATTTTCTCTTTAGATGTCCCATTCTTGGGCATAACAATCTCTGTTAGATGATACAGTGACACCCAGTCTATAAATTTATACTTAGTGATGTTAAGTAAATTCTGTGAAGAATTATCAGCAAATTACTGTGTTGAATTGCTATATTTATGAGTTTTGTTGGTAAATTTTTCTGCCTGTATGATGGAGCACTTTAGCACAAAATCATAAGAGGAAGAATTCCCCTTAGCCAAGGGGAAGAATCTCAGTGGCATCTTCAGGCACAGAGACATGATTTCTCATAGCTTCTTTACTGTGATTGTTCAAGATTATAGAAGGCGGCTGTTTCAGACAACTGCAGGAGCTGGATACATTGAACTGTGCCAAAGACAATAAAAAATTTGCTCTGAAATAGAATTATGCTTTGGTGTAGCCTTATCCTTCACCAGGGCTTAGGTTTCTGTAACTAACACAGAACTATTTCAGTGAGAAAAAGTGGCACGTGATATGAAGGAAAGAATCTTAATTTTTAGGTTTGAGTTGAAAGAATTCAATGGTTTCATTGAAATTCTACTGAGGTAGGTAGAAACCTAAGTGCTTTGGAATATGAGAAATTTACAGCAAGTGGAGAAAGATAAATGTTAGGGGAAAATGAAGGTAGAGTAGGGGAAGGAAGACAGAGTGCAGGAGAGTGGAAATAAATAGCTCAGCGGGGTCTGCAGAGCCTGCCATGTCCCTCTACATTAATGCAATTCAGGTAGCATTCTTGCGAATGAGGGTTATCAAAGTTGGTGTCCCTTTTGCTGACATAACCATCATGCCCTTTGGGGAACAGAAGGCAGTTGACTGACATACCAGTGAAACGTATGTCTGCCTTAATGAGAAATCTGGACACACCTCAGCTGTGAAATTTTGAAATTTGCCCAAAATTAGTTGATACATTTAGACTTTGAAGACATCCTGAGGTCCAGGCATGATATGCCAAGACCTCTTCTCTTCTAGACGCAGAGACTGGCATTAGAGTCTAAAAATCTACTCACAGGGATCGGAGATCACCCTGTGGTGCTCATGGCTCATGAGCATATGTCTGTTGATAAATTGTAGACTAACAACACATTTTAAGTGATATGATTTTGCATCGAGTAATGCTGTTTTCTTCACAAAACTTTTACTCATGTTCAAATTGAAAAGTATTTGAACTAATTTCCACTACTAGAAAACTCACTATTAGTGAATCCCTGAATTTCTCTAAGCCGTAGATAAACCAGCACCTTCAAACATCAATTTCCCATTTGCCTGGATTCACTCCTTCTCTCCCCTCCCCCACATTACTGACATTCACAGGTAAGTGTCCCAGCCCACTTCCTGCTGCTGATGCGACAGCACCCAGATTGGGTAAGTGATAAAGGAAACAGGGTCGCTTCTGCTGGCATCACCAGGCTGCACAGCTGGTGACGCCCAAGGTGGCGCAGGGCTGGAGCAAGAGCCGGATGAACTCTTAACATAATCTATTGGCTTATTAATTCATTCATTGCATTAATGGGTTAAACCATTCAGAGAGGCAGAGCCTTGGTCAGCTTTTAAACATCTTGTCTGGTTCTCTTAATAACCCAATGGGGATTAAATTTCAATAAGTTTTAGAGAGAACAAACAGCTTGCAGATTACGTTAAACAAAAACATTCATTCAATTCTGTCATTTTCATTCTTTAAAGTCCTAGTTATTTTTGGAATCTTTTCATAAGCATACCTATCATTTAAAACAGCTTTATAAATAAATAAATAAATAAATAAATAAATAAATAAATAAATAAATGTGCTCTGTAAGTACCTGCAAGATACCTCAGTGGACTAAGCTCCTGCTTAGGCAAGTTCAGGGACCAGGATTCGATCCCTGGCACCACATGCCAGGCCGGCCCCTCCCCCATGGGTATTGAGTTGGCCACTGAGACCACGCATGGTGGCAAATGCCTGTAATCCCAGCACTACAGAGGATGAAAACAGGAGGATCACTATAAGTCTGAGATGTGTAGGAAACCCTGTACCAAATACACACACACACACACACACACACACACACACACACACACACACCAGCCTTATATTTATCTACTGAGCCCCATGGAGCTTACTCTATTTTATATCTATGCTATGCCTGATACGTATGTTATAAACTTTCTCTTATATACAGTGGCCTATCCCTTTGTCTTTTCTTAAATTTGATACTCCTGTTTCTCAATTTTTTTTACTTTTGTTCATTTACTTGTATCTTATCTAATTTTTGACTAGTTCAAGACTGTGAATATTTTTCACATATGAATTTCTGGAAAACTTCTATAGTTTTAAGTTGCGTATTAAGTTTATGAATAACTTCAAATTAACTTTTGGTGTACTGTTGCATTAGTCAGTGTTGTTTAATTAAGGTCACTCACTGGATACATCCGCAGGGTAGATACAAAAGCAATTAGAATACTTCCAATTTTTTGATCCTTGGATTCTCAGATATCATTATTTTATGCTTTATACTGTAGTTTGCAAATAATTCCATGCTTACTATATAGTGAGAATTCTCTAATGTCCTTAGGAGGTAAGAAATCAGTTTGTAGATGAGAAAATTAAGAGGGTAAAGGACTTTTTGAAGTATCACACACACACACACACACACACACACACACACACACACACACAAAAGGAAACAGACCTCAGACCTGGGTTATCATATTCTATTTTAAATCTTCATCGTTTTCACTTCCCAGAAAGATACTACTTACTGGCAAGTGAGATGCAAGAAACGTCTGCAGAAGCCTCCCGAGAACCTTGAACAGACCACTCACATTTCATTAAGGCCTCGTGTTTCCTCTCTTTAAAATCATGTCTGTTATGAGTTTCTCTACATGATGTTTGCAGAGTTAGCCTGGTACCAAAACCGTACTTTATATTGTACATCATCAACTAAAACAAATGTGCCCGAGAAGTGCGGAGGGCTTCCTGCGCCAGTCCTGCTGGCCCCTTCCATTGCCCTCCACAGCGCCTCCCACCCGGCATGGAGGAGCACAGGACGCGCCGTGAGACACTCACACATGGGTTCCATCCCTAGGTGCCCCTCAGTTGCCTAGTGTCACCAGCAGTCTTTCCCCCATTGAACAGATGAGATGCCACCTGTGCACCGAGGTAAATCTCTGCTAGAGCGATGTACCCAGAACAGGCTGGGGACAGGTCTGGAGACAAAAGCAGACCACCTAAATTTTCCTTCTCTCATCATTTAGTCAAATAGGCTTTATGAGGGGGACTTCAGGGAGCATGTGAGTGACTTACGGACGATGCACACTGGGGACTGTTCCCTTGGTGCAAAGCCAGGCAATAATTAGGTTCTCAAATGACACTCGGGTACAGTGCCACTTTTGGACAGGACACACTCCTTCTTCAGAAGCTACTCCAGGAGAGGTGCGTGGGAACGACTTACACATGAGACAGTGATAGGCTCTCAATATGTATATAAATTTGATGAGTCACTCAGTAACATTCTCTTCTTTTCCTTGTAGGAGCAGGCGAATCTGGAAAAAGTACTATCGTTAAGCAAATGAAGTAGGTACCGAATTACTTCAAATGTTTCCTAGTTGATGTCTGTCCACACAACCCACTATTCTTAAGACAAATGCTTTGAGGGGTCTGATGGGTAGCGTCTTGTAAATCACAGGGCGCGCTGTAGCTGCTAGGTAAGGCCTTCTCTTCTGTGTTGTAAGGCATAGACCTTAAATGAAGTCGTAGCTTCTGTTTTTCTTTTAAATTTTGCCTCTCAACATGATAAACACTAAAAGCAGCTCTGTTTCAATTAGCCTCAGCACGGAATGTTCTAGAGCTGCTTTACTACAGTGGCATAAGCCAGGCCTAGGTCCTTCCACGAGCCATGCGTGCTTTTGAGGAAACCACATATTTGCCCCCAAAAGTTTAAATAAGCAAAGTAGTCAGAGTAGGCAGCTACTCTGTCACACAGTGACAGAAATTTGCAATTAGCCCACTTGCAGCTAGTCCCTAAAGAGATAGGCGTTCCTCACCTGCAAAAGCTCACCCTAGAACTTTCAGGATGAAAGAAACAAAACCCAGAAGTGAAAGATGAGCAACAGAGATGAACAAATGTCAGGCCTGATGGATGATTTTATTTGTCCTGGAAACTAATCCCAAGATCTGTCTCTGTCTCTGTATCTGTCTGTCCCTGCCCCTGTCCCTATTTCTCTGTCTCTCTGTCTCTGTCTCT
>NW_004524684.1:4328507-4390602 GCF_000260255.1 Octodon degus | reverse complement strand
CCCTTTCTCAGTCCCTGTCCCTATCTCCATCCCTATCCCTCTCTCGATCTGTATTTCATCATCTATATCATTTACAACATCTATATTTCTATGTCTATATTCCTTCTACAATAGCTTTCTAAATCTTATCACAGAAGCAATATGTAATTTTTTTAAAAATAACTTGTATTAAGGTTGTGGAGATTCTTAAATCAGTCAGGAAGTTATTTCCAAGTTATTAGGTTAAGATGATCAGAAAACTAAATTATTAGCTGAATAATTTAGTATACTTAATTTTTCAGCTGTAATGGCACAAAAGAAAATACTTTAAATATCCATTTGCAAAATGTGTTTGCCCCAGCATATTTTTTTTCTAGAAGTAGCTGTTCACGAGGTGCTGGTCATCTGATTTCATAATTTTGAATCTTGTCATTCAGCAGAGATAGAAATTATTTTTAGGAAAAGACCAGTTCCGCATTTTCTCCCCACGTGCTTGCATTACAGCATCTCCCGGCCTTGCCCTTCCCCACCCTAGCCCAGCCCCACCATCCCCCACACCACCTTCCTCCTCTGTCCCCCTTTCCTCGGCCCTCTCCTTGCTCCACCTTGCTGCTATGTGACTCGTGCACACGATCAGCCGTCGCACGGTGAGGGTCCCCCTGAGCCAACGGAGGCTTTCGTGTCTGACCGAGTTCTGCGCTCACCTTGCCCGTGGGTAGCAGGAAATCTTCAGGATCGAGCTATACATCGAGCCGCTAAAAAAGCTTCATTATGTATGAATATAAAATAACATTTTAACTTCTAGTCAGTATGCCAGTTTGGAAATGAAATGCATATTCAAAATTATCACTATGGATTTGAATGTATTCTTTGCATTTATTTTCCCTACTGTTTTCTTTACAATTAAATAAGTAAGTCATGTCTTACTAGGTAGATTGAACACAAAACTTCCATAAATTAAAAAAATGCAATGTGTAATGAATAAAGTGAAGTTAGTAAGAAGTGAATGGTGAAACCTCATGGGTCTCACTTCATGAATTTTAGGGGGCCGTCGTTGCTACAAAAGGAGGAGGAGTCATTTTTGAGGCTACTTTTCAATTACGTATTAAAGCCTCTTGTTCTTTCACGTATGGCAGGGGACGATGCGCTCAGCGGTGAGCCTGCCTAGCGACAGCAGCGCTGCCGTGACCTCTGTGTTCCGCTTTCACATAGATTACAGATCCACAGCGTTTAAGCCGCAGTCCCCCGCGCCCGCACCAGCTCAGCTGCAGCGCGCGCTTGCGGTCCAGGCCTCTGGGAAGGAGCGTGCGCCCCACCCGCCCCCGCCAGAACCACCGAGGGCGTCGGGTCCACCCTGGACTGGGTCCCCGCCCACCCACTCGTGACACCGTGACGCTCAGCTGGGCTCTGCAGCTCTCCTCCTGAGGCCATCCTTACCTTTAAACCTGTCTGTTCCACTCTTTCTGTTTTTTGAGCTTAAGTACTTTTTTTATTTTAGTGTCCAATATTTGCTTATAAAAATACGAACTTTTAAATATATTAAGTCATAACTATAGCTAAAAGTCAAAAGAGCAAAACTAGGAGGGTGTCAGGATCCCACAATAAATGTGATGGGCACATCGATGGCCGCTGCTCTCCGAAGGCCTCGACCGGTGGCTACAGCTGTAGGCTGCTCCGAACGCTGGAATGAGGAGCCGGACAGACAGACCACAAAGCTCGGTCTTAACGGAAGATAGATAGTTTAGCTCACCTTCTCTCATTCTCAGATAAAAAATCGAAACATACTTAAAACGAAAAATTTTCAGCCTAGTAAATTAACAAACAATAATCACAAAATAAACCGGTAAGGGTGAGGTATGAAGAAATGATTATATTTCGTCATTCTTGGTAAAATTACATATTAAAGCAAAGTGTTAGAAGTATATTTTCAAAATATACCATAAACTGAAAAATTTTCACTGACAACCTAAATATTCTTCTGAAAAATTTCAAGAAAAATTTAACACATGGAAGAGCATGAACATACACATGCAAAAATGCTGCCTGTACCTCAGTACTCAGAAGGACCGGTCTGTCCAGGGCCACAAAAGCAAATAAAAATAAAGGACAGGCACAAAGATATGCAATGCAAAGAAGGCGAGCAGCGCGGGGGCACGCCGGCTCCGGCTCTGGGCAGGAGAAGCTGCGGCGCTCCGGCTCCCAAACCCTCGGGGCAGCGCCACGCTGACTCGGTCGGAGGAAGGAAGAGGGCTCGGCGGGAGCACCCGCGAGGCGCTGGGCACGAAGGCAGAAGGCAGACGGAGGAGGACAGGGATGGGCGAGGGCGCGGCAGCCGGGGCAATGACCCGCCCCAGGAAAAGTGTCCTTGCTAGCGCTGTAAGCAGAGCAGGCGCTCCTATTTCCCAGCTCGTCTTAAGTGATAGGAAAAGCGGGCGATGCCACTCAGCGCCTCCACTTCCTCTCCAGATCGTGTTGTAAACACGCTGCCGAGGTTCAGACCTCTGTGTGCACCTTTGCTTAGAAACCTGGTAATTTTCCCTTGTGAGAGGAATGCGTGTCCTAAGCAAAATCTTCATTATTTACCCAGCTTTGAGAGAGAGAGAGAGAGAGAGAGAGAGAGAGAGAGAGAGAGAGAGAGAGAGAGAAATAGGAAAAACAGGTTTTAATCCTGAATAAATCCTAAATCTTCAAATCTAGTATGAATAACTTCCTGGAATGAAAATATTGCATTACAAGGCAAAGAGAATAAAAACAAAGAACATGAAATTGTTCTGACCTAACAACCACTTAGGGTCGAAATTTTTCCTTTCTAGTGAAGACAGGGCAACCGCGCTCCAGTAGTTTATTGTTAACAGGCTTCCGCATTACCACTGATTCTTCAACTTGCAAAAGTTGTTCATGCTCAAATTGCAGAATCATCCACAAGAACGGTTACAGCGAGCAGGAGTGCTTGGAGTTCAAAGCGGTGGTCTACAGCAACACCCTGCAGTCCATCCTCGCCATTGTGAAGGCCATGGCCACGCTCGGCATCCAGTACGTGCACTCCGGAAGCCACGTAAGTATGAAAACCACGAGAGTCGCAGTTCCTGCTGAGGACTCTGAGCCGTGCAGCGGAAGGAACTAACGCGTGCAGTCCTAATCAATAGCAAAAACTTAAGAACATGAAAGGACGAATTTAAAGTATACCTATTCATTTTAAGGTTTCTTATTCTCCCATTTGTGCATTATAAGCTTATCAATCTTAACTGTTTTCTTAGGGATCCAACTTAATATTAAATACTAGACTACACTAAGGAATGTATTGCGTGTGTTTGCTAAGTGGGAAAGGTTTACCAGAACCTGCACTACCTTTGTACCCATTAGTTTATAGGCATTTCATGGCGACTTCAAGCATTTGGATCACACTACAATTATCATTAATGTTTAATGCTAATTACAAAGACTATGCAATTAACAGGGAAAAGCTCATTTGATAGTCTTAAATATTTAGAAACAATTCAAGAATATGGATGTAAAATATTTGCACCCCAAGTACTCAACTAGTCATAGTTTTGTTTATAAGGTTGTTGTCTCAGCAATTTTATTTTTCTGCTTTATATTATACAAATAGTTCACTTAGGTTTTGTATTCTCTTAAGACATTTACATGCAAGGGCCGGCCAAATAGCTCAGCAGATTAAAGCGTCTGCAAGCAGGCACAGGGACCGAGGGTTCGATCCCGGGGCTTGCTGTGCTGGCCCAGCCCCTGGGGTGTGCTGAGACAGCAATTGAGACACCACTGGGTGTGGTGGCATGCGCCTGTAATCTCAGCTCTTGGGAGGCTGTAAACAGGCGGATCACTATGAGTCTGATCTAGTAGTGAGACGCTGAACACCTGGTAGACCTTCCCTAAAAGGCAAAAAAAAAAAAAAAAACATTTACATGCAAACAAGTAAAACTATTTTAGTTTATAAGTGAAATGTATGTTATTATCCAGAGAACAATAGCTGACCTCAATCATAAGGAGAGTAGCTGAGTACAATCCATTGGGCGTCGCCAATCAGGAGTCCCTACAGAAGCAAGCGGCAGGACATGAGGACTGCAGGGTCCCAGCGTAACACTTAGACATTGTTTGTAAGAGTAGCAGCTGTGGGAAGGAATGGCAGAGTAAGGGTGGAAAAGAAAGCCACGTTGGAATGCACACTCCCTGCCACAGCTCTGTTCTGTGAGTGTGAGAGGCCACAGGAAGTCCTCAGGACAGGAAAGCACACAGCTTCCTCCCTCCTGTGGCTTTTTCTCTACACTTATCAGGCCATGCTTATAGCACACGGTGAATATGCCCTCCTGAGGGGCTCCTTGGAGCGCCCACCGAAGGCAGCTTCATTCTTGGTTCCTTCCCTTCCCTCTTCCCCCTTCCTCCTCTTACAGGAAACTCTGCTTTCTTTCCATTATTTTGCTCCAAGAGTCAGGAAAATGCCGTGGGCAGATGGCTGCGCCTGCAGCTGGACTCTGCTGACTTCTACTTCTGGCTTTCCCCAGCTCAACTCCAGTAAACCACCAGCTTCTGCAGCTCTAATGTCCTCCTCACACGGAAGGGTGGGAGGGGAAGCTGCTCGACCCGGGGATCTTCCTTCCTTCTTCACTCTGACTTGCTCCCCATGTTCTGCCAAAGCGCAGCCCAGGTCGCTCTGACCTTACATTTTTCTAAGGGCCTAGAGTTCTAAGCTGGCCACTTGGAGGAAACCTAGAATAAGAGCCCCAGGTCAAGGAAGAGACAATAAAACCCAAAGAGAAGTAGTTGGTTTCTTTCAAGAAGCTGACATTTAGGGCAAACCTCATTACTCCTAGTTTCTATTCCACTGCCTTTTACTATGCAAAGATTTTTTAAATGCTTTGAGTGAATGAAAATATTTTTTTCCTCCAGGCAGTAACAGTGGCTAACATAGGTGCACTTTACAAATGTCCTGGAGAATGATTTCATGACGTTCATATTTGCTTCTGTAATATTCCATGCCTTGGGTTCAGGGAGGTTGGAAATCACAACCTTGCCTGTTGCCACTTTTGAAAAATCTGTGTGCTTCCTACAGTGGGCCCAGTGAGGGAGACCTCACAAAAGACTTGAGTCTTTGGTGAGGAGCTGGAGAGCTCTGACGCACAGTGGACTCTGCACATGCTATCATTGCGTTGACTAAAAAATAAAAACAAGTACAGCTTATTCCAACTCTGTGTTCACAACACTGAGCCAGTTCTAAGCAAGTGTCACACTGTCTGGGGTCCTCCAGTGGCATAGCCATCTCCTACTACACGGCCCACATTTAGATGTCCAACTGATGTCAGGTGAGAGTTGTGTCATGTTTTTGAATGTTTGGTTTAAGACTGGGATAATTTCTACTTTTCAACTGTTGGTGCAACAGATTAACCAACAGATGAGTTGCAAACCACTTCTTATACATATATAAACAAACACAAGGTAGGCAGAACTCTAATCAGGGCTTCCAGAGTTCTGATTAGCTTTTGACTTATTTCTTTTCCCAAATTGGTATATTGTACATAGCTAGCTGGACATCATCACACAGATCATCATTCAAAGAATTTTCCAAGAGGAAAAATTAGAGAGGTATATCAGTTACTATTTTATAAGTTTAGACAAGTTACTGAATCTAGATTTTAATTAATTCAATCACATAATGTAAGTATTTTTCTCAGTAAACTATAAAACATAAAATAATTCCCCATGCAGAATGCTGCAGTGGGGATGTAATTGTGATTTGCTGGGAATGCAACTTCCCAATAAATATCAGCTATTATTTTTCATAATTATTTTGATTGCAATCCTTTCAGATTTATGTCCTGCGTTCTACACACCGATGGTCATTTGAAAACCAAAGCTTTGTGTGAACGTATTATTCCTGTGACAGACTCTGGGCTGGATAGCAGAGATACACTGAGCATTCGGCAATAACTGAGACTGACATACAGTTTGTCCCCAGGACACTCAGGCGTGATGTTGAACAAGTCATTCCAAAGCATCTGCTTGTTCAAAAGCACAGTGTGGCCCAACATTGAGCCAAACAGGTTGAAAGCACTAAGAAGGAAAGTAACTAAAGAATGAGTGTTAGTAGATGATGTTTCCTGAGTTCCGTGAGACATTCCCTAAGGCAAGCAACTGCACATGCGCGCTCGAAGCTTAGGTGGCTATTTATTGGGTCCAGGTGCTACTGCCCGCAAATGCCCTGGCGTATGATCTGCACTAAGGGGCAGACTGGAGGGAAGGCAGAGGAGACAGGAAGGACAAGAAGAAGATCAGAAGGTGGATGGCATCAAAGCACACGGAGCACTGGGGCCCTTGTAAATGATTAGGTTTTTATTTAGAGTCTGGTGGGAGATGACCAGAGTTACTAAAATACAGGAGTAAAATATCTTGTAGTTTAGTTAGCAGTTTGACTGTCACGTGGATGATGATGTGTCATAATAGATGTTAGTTTTGGTTTTAATGGTTTTACAACTTCAAATGATTGGCAGGCCCATGTCCATAAGAGCAGAAATGTTAATTCTTTTTTATTTATTTATTTTTAAAATGTTTTTAGGACAGGGTCTACAGGGTCTCACTATGTAGACTGGACATGTCGTGATTCCCCTGTTTACAGCCTCCCAAGATCTGGGACTGCAGGCTTACGCCACCACGCCCAGTAATAGTTGAGGTCTCAGCAATCCCCCGGGGCAGGGCTGGCATGGCACGCTGGGAATTGAATGCTGGTCCCTGAGTCTGCCTAAGCAGGAGCTTTAATCCACTGAGCTATTTGGCTGGTCCTGGAAATGTTAATTCTTTAAATTATATCAGCCCTTTGATGAGCACAAGACTGTCAGGACTGAAGTGACTGAGTCCTGTAAAATGCTGTCTACGGCTTACAAAGAAACAAAGATGGCAGATGCTAATAGTCACCCATGCATGTAATGATTTAAAGAAGGAAAAGGTTTTGGGAGACAAAAATCAAACTGAGGTAGCGGCCTTCCTCTAAGGAGAGCAGAGGACATGAGAGTGGCCCAGGAGGGCTTGGGACCAGGCAGGTGTTTGAGAGATGTCCTCGGAGAATGTGGCCGTGTCCTCGGCATGCCACACTGCAGAGGAAGGGACAGGGCAGGTGAGAGCAGCTCCTGCAGTGCCCTGCATGCTGTCCTTGAAGGGCGGGGCCCTGGGAACAGACGCTTTGTTCCCTCACTGGTCCTAAAAGGCGCTGGACAGCAGGCAGCGCCCCATGGGAGGCACTACCCATGAACAGGGTTCATTGCCCCAGTGTGCAGCTCCCTCCTACCTCTGTCTAACAGAGAAGGAAGGTGGTAAAATTGTATTCCCTCTTGACTGTTTCATAGTTCGCCCAATGGTTATCTGCTTGGATTGATTTTAATAAAATAACTTGATTTGGAAGAAAAATGAAATAAAGGATTTTGCCTTACCGAAGTCATTAGCAACAACAGATATTCATGTACCCTTTAATGCAAAGAACAGTTTCAAGAAAACTGG
The DNA here is from genome assembly GCF_000260255.1 of Octodon degus. NCBI lineage: Eukaryota > Metazoa > Chordata > Mammalia > Rodentia > Octodontidae > Octodon > Octodon degus. Next base: position 4,383,123 of record NW_004524684.1, on the reverse strand, counting down.
GCAATAAATCTGTGGTCAGTTTTAAGATAATTGAATTGTAGCAAAAAAGCAGCAGGTTCTCCCCGAACACACACTTCCTCCTACAGCCTAACTACACACATTGCATCCGAGTTTGACTCTTTTTCTTGTGCGTATTCTCCTCATTGGCAAATTCCCCTCTGAGACTTAGACTCCCACGATGCAAGTGGAGTAGCCACAGCCTGCACTATTATCACCTGGGCAGCCACAGGAGGCCTGGTGCGTGCTGTTTCCGTCACTGCAGTGGTGCCCACTGCTGAGATCTCGCTAGGGCAGGACTCTGGAGTCTGCCACCCCAAGGTGAGCTTGGAGGACTCCAGCCACCTGGGCAACTACCACGGTTGGGTTAACCAGCTGGAAACTCCAACTTTTAACCTTTGAAAAAATAAATCGTTTTGGTCATAACATTTTGACTTTTAGCCTAAATAGTGACTAGCAGAAGTTGTGCAAATTGAGTGTATTTATTCAGTAAACTTCTCTATCGTGTTTCTCCTTGTAACCTCCAAATATTGTGCTGAGAGAGCTAATATAATCCCTGCTTTTCTTTTTTGTTTCCTAATCTCACCTCTGCCCTATTGATTTGCTCCAAACGCAGCAAGCAGTACCTACAGGGGTGTTCAGAATCTCTATGGGTCTAAATATTTCTACTACTTAGCTACATGGTCACAGAGAATCCCCCATGGCAAATAAGATTGCATAGTAATTTTAAATATAAATTTACTACAGTGAATTTATTTCCCATTTTACTCTTGTTCTTCTTTGGTTCTTTTTTATTAATGAATATGGCCATAAAACTGCATAATTCATAGCAGCTAGATCTTGGAAGCAGCCTACCTGTTCACCAACAGATGAACGGATGAAGAAAATGTGGTTTTTACACAGTGCAGTGCAGTTCTTTAGAAGGCTAAGCTCGAGTCGTCTGTAGGAAAGTGACTGCATCCTGAGACTATACTCTTAAGTGAAATAAGTCAGATGCCCAAGCTTGAAGATGACAGGTTTCTCTTATGTGAGAAACTCAAAGTATGAAGAGGAAAATAAAAGATCAATAATGGGAAGAAGGGAGAGTGATCTTGCTCAAAGGGGGAAGGAGATGAACAGAAGGAGGAGAAGGGAGGGGAGGAAAGGGCTGAGAGAGGAAATTAGGATGTGCTGCACGTGGGGGCCAACTACACACAAGGAGCTGGGTACTGGAAAGAAGGGGGCAAGGGAAGGAGGGGATCCAGAGATGGATGGAGGGGAGGGAGGGAAGTAGGAAGGGATGGAGGGAAACAGGGAGGGAAGGAAAGAGGGAGGGAAGAAAGAAGGGAGGGAGAGAGGGAGGAAGGAGGGAGAGAGGGAGAAAGAAAGGGAGGGAGGGAAGGAGGGGAAGGGAAGGAGGGGAGGGGAAGGGAGGGAGAAAAAGGGGAGAGAAGGAAGGAGGGAGGGAAGCAGTGAATGAGGGAAGGAGACAAGGAAGGAGGGAAAGAGAGGGATTCAAGAGGAAGGAATTAAGGTTCACTATATATATGTCCCAAGTCCCCACAAGGCATGTAAACATTATGTAATATAAGCAAGTATACATAAAACTATACGTGGCTACTGTCTAAGGAAGCCAAGACACCAGGTTGAGCTTATTTCCTTATTCTTGGCACCCCACAGTCCAGCCCTGTGAGCCTGGATAGCTAGGTACCCAAGTGTCACTCCCCTTCCTGACATCATACGGAGAAGTCAGAAATGATAGACAAACCAGATAACCCAATTTCTGCACGGAACATTTTATAGTCTTGCAAAGGGGGAACTTTAATGAATTCGAGGTCTACGGATTTTAATGTGTTTTGTAAACATGTTGCATGGAGTTGCTGGCAAAAGGAATCACAAAATTGATACAGTTAAAATGTGGGAGCAAAACAACACACCATGTGATTCCAGCAACACGCCTTTATCCTTCTCACCCACCAGGATGACCAGCGGCAGCTCTGTGTGATGGCAGAGACCCTGGAGGATGGGGCCATGACCCCTCAGCTGGCGCAGGTGATCAAGCGGCTGTGGCGCGACCCCGGGATCCAGACCTGCTTCGAGCGAGCCTCCGAGTACCAGCTCAACGACTCCGCAGCTTAGTAAGTGGCTTGCCTTCAGGCGGGTGTAGCCGATCGCAGTTGCTCCTGCTGCACTGAAACTCTGCCTAGGTACACTTGTGGACACGAATGAGGGCAGCAGGCAACTTAATAGAGAAGTAAAAATGAGCAAGATGGTATAAATTACGTGGGAAAATATCAGATATTTAAAAGAGCTGATTGTAAAACTCTGTGCTCTTCGTGACTCCCGGGTGGTGCCTGTCTTCTCCTGTGGGAAAAGGACAGGCTGGCACTGTGAGATCTGAGGTGGGGGCTGTTTATTTCTTTCACATTAATGTTCCTGAAGGTGTCTCTTAGAGTAATTTCATGAGTGACACAAGCCTTAGCTCACTGGATTGATGTGCAGGATGCCCAAATCTAAAAGAAAATAAGCAGTCACTACCTGAACAATTGCATGTTGTCGGATTGTCTGAGAGGCCGGAGAAGCATGACCTAGTTCTCATTGCCAACATCGTCCTATAAGCATTTCTTAGCCAAAAGGCAGAGCTAATAAGGAGGTGAGACACTACTTACGATTCTATTGTCAACGTGACTTTAAATTTTCTTTTAGCAAGTCCTTCTTCAGCCATCCACTTAGTATATTCCTGCGAGCACACGGGAATGAGCTCTAACTTAAGTGCTCGTTTTGCTTTTGTCCTTGCATACGCATGCACAGAGAGTTCAAACACAAACCCTTCATAACCCCCCACAGAACATACCAGCAGTACTTAATTGAGCAAACGAGATGAAAATAGCAACAAACGATAACATGAAAGTGTAAACGTGAAGCCCACAGAGCATCATTTGAGGACAGAATAGCAAAGCTCGCGAGACACTTTAGGTGCTCGTCGGTGGTGGGGACAATGACTGGAATGGGATGAGTGGCATTTATCCAAGGAGAAACAGTGGCCTTCTGGACTGCTCTCTCGCTGTCCTCTTGGACCCTGGCTTCCAAGGGCACGTTACCTTCTGGAGGTAGTGCTAGATGGGCATCATTTTGTGATTTCATAGACTTGTTAGCAGCTTTCCAGAGTGTCTGGGGCCAGCCGCACTTTAGCGATAAAGGGATCTCTCAGAAAGGTGAGGAAGCCCTGCCTGTGTGCTCGTCCCTGGAAGAGCCAGGGGACGGAATGCTGGCTGGCTGAAGGGTCCCATCTCAGCAAAGTCTCGGGGCAGAGGAGGGAAAGGGCTGGGTGAGCTGTAGTTAGTTTCTTAGTTTTGCAGTACATGATATTGATTAACCATTAGCTTTCCTTTACAATATTAGAAGAAATGAACTTGTAATTGTGTTCACCCCTTATTCTTTACTAGGCAGAAGCTATTTGCAGCCTATATAGTTAAAATTGGCGACGACAGTGGCATTTTATTATACTTTTAAAGTTATTCCTTTGTTACAAAACATGTTTTTTACACAATTATAGAATTATATTAAAATATTGATCTATACCTCAAGTTAGACACAATGAAACATCAATTTACACTGACTAGATGGATACTGCCCATGTTGTAATAGTTGCTGACCACCCAAAAAAATCCGCACAGCAGAAAATAGCAGAGAAGCTGACCGCCACCTCCCAGGACAGTCTCAGAAATATTTTATAGGTAAACCCAAAGATTAAAACACTAACTTTTATTTTGCTTAGATGTGTCAAAAGGAAAGCTTACTAAGAAAACTGTGGAATGGGCCGTGCTTTCTCCCACAAATTAAGAGGTTTTTTTTTTCTAAAACAAATGCTAAAGTATATTCATATTGAAAACTTAAACATAAAATTAGATGGTCAGCTGATTGCATGTACATTTCACATGCATTGTATAGGAGAGGTTTCTACCATTTGCATGAATAGATTGACTGATTGACTGATTGACTGACTGATGAGGGTGAAGTGCTTGTTATTTGCTCGAGAGCCTCCGGTTGGGGCTAACATAAAGTTGCATCTCATGAGAGCAAAGGGCAGAAAGACGGTGGTTGGCAGCCCGGGGAGCCCCTCGGTGCCAGCAAAGAGAGGCTGCTGAGACTGGAGGGAGGGAGAACTTAGTGAAGCTTGCAGGCTTGCTGGATGGAGATCTGCAGTGCTGCTTAAGATCCACGGGCTTCAGGAATTAACACAGACTTTCATCCATCCAAAGAAATATTGCTTTTATTTAATTGGAAAAAGAATCAATTATTTTAAGTGAATTCAATCATATATAAATATAGTCTCTGGCCCGAGATTTGAATTAGTTTTGAACACCCAAATATGATATTTGTTTATTAAAATAACCATTTTGAATGTGTCTACTTTGCCTGAAATTATTCTTGTGCACAAATAGAAATTCATCAGTATGCATGTTCACCCAAGCTTTCATTTACTTATCATTAAAATGAATTTAATTTCTATTTTGATAGGCAGGTTTATTTGTCTTTTACTCAGGCATGAGCTTACTGACCAGTAATACACCTAAACTGTATGCAGACTTGGTGAAGGAGACCTTCCCAGAGCTTTCCTTCCTCGGGTAGAAGACACATCCGCACAGCAAGTGGTGGCCGGCACTTTCTCTGATACGTTTCAGGATTAATGTGGCATTCTTCTTAAAACAAAGAATCTTCACTAGGATAAAATAATGGCGGTGCTTTCTTTTTACATTTTAATATTCCTAGGATGTGATTTATTTTCTTTTCTCTTATGTATTTATTATTTTGCTCTCAAACCTGTTTCCTCTGGATTGCTTCCCATTCCTAGCTTGTTTCAGGTTAAAAATGTGAAGACCCTTGAATAAATTATCATATTACTCTATATTAAAAAAAACTATTTATTTATGTATTTGGCACAGGGTCTCACTACGCAGCTCGGACTCATAGTGATCCTGTCTCAGCCTCTCCAGTGCTGGGATGACAGGCATGTGCCATCATGCCTGGTTTGAGGGCTGGCACAGCATGTGGTACCAGGGATTAAGCACGGCTCCTTTTGCTTGCCAGGCAGGCGCTTAGACCACTGAGCTATCTCCCCACCCTCTTCTATCTTTTAATGAAAAAATAGCTAGATTTTTAAAGACATTATTAGAGATACAACAGTCTGTCCACCTAAATCCTAGAAAAAAAAATTCAACTTTGAAGCATAACTACTGTACCACTGACTCTCCAATTCTATCTCATGGGAAAATGCTCATTTTTCTCTAGGTTATAGAAACCTGGGTCCAGGCAATGGTCATATTTGTCATGAAACATTAAAATGCTACTGTTATTGATATTTAAATTATTTAAAGGAATAGCCATACTGCTAGGCCACTGAAGCTTAAGTGTCAAAAGTCTAGAACTTTGGTGTTCCAAGAAAATCAAGGAATAAAACATTTGGTTTTTGGGTGATTCACATATTTGTTTCCAGGGATGGACAAGCCAGGAGCAGTTTCCTTCCACTGATCTAACAGACTTGCAGAGCAAACACAATTTACTAGGGCATATTTGTGCACCTCACCCAAAGGGTCTCAAGGGTCCCATAGGGAGAAGAGCATCGGCATTCAGCCTGATGAGAAGAGGGATGCTGACCTGTCTTCAAGGAGGGCTAAGACTACCACAGAGCTGGGGGCGGATGCTGTGTTTTCAGCCTCTGCCCCCAGAGGTGCTCGCTCAGGCAAGGGCTGCATTGTCATGAGTTAGGTCCCCTGTGCACCAGCCCGAGGAGCAGCATCCTTTCCTTGAGCTGCCTAGAGTCAGCATGGTCCCTGGTCCTAAACTATGAGACTTCTGCAAAAATTACAACTTTCAGATTTTGTGTTTTAAGCCAATTATCCTCTTAAATACTAAAATGGCTTCATTAAAGGGACAGAACTGCAAGGACAGCCCAGGGCCCCACAGAGAGCATGGACAGAGGCCCTTGCACACCCACCTGCTAGCGCTGGGCACCTGGGCCCTATACTGTGGGTTCCATCTGGATGCGTTCCCGCCTGTCCTGCCGCTCTGCACAAGCCAGCACATGTGTCAGGCGTCCTCCCTACACACCAGCTTAGGCGGTGTGGGTCCCACTGCCTGGCAGTAGGCCAGAGTTTTGGTTGAGCGTCACTAGTGCTCTGCCTGTTGCAAATTCCAGCGACCAAATTCTTCCAACTCCGATAGCAGTGTGAAAGGCTCTGGCATGGAGTTTATCATTTTTAATGGGCTCTAAACTTAAAGTTGAAAAAAAATAAGCTAAAAGTTCACTTGTACTGAATCCTGACATCTTCCAAGACACAGTTAAATATCCATATTCTTTCTTTTTTTCTTTTCTTAGCTACCTTAATGACTTAGACAGAATAGCAGCCCCCGGGTATGTGCCAAATGAGCAAGATGTTCTCCATTCTCGGGTGAAGACCACCGGCATCATTGAAACTCAGTTCTCCTTCAAAGACTTGCACTTCAGGTAGGGTCAGACACCCCTTCCATGTCTGCCCACGCAGCGCCCTCTCCCAGCCCTCGTCCTGAGACCCTCCTTCCTTCCTGCTGACCCCTGTCTGCCTTGTTTTTGTCTTCCGCAAATGAGGGCTGAATTTTGTTTTCCTTCTTTTTAAAACTGACACTGAACTTTGGATTTTAAAGGAAGGAAAGTCATTTAAAGAACACGTGAGCAGCAGGGATCCTATTGCCTTGCCTTCTCCTTTAATATTTGGTTGAAATATTTATATTGAATCTGTTTGCCTGATTTTATAAATTCAAATCATTAAAAAGAGAATGGTTTGCATCTGCTGCTGCCGTTTACTGGAAGACAAGGCAGGCGTCACAGGCGTGTTGGGGCATGAGGACCGACCGTGATTTTTCTTGCTGTTGTATTCTCACTCTTTCCTGAAATTTTACTGCAAACCCACTCCAACTCAAGGGTGTGGGTTGTGGACGAAGTGAAATATTAACCATTATTAATAAAGGCTACTTGGATCCTTCAGGAATGCAAGAAATTAATAATAGCATAATTAAGTAAGCCATTCATGGATCCAGTAAGGCAAACATTGTAAAGAGTAGAAATCTTGGAGGGAAGGCTGCCAGGAATTATTAATGTCTGTTTGCCAGAGGAGAGTAAGAGGTTGCTAATTAGTATCATAAAATTTGTTGTGGTGAGATAAAGGCTTTGAAAATTTTAAAGGTTGAAAACTGGTTATAAAGTCGAACTAATATAGGTAGAATGTTTTTAATTGAGCTGAAAGAAATCCCTTCAAAGTTCACATTACATCTCAGGCCCACACAGTTAATCCTCTGGAAGATAAGCCAAAGGCCAGAGGAGCGACATGGATCAGATCAGCAGCCACTCTTGGTTGTGCATTAGGAGTCCCAGGCAGAGCTGGGTGTGGCTGCACGCGACTGCTAGTCCAGCATGGGGGAGGCTGAGGCAGGCGGTTGGCTGTGAGTTCAAGGCCAGCCTGAACCAAAAGAAGGAAAGAAAGAAAGAAAGAAAGAAAGAAAGAAAGAAAGAAAGAAAGAAAGAAAAGAAGGAGAAGGAGAAGGAGAAGGAGAAGGAGAAGGAGAAGGAGAAAGAAGGAGAAGGAGAAGGAGAAGTTGACCTGTGAGCAGGCCTGGTTCCGCCATAGTCAGGTGCACTTTGGCAAGGACCTTACTTAGACAACTGGTCTTTGACGCACTCTCCGAAGCTTTCCCTGGCAGCCAATGTCCACTTGCTCCCCTGCTGCCCACCTCACCCTGGCAGCGCCTGTCCCGGTCTCCTTGTGCTGCCCTGCAGGCTGGCTGGCCGCACTGAGCCCACACGCCCTGCCTGGGAAGGGGCAGCAGTTTGCGCTGGCTGGTGAGTCTGCAGAGAAGCCTGGAGCAGGTAAAGTCCCGGGTGTGGGTCGGATAGTTTCCATGATAGAACTAATGTCACTTACGGAATCTCTAAAAGTGCACATCCCTGTGGACCCCTTACCATGCGGAGTGACTCAGGGCTTCTCAGACATAGCAGTTGTAACAGATCACCATGCTCCAAGGTGCTACCCTGGCCTGGGCAGGGACGAGTCCCTCTCCCAGTGAAGTCCTCAAGTCCCCCTGCTGTCTGCCTGGGCTGCAGATCTCTGTCACTGTTACTAGGACACACGTGACATCAGGCTTCCGGGCAGTGTGTGGAGGGACCCGTGTGGAGCCCCAGAGGTTCCTCCACTGTGCCAGGCGGGTGTCAGCCCACCGATGCCAGGGCATCCAAGGCAGATGTGGAGAAGACTTGGGCAAAGGACCCTCATTTGCCGGAGCACCAGCCCCGCTGCCCACACGTGGCATTTTTGTGTGTCTTTCTGCCTTGTCTCTCCTGAGCCCCAGGAAGCAGTGTCCTCAGCTCTACCTTGAGCTGCTCACCCCGGGTTCGCAGGTGAAGTGCAGTCACACGTACTGGAGGAGACCCAAACCTTTGCCTTGGAAAGAGCACCAGTTGTTCAAACATATTAGGTTAACATCGATTTGTACTCACAGAGCATAAACCGTCCTGTGACTACTGCAAACAGAATATGCAGTTTGCATATTAAATTAGAGAGCTCTAGAATTTTAAATAGGCACACAAAAAATGAAAACTCTTCTCTAGATGACACCAGGCTAGTGTGTCATCTTCGTGTATCACCTAATTTAATGGAAATTACTCACTGTTCTCATCAAACCTGGACTGCAGTGTCAAGCTGAGAACATAAATTACCTTACAGTCCTTGTCAAACTACAACTCTAACATCAAACTGATAAATTATTTTTGCAGAGACTTAAATTGCCATATAAGTAAGTGAAAAATGCACTACAAGTGTGAGTCCTGCTGCTCTACAGTTGTAGAATAATTCTCAAGAACAAAAAAAAAAACCTTATGAGAAAGGCCTGTCAGGGTTAGCAAATGACTAGAGCAGTAGCACTTTCTCACTAAAGCCTCCATGATGAAGAAACAGAATTGAAAGCACTCTGAGCTCTGCAGGACTGCAGGGGAAAGGTCAGGGGCTGTTATGTCACAGCAGCTAAAATCCTGTGCACTTAGCATAACTGCTTTTGAGAACACTTGAGCAGAACCGCGGAAGGAAACACAGGAAAGAGGAAACTGGACGTTCTTCCTCCTGTTCGCGTGTGCGGGCGGAGTCGCCCGAGCGTAGGAGACACTGGCGGCCTCACAGCAGCTGGCCCTCAGCTGAGGTTTGCTTTCTGTTCTATTGCATGGACACCATGCATTTGATGCAGGTGTGTTCAAGACTAATATCGCCAAAATAATATGACATAATACCCAATTTGTTCTAGCGACAGATTTTTAGTGGCCTCACGCCTTGCATTATCCAATAATCAGAGAAGTCCCCAGTGAGCAGCGCATCCCACGCACGCAGCTCTCTGTGCCGTAGGAAGCAGGTAACCAGGTGATCTTGGAATAGTGTTTACACTCGTGAAGACTTGGAGACCCTGTCACTCTCGTGGTGGCAAGTCACCATGACTCTAAAATCAAGATTTAGAAAAGGGTTTAGAAAGGATTTGTGAACATTGTGGGTGACTGTCAGAATCTGCCCTTCTCTAGTTTCAGATCCAGGGCGAAGGGCAGATTTCACCAGATACTGTGGTCTGGCCGTGTAGTACGGGCGCACAGCTCTGGCCAAGCCTCTCTGGTCATTTTTGTCAGACTACGAAGTCTGACAAAGCCACGTAGTTCAAAATAAATTATGACTCAGATTATGTCTTATTTTTATACTGCCATATATGGAAGGTGTTAGCAATGGTGAGTTGTTTTAAGATGCCACATACTAGAAAGTGAGCATTTGATGTGACACCTACATGGAGTATAAAGTCTCTACAGAAGCTACCCAAGCTTTATCACTTTACAGGGATTCAAACAAAAAAGATTATTCCACAGTATTCTAATATGAAATGTGAATAATTATTTGTGATCCAATACTGAACCAACGGTTTAACATAAACCCATAAAACTGAAAAGCTTTCCAATTGCTTAAAATGGGATGATAAACTCAGCTGTGTCGTAGCCCCCTGGTTAACAAAAGCCACACGGCTCTGATGTCCTGGCTAGTGCCTCACACACCTCAGCTCCTTGTCACATCAGCCCTCGCTGCGGAGTCTAGCCTGCTAACTTCTAGATACATGATGATCACCCTTCTTTGAAGAATCTTACACAACTTAAACAACAGACGTAATAAGTAAATATGCATGACTCCTCCAGCCAGTAACTGACAAAACAAGAAAACACCCCAAATTAGGACTGTAAGTCCCCTTCAACATTCTTAAAGGTCTGGTCAGTGTACTGAGGGACTAAAGCTTACTGAAACATCTTCTGATCAATGTCCCTCATAGTTGATCATAAGCATGCAGGTAAACAAGATGGCATGTTTTCATCTGATTTACATTTTGTTTTTCCTAGCCCAGCCAGTATGGAATTGTACTTTTTTTTCTGTTTTGATATGTTAGGGAGTTTATCTCTATAGTTATATATACATGTAAATTCTCTCCTGAGAAGTCTCCAAATTTCTTTAATAGTTTGTAATACTTTACCTCTCTATAAAGTAGGTGTAGGCCAAGCATGATGGCTCACACCTGTAATATCAGCCCTGGAGAAGCTGAGGCGGGGCGGGGCGGGGGGGCACTGTTAGTTTGAGGTAAACATGGGCTACCTAGGGAGTTCAGGGCCAGCCTGAGCTACATAGGAAGACCCTGTCATAAGAAGACAACAACAACAAAAATTTAGATAAAATGTAATGAATAAAGGGTATATAAGAATTCAATTACTACAATAATCTTAACAAAATCTGACTTTTCTTAGAGCTAATACAGTGCCCCGAAGAATCGATATGGCTATGGTCCACTTTCCTAACGAGCACTTCAGTTGCATAACTAACAGCAGGTGGATGGCTTTAGAAAAACACTTAAGGTTGCTCCGACCTATGTCTCCTTTGCTAATCTGTGCAGAGAAAACATTATGTATCAGGTGAGTCACAGATGATATGAGAACATTCCACCTAAGAGAGGCTTTCTGAAGCCACCTTATCAATATGAATAAAGGCTGAGGAATCTCGATGCTCCCTGCCTAGAGAAAAGGCTAAGCTTACAGGAAGTCAGCCTGTGGCTGCCGCTTGCTCTGCCGGAACAACGCTTGGCCAGGGTGCCCTGCGTAAGTCCTGCCGTTTACGCACTCTGAGTCCAGAACCACACCAGGCAGCTTCCCAAGGCCTCAGTTCCTTCTCTTCTAAAGTCGGCAAGTACCATTTTCCCATCTACTCCCAAGAATTGTCCTAAGGAGCAAAGAAAAGGAGAACTCTGGATACGAGTCTACTTCTCAGGGAGCACAGTCACTCTATGGCTTCTGTGCGACCGTGAGTCTCCTTGCTCCGGCCGGTGCATAGCACAGTCGCCAGCGTTTACAGGAGAGGAGGAAGGCTACTGCCTCGGCCTGGCTTCCATGGAGTCCTCGTGGGCTGCGAAGAGGAAAACCCTGCAGGGAAGGTGGCCAGCCCTGAGGGCTGAGCTGGTGCACACTCTGGTTTCATCTCAGAGCACATGGAAAAGTCACCTGAGACCACTGTGCTGTGGAAAATAAATATGGAGAGAGTTAGGAAATTTCTGTTTGTCCCCAGAAACATGTCTTCTAGAGATCCCATACCCTTGGATTCTTGTATTTTGATGTCCTTCATTGGTTCAGTTTATTAGGGACCCTTGCCAAACACAAAACAGTATAGAACTATTCACACGGAGGGGAAAACAACTGGTGACATCATTAGTATTTTCTGGGGTGACATAATTAGTCACCAGGCAGGACATTTAACCAGTGTCTCAAAATCACCTTAAAAGAAGGATTTTTACGAGATTTGAATATAATGTGATTAAAAATATAAATGTGATTAAAAGAAGAAAATGTCCATCAGAATAGAGGGAAAGACACAGCTGGACCTAAGAGCCAAGAAGAAGCTGAGTGTGGTAATGCAGGCCTGTAATCCCAGCACTCGGGAGGCTGAAGCCGGAGGGTCACCATGAGTTCAAGGCCAGCCTGAACTACCAAGTAAAACCCTGCCTCAAAAAGACAGCAAATAAATAAACAAATAAACACCAAATCCAAGGAAAGGGGCACAAGGCAAATGGTAAGGGGAGTATGTCCTGCCTAGCTGAGAAAATGTGACCGAGCTACGCTGCGCTCTCCTCCTATAGCGAGGCCTTTTCTATTCTAGAAATGGGACATGAGGGGCCTGCAGCACAAATGCTCTGTCCCTTCCATCACCTGCGTCCTGGTCCCTTGATGGCATGCTTTCACAGCATTATATTTCTTTGTCAGCAAGTAATAGTGATCCTTATTATGTCAGTCATCATGAAAGGAGCAGGTACACCTGTGACCCGGGGGTTCCCACTGTCTTCATAAGAGAAAGCCCAATGCCTCCCTTTTTACCCATGAACTACTGGGAAATATGTAAAGGGCTCCTGTCTGACCTTTGGACAGAAGGACGAGCCCCACAGTGAAGATGATTCCAGCCCATCAGCGTGGGTTTGTAAGCTAATTACGGGCACTGGTCCTCATTGGAGCCTCAGGTCTAAGTAAACAGATTTCTGTCTCAGGAGCTAGCAACTTACACAGCGCCTCTCTTCTGTCCGCAGAGCCCACTGCTGTGCCTGGAACTGAGCAGGCTCAGTGGCAGCTAATTAGATTAATAAGACTTGAACACATTGCTAACAAGCCAATCTAAACATAAGAAATGTGTCTATATGACAAATGCATGGTGAGGTTGGAATGCATTGCTTGGTGGAAAAGTGTCATTGCCTGTTTGGAAAACAGTAAATTCTTAAGTATCAATCAATTAAAATTAATGATATAAGGGTATAAGAAGGGGAAAAAGTGTGATCTGAATTGTTGCCACTTCTCCCACCTTTTCTGATTCATGATAACTTCAATAATGGCACAGATGAAAGTGTCTTTTGAAAAGTATCAGAGGAAAGAAACATAGGCTGTTTGCACACATTAACAAAATATTTGTCTAAAATTTTAAAAGTCTGATAAGAATGTATAACTATTAGCTTGCTTCCTTAAGAACGTTGGCTGTTAAAAACAAATGCACCAGTTTGTTTTCACATAATATATTCTTAAGCACAAATTTATGCTGCTTTTCTTCATTTTATAAACCTGAGACTGCAGAGGGTTTGAGTAGAAGCACATGTAGTGTTCTTTTTTGGCACTAAATGTGACTCCAAACCACAAAACTATTGAAATATTAGCCATTATTATCAATATTATGAAAAGTTTTTCTTTTAATATGCTCCTAAATGAAGCAAGTGCATATGTGCACTGTTGCAACAAAATCAAACTTGTAGAGACCAGGAGATTCCTGAAATAAAAAGGTGTGTTAGCCAGGAGAGCAGGACCAGAGCTGGCACCAACCCCCAAGCCACCAGCAGTCCTGGGAGCACCTGCGGACACTCACTGAGCCTGTGAGGTCACTGTGGCTCTTGAAAACTCAGGGAAAGCAGGCATTAATCACTCACACTGCATGCACGTGGGCTAGGGAGACGAGGGATGGATGACGCGGAGCAGGCCAGGCGTTTGAGGGAGAGGGAGGAAGGTTAGGAGGGTCGCTTATTTCTCTTTGATTGGTTGAAGGTAGCTGCATTTTTGCCATCCTCTGGGGCCCTAGTAAAGGATTTCAGCACGGACTTGGGGGAGGTGGTACAGGTTTTGCTTCATCATTTGGTAATTTTGATCCAAAGATGTGGGCTGAATTGATTGCTAATCAATCTTCTCTCCTGCTTGTGAATAAATTTAGGACACGTCATTTTTCTCCCTTATTAGTGAATGAATATATATATATATATATATATATATATATATATATATATATAATTTCAGTGCTGCAGACTTGTTTTCTACTTAGTCATACTGGAAATATCAAGTACAGCATATTGTGTTCCTGATTATACCTGGCACCTCAGCACTGGGTGAAACTCATTACTTGCAGTACGGTTACCACCCTGGAAATCTGCAGAGCTTGGCTGCTTTTTGATATGTAATGACCTCACCTTTCCACTACTGCAAGGTCCTTTGCTCCTTATCTTTGCCTTAGCAACTACCTTGCTGACTCGGATCAAAGCTACTGACCACAGCAGCAAACAATGCCAGCCCCCTTCCTAAAATCACCCCCCACTATCTGAAATCTCGATTTCTCCTGGAGGAAGCACCTCACACTGTCTCAGCTTCTTGCCGGGCTGCCCCTCTCCTGCCTCATCTGCTCAGTCCCGCATGTGCTTGGGGTTCTGCACAGCTGTCATCCTGTATTGTCGCTGATGATTCCATTGCATGTCCTATTCCTTCCCTACTCTACACGGGTGCTTCAAGTGTGTCCCCGCCCACACACACACACAAGCCATCACCACTGCTGCCAGATCAGAAGCTTCCCAAGACAAAATCCTCGATGCCTGGTAAACAGTCAGGGTTTAATCAACATTTATCGAATGAGTGAGTTGAAGGTACTTATGAAGTCACAAAACTCAATGGTTTCACCATAACTGTAACGCTCCTATAATATTATCTCGAACAGGCTGTGTTCTCTCATGCCTTGCAGCCTTCCACATGCACTTTGTATGAAAGATATCCCTGCCTTACATTAACCCGAAAGCTGTTCATTTACTTGCCGTGGTCATACATCTGTTATGTGTCAGGCAAGGTGCTGGACACTGGAAATGAAGTACTTACTAAGACCAAGACCCTGCTTTCAGGAGCCTGGTACTCTGGTAGGGAGATGATAGATATTAAGCATGTAAAGGACTTTTAAAACCAGCTAGTTATTAATTTTGATGGTTACTATACAGGAAAGAGAGTGATTCAGAGTATCAGGGAATAAGGAGAGGAAAAGATTTACAAAAGACTCTTGGGTGGGTCTTCTGTGAAGACATTCATCTAAAAGTTAAGATCTAAAAGTTAAGAAAGAAGAAATCCTGAGAGGCAGAAAGAGGGACATGTGGCACAGGGAAAGGAGACTGCTTTGTTGAAGTCCTGGGGCAGCGAAAGTTCCATTTGGACTAGGGGAGCTCGCAGGACAGCCTCCAGGAGCAAGTGCTGAAGAGACAGCAACAGGTGAGGGATGGTCAGGTTCCAGGGATGGATCCAAAAGTCCAGAAACCTGCAGCCCCTGAATGTCCCCAGCCGCCGTTTTGCTCAGGAGAAGCAGAGCTCACTAAAGGGCTGCGAGGAAGACTGCTTAGTGAGACTCATCAGTTCGCTAAAACAAAGTGCATGCAAACAAAATTTGGATTTGCCAAGGTAGTGTGGGGGCTGTATGGTTACAAACAGGGAAGCCAGTTGACTGTATGCAGTAGCTTTGCTGAGAAAGGCTAGACAGGAAGGGAGAGTTGGGCGAGGAACCTGCCCCACCGGTGACAGCACTGCAGATGCTTAGAACTTGGAGGTATGGGGCGTTAGAGGAGCTGCTCGGAAGCTCTGTCCACATCGCTGGCTTCTGCTGAAACAGGAGAGAGCAGCCAAGAGCAAGCCATCAGCCTGGGGTGAGGCTCACGAGCGTGGGGTTGGCAGGAGCCTCCTCACCCTCTGGCGTTTCCTTCCGTCCTTTACAATGTCTATCACATGGTGGTACAGCAGCCTTCTTGCTTTTCTGCCTGCCGGGCAACCATCTTTTTGAAGATAGACCCTGTCTCCTCCTCTTTACATGGCGAATGCAGCACATCGTCTGCACAGGAGGCAAACACTCACTGCTTGAATAAACAAATGAATGCAGGAAGAGCTAAGAGAGCAGGAGAGGGTCACAGGTCGCGTGTAGTATCCCAACAGTAGAGGCTGCTGATCTTCCTGAAGTTTCTCTTCCTTCTCAAGAAGATGTACAAATTCTGATCAGAAACTTCCAAAGCTTGTCCATTTTTTATGAAAACAAACCTGCTTTAAATTTTCAAGTTGCTCAAAGACAGTGTGGAAAGTATTACACTCCACTCTGCATAATGATTTCTTTAAAAAATGAAATTTCTATTTTTCTGTAGTCCTTACATTGCAAGTTGTAGAATATTTTATAATCAATAAAAAACAGAATGCTTGTTGAGGGCATGGGAGCACCTTGTATGACTTTTATTGTTAACCTTTATGTAGATTTTGCAAGATTCATTTTTCATTTAACTTTTTTGAAGAATGTTTGATGTGGGTGGACAGAGGTCGGAGAGGAAGAAATGGATTCACTGCTTCGAAGGAGTCACGTGCATCATATTCTGTGCCGCGCTCAGCGCCTACGACATGGTCCTGGTAGAAGACGAAGAAGTGGTAAGTCCAACAGTGGAACAAGACCGAGGTAAAAACCAAGCATTTGTGCTGCCCAAGGCACTGCCGCTCTCAGCAACTCAGTAAAGGCCTCCCAAAGACGGATGGGCTTCCAGTGCTTGCTGCCCATGGCCGCGCCTCTTGCTGCACATGACTCACTGTCCACACTCTCATCTTTTCTACCACCAGAACAGGATGCACGAGAGCCTTCACCTGTTCAACAGCATCTGTAACCACAAGTACTTCGCTTCCACCTCCATTGTCCTCTTTCTCAATAAGAAAGATCTCTTTCAAGAAAAAGTAAACAAGGTGCACCTCAGCATCTGCTTTCCAGAATACACAGGTGAGATGCTTTTGATTCTGTAATAATAAATGGTTGTCAGGATATGCAGCTTCCTAGCTGCGTCTGACCTTGCATATCTATGAGGATGAGTCACGTGATCATAGTGGAAATAGACTCATGGCCCACCCTGAGGAGGTTCCTACAAATAAGGAGGAATCTCCCCTGTACTGTGCATAGGATTGCAAATCCCCACTGGACAGATGAAAAAGCTCACATAGATAGACAGCTGCTCCCCTAAATAAGGCCTCAAGCAACTTAGCTACTTATTATATGACTTGGTAATGGGAATGCAACTCTCATTCCAGATGGAGATTTTTTAATGTACATCCTAATGAAAACTTACAATGCTAGATTAGACCCCAGTGCCTTTTCAGGATCTGAATTGTTGTGTAAGGACAGCACCAATAAGTTCAAGAGTAATGCTGTAGTCTCCTCTTTGTCACATTTCCTTAGGTCCCAGAATTTTATTTTATTTCATTATTTATTTCTTCATGTGTTTTTCGTACAGGGTATACAGGGTCTACTGGGTCTCACTATGTAGATCAGACTCCTAGTGATTCTCCTGGCTTCAGCTTCCTAAGCACTGGGATTACAGGCGTGCGCTACCACGCCCATTCTCACTCCCCATCTCAGCATGCCCTGGGGTGGGGCCAGCACGGCAGGCCAAGTGTTGAACCCCGGTCCCAGCGTCTGCCTAAGCAGTGCTTCAGTCCCTGAGCTCTCTGGCTGACCCTGGTCCCAGAATTTCACTTCAGTACTGTTAGTCCGTGAGAAATGGTTTTGCTTCCAGTGACAAAGGTTTGTTCATACATAGTTGGATGCTCTGTTGCTAATCAAAGTACGGAAGCTGAAGAGATGTATGATTTAAACAAAATGGTGCAGCCAGCCTCTCCTCTTCGGTGTATGGGGGAGCCCAGATGGACAAGGATCATGCTGTGTTATCACAACAGATTCTTATGCTGGTTAATCTACAACTAGTGCTTCTGTCATCATTATATTATCATGAATATATTTACATGTTTACACATTTATCATGTTATTTGATACAAGCATGATTCCAAGTTTAATATTAAACTAAATACAGCTGTAAGCAACAGATATAAGCATATCTACATCTCTTTAAACATCATTTCCTAGAGAAACCTTGAGTTTGAAAAAAAAAAAAAAGAACTTTGGAACACAAATGACAAAGCGTTCCCAGAGTAGCCTGCTCCTGCCCCTTCCCACAGCTTCCTCTGTCACTCGCCCCTTCCACTAGCGGGTATCACGGATGCCGCGAAGTTAGTGAAGGTTTGCGTTCGGTGTTGAACGTTTCCATGTGCTTTCCCAAGTCCGTATCATTCATCCAGCTAGGTTGGTCAGCATTCTGCTACTACAGCAGATGCTTGAGATACAGCAGCTTATGAAGAGAATAGGTCTTTTGCTCACAGTTTTGGGAATTTCGGTCGTGGCCATTGGGCTCGTGCCTTTGGGCTGTTGGCAAGGATCCCATTGGGCTAACGGTGCAGGGTGGGAGAGGCCCATTCACCTCATGGCAGCAGAAGGAAAGGAGAAAGCAGGAGGAGCCAAGGCCCCTTGGTCCCCTCTGGGGGATGCCCTTGATGCCCCCAAAGGCCTCTTAGATTTTCCTCCCTAGGACACCAAGCTGGGGCAGAATCTTTAACACACAGGCTTTCAGGAGATGTTTCAGACCCAAGTGAGAGCCGTGTGAGGGTGTGACAGGCCAGCTGGCACCCTGGGCCGGCCCTGCAAATGTGTGCCTTCTCCTCCTTCTCTCACCCCACTCTTTGTGCAGCTGTGGCTTCTGCACACTGCACCACACAGCTGCCACCCCAGTGCAGCATGGAGCCTTTCCTCAACGGCTTTTCTGCTCTTCTGCTTAAGTTTCCTAGGGTGTTTTTCTTTTCTGGTGAATTGGGAGCTCATTTCTTTTCATTCCTGAGTCATGCCACAAACAAACTAGAATTTATCTTTTCACCTATTAAGAGGTGCTTGGTATCTTGGTTGCTTCTGGTTTTTTTGTCAATGATTCTTAAAAGCTGCTGCAAGCATCTTTGTGCAGGCTTCGCAGTGGGTGTAGGTATCCAGGTGACTGCCCAAGGCACAATCTCCGGATGACACAGCAGGACCGTGTCACTGTGAAGGAGGCTGCAAAGCTGCCTCTCAAGTGACAGGTCTATGTTGCAACCCCAAGAGCAGTACTTGAGCATTCCTTTGGTTCCATGCCCAGGGATTGCTGGACTTCAGCCATGTGACGTTTTTCCTTTACGACTTAATGTTTCTTCAGGGCTGGGGCTGGAAAGGAAGCTGTGTCGGTGCTCGGCATGTTCCCAACCAGGGACCGCATCTTCTGTCAGTCCTACCTGTGCTCTTGTTTCTACGTCAAGTTCTTGGGAAGCAGATTCTCCTGCAGCGCCAGTCCTTGGGTCGCTTTAGCTCTCTGTTCGTGACCTGACCTACTTTATGTTCATCTTTCGCTCCACTGGACCACTGTGCGTTCTGCCGCTTAGCTTCTCAAGCACCTCGCTCATCACGTCGGGGCTCCACCAAATCCTCAGTCAGGAATTTCCCTGCCTACCCCTCTCAGCGATGCTGTGTACTCCGAATCATAGCCTGTAATCTGCCCGGTTTCTTCTCTTCTGTCTGATTCCTGCAGTTCATCTGCAGTAGCCATTTGTGTCCACCAGAGCAGCAGTGCCTCCCAGCCTAGTGAGGCAGGCCATTCCCCTTGCTCTTCTTGTCTCTCATTCACATGTTGTGCCCTCCTTCTCCTAAACTGTATCTCCAGGTACAGCTCACACTCTGCCCCTGTTAGCTCTCTTTCATCTAGTGTTCCTGTTCTCTCTCCTTCTGTTTGTATTATACACAGGCACACTCACAATGACACTGTTGTAGGCAGCTGAGTTAGACAGAAATACTCTAGGCAGTCAGACAGGGCCAGGCCCTCAAGGAGACAAGATGGAAGACAAGGTGACTATGCGACTTGGAAGAGACAGACCCTCCCCTCTGTGGGCCACGCCTCAAGACAAAAGAGGAAACAAATGTAGCCACATGCTTCCCTAAGGATGGGCATCAGGGATTGATATTCTAAATAGGCATCAATCACCTTGAAAGAGCCCAAATGAGTCACTGATCCAACCCCAATAGGAAAAGGCCCTGTCCCTATTCATGTCCACTTGCTACATGACTTGCTTCCTCATTTGGTCCTGGATTTAATCAATTTTACCTGAGCAATGGTGCTTGTAATCTCATTGGCTGACCATAGTTTGGTCCCACCGCAAGCCCACCTAAGCAAGTTCCCATGTCTTCTCCACCACCTTAGACTGCCTCACTGCATGGTTTCACTCTATAAAGGTCCCTGAAAGAGACAGCTTACCAGGGATCGCCCTCTCAGGGCCCCCCTTTCTATCCCTCTTGGATAGGAACTTTCTTTCCCCCAATAAATATATTCTACTCTTAAAAATGTAGGAATTACGTTCCTACAATTCATTCTTCGTTTTTAGAAAACACAAACTCATCCCAGGCACCTTTCAGGCCTTGAGTTTCATTTTCTTCCCTATATCAACATGAACAAGCAGGACCTCATATGCATGTGGATTTGTTTTCGCCATTTGCTGCGTGAATCGGCTGCACGCCTGTGTCTTGGTCTGATGCGGACGGCAGTTTCAGCCCCCAAGCCCCGGTGAATGGGCGTGGCTCCGTGGATGGGCGTGGCTCCAGTGGGTGGGTGTGGCTCCAGCCCCAAGTCGCCGCTCGAGTCCCTGAAGAAGGACCTTTGCTGTTGGGTTCTGTGACAGGCACTGCATTCAGTAGCACTGTGCAAAGTAACATCACTGCACTGGCTGAGGATGCTTACAGCTCCCTGGTTTGCGGCGTGCCATTAACGCTTCCTCCCTTGAAACTTTGCTAACTAGGCCCGAATACCTTCGAGGATGCCAGCAACTACATCAAGAACCAGTTCCTAGACCTGAATCTGAAGAAGGAAGACAAGGAGATTTATTGCCACATGACCTGCGCGACAGACACCCAGAACGTCAAGTTTGTGTTTGATGCAGTGACGGATATCATCATCAAAGAGAACCTGAAAGACTGCGGGCTTTTCTAAGCCTCCCTCTCCTCTTCCACTTTTGCTCACAGAATCTTCCCAAGATAGAAATCAAAGGGTGCTGTGGGATTAGTTTGAATAGTCACTAGTTTATCTAGAGGAATAACTTGCACTCCAAAAAAGCCCCTCCTCCAAAAAACAATAGTGTGGACATTATTGTCACTCAAAGCCAGGTGAGCTTCTGTTTCTCTGTCGTGGACTCACGGGGTCTCTGATGTCATCACTTCTGAGCACATGCCTCGTGTGCAGCCACAGCACCCCCAGAGCGCCCGATCTCATCGAGACTCATGTGCTTTGGTAACTGTAACAGTAGGCATCCGTGATGCTGAATTTGCTTAGAAGGAAACCCCTGTGAGTGGGACATTTTCATCTTGGATCAGGGACAGCGCAGAGTACTCCATGTCATTTTCATGAGTCAGATCTCACTCATTCAGTTTTACTGACCCCACAGTCAGGCCTGCACTGTGCAGCCTTTTCGCGTAGTCTGAGCACCT
Organism: Octodon degus; assembly: GCF_000260255.1. Lineage (NCBI taxonomy): Eukaryota > Metazoa > Chordata > Mammalia > Rodentia > Octodontidae > Octodon > Octodon degus. The sequence continues at coordinate 4,361,887 of NW_004524684.1, read as the reverse complement.
TCCTGGTCAGCTTAGCAGCTGCAAAGGGAATGTGCATCGCGCACACCCCTGCTGCAGGGCAGCTGCATGGCCAGAATCAGTCGGGGTGGCTCGGTCTGCTAAATCCTGCCCTGACAATTCCTGTGGTGGTGAAGAGTCAGCACTGCACCTCTTCCCACTGTGCTGGGAGAAGACAGGAGACATGGAAGGGCTCGGCGCACAGTGTGGGGCCCAGAGACCCTCTAGACACCTTCAGTGGAGAAAGTGCTTCCCACTCTCTGTTCCACAGTGGTGTAAAGCATGAGTAAGTAGGAATAAGCAAATAGGAGGTTTTTAGAGAATAACTTCAGCTTCTGTAGTTATACTTAATGGTACTTCTGAATATATTTTCTTCTAGTAGTCAGACCTACTTTTGCAAAGCTCACCTGATACTAATTCATGCTACTTACAGGAGCAAGAGATGGTGTGTGTGTGTGTGTGTGTGTGTGTGTGTGTGTGTGTGGAATAGTACTAGTCGTAGTAGTAGTAATAGTAGTATTTTTTTTCTATTTTTTTTACAAGGTCAACTCTTTCCAAAATACACCCATAGGGGTGGTTCAATATCATCTTTCATTCTACCTGGTAGAGGTAAGGCGTGAGCTAGACACCTAGAGCACTGCATACTATATGCAATGCCTTGTAAGAGAAATCTGATCAGCTTTTACAAGCTAAGTGAGACGCAGGGAGCCCAAGAGGCGCTTAGCCCGTCTACTGCTCCGTGACTGCTGGTAGTCCTCTCCTAAGCACAATTACTCCCTGTGTAACACATTCCATTCTGAACAGGTAAGATGTTTCTAAGCTTTGTTCCAGTCTTAAGATTCTATATAAAACATCTTTTCATCATAAATCAAAAATATTGCCTAGCTAAACAATGAATTTTAGTTAAGAGAGAAAACTTAGCAGAAAAATCAGTAAAGATGCATGGTATTTATTTTAGATGGAAATCTTTATAAAACTTCATTTTTTTCCGTTTTACTTTTTTAACTTTTATGGTGACAACTTGGCACAGATGAGCAGCATTTTGATCTTACTAAAGGCAGTAACAAAAGGAAAATACAAGACAATTTGCTCTCACCTGAAGAAGCTCGCCCTGTGAACTGCAGCGTTAAAGCGGGCTAAAATTCAAATGTTCTCTTTAATTGAAAAATTCAGTTTTCTGATTGTACAGCGGGTGCCTTGGCTTTAAAGAATCCCAAAGCAGTTGATAGTCTAGTTCAGTGGTCTAGTACTTTCCTAGCAGACACCAAATTCTGGGTTTGACCTCTATAATCACAGACAAACAGACAGACAGATGGTCAAATAGACAGATGGACAGATGGACAGGTGATCAAACAAAGGTAGATAAAAATGCATCTTAAATAGAAAATTTATTTCTCAGTTGCTCAATCACAAACTCAAACAAATTGCAATAAATGCCACACAAACATAGAATAGTTTCTCTTTGCGCCATTAGAGATTTCTCCTTGGGACTCAGAGCACGCCCTGGTCAGTTTTCCTTAGATCTTCATGCCTTATGTGCTCTGATAAGCTTCTCACACAACGGGCTCATCTCCAGCTCAGGTGTCCCCAATTCTGTCATACCACTATCTCAGGGACCTGAGACCATATAGACTTTGACCCAGTGGAGCCATTAACAATCAGTCCTTGCAGAGGTTGGTGGAAGCATGTATTGATCAGTAGATGAGACTTTGTACCTTGGACCTAGTCATCAGACAGAGAAGCAAAGAGAATCACTAACTGCAACAGTGCCTTCGCATCAAAACATTGTGACAGCTGTCACGGTAATAAGCAATATGAGAGACGAATTTCAAGTCACGTGGAATCTCTAATTTTCATCATAAATGTCCAATGCACTATGGATTAACAAAATCTGTAATAGTAAGTCTTCACACACATCACAGACATGGTCAAACACGTTTTCTACACTACGGAGCTGTTTTACTACAGGTGCTTTTGCCTGATCCCTCCTCCTGCAGACCTACAATTGCATTTTAGGATACATCCAGAGAATCACTCATGTTTGACTCAGCCAAACACTTCCAACATGGGCAAAAATAAATCCTTTGCTTTGACTTGTATGTCTTCAGTACTTTAGAATCAGAAGTAGACATACAGGCTGAAATATATGACTGTTGACCGTAGAATATTTGTAAGCATTATGGAAGAAATTGCTAGTTATGTAACTTACATTAAAAAATAAGAGACAGTTGTCTATTCTGGATGGAGTAAACCACACTAACATGCAGAGTCCTTGCTCCATAAATACTTTTTCTGATTTTTACAAATTTGTCTGTAGCCACATGGGGGCACACTAACATCATGTGTTTTTTTTTTAACCTAAATGTTGCAAACATAAATTTGGATTACCAATAACTTTAAAGAAACAGATAATAAAATCCAATTAAGAATAAGCAAATTTTGTACTTTTAGCCCTGTTGTATGCAGTATCTTCTGATAGTCATGATGTGCGACAGCTTAGTCAAATTCATAGGTTGTAAAGCTATCGAAGTAGCTCCAAATATGTGGTGTTATGTAGATATGTAATCTCTTCTCATGATTGTGCTATGATTTTTGTCATTTTCTAGCTGTTGTTTAAATCTAAGCAAGTGTTAGTTTGGTAGAGTATGCTTTTCCTTTAATCTACATTGTGTTTCAAATACTGATTAGCTCTGTGTAATGAAAAAGAATTTGAAGGTTGACAACTACTAGGTTTGTGAGTTGTAATCAATGGGCTGCTTGGTAATGTGTCTTTCTAGTAAATCAAAGTAAAATTCTGTTGTGGTAAAGCATGAACTGTCTCATTATTCTCTTCGCTACAACTTCCTTGAACACCACTCCACCTGGCCAGGAGGACGGTGGGGGCTCTGCGACAGTCTCTTACATCTGGCAGTAGCAGCGCTCTTAGCATTAGGAAGAGCACATCTTTTATTTTAAGTTATATTTGTCACACTAGTTAAGCAATACATAGAGGCACATGAAAGAAAAGAAACAAAAAGAGCCTCACTTACTCCCGAGGGATAGACATGGCCCTCTAATTATTACACTTTCCGGAAGGGATAATGTACGAGACACACAGGCAAAGCCGTTATTTTATTTGAAAATCATTCATGCTTTTCATGCTTAAATAAAACCAAACACACATATGTGGTTGAAAAACATTTCCAATGTATGCTATAAGTTTTCTGAAAATTAAAAAAAACAAACAGTATTGAGTTCTACTACAATACCAACACCAAAGGAGAATATTTATACTTTTATGCATTAAAAGCCTTCCAGAAAAGGGTTAGTGCTATAAATCTTATCATACCAAAAAATCCACTCAGAACACCAGAAAAACTGATGATCTATACTACAATTACTTTGTTCAACTAAAAATCTGAGTATTTAATGTTGCTTAAAAATATTGGTAGAAAAGTGTGCATTTAAATAAAACACAAAGCATATGAGATAATTCACCATGAAAGAAACTATCATTCATCTCTTGGAATTCAAGTCAGTGGTTGGGTCGGCTCACAATGTGACCATCAATCCTCGCTCTCTCCCAGGTTCAAGTTCTGTCCCTGAACAGGTTTGTTCATAGGTGTGATGGCTCCCAGGGGATCCCAGTGGCCAAAACGTCATCAAAACAAAAAGAGATGCACACAAACCAATTCTACCGTTGTATGTAGGCAGCTGAATTAGACAGAAATATTATATGTAGTCAGACAGGGCCAGGCCCTCAGAAGACACCAGTACAGAGAACAAGATGCCTTGTAACTGTGGGAGAGACAGACGCTGCTGAGGGCCAGACCTCAAAGACAAATGCCTACGTCCCTAAAGTTAAGCATCTGGACTGATACTCTAAATAGGTCTCTATCACCTTGAGGAAACCAGGGAGAGTCACTGACCCAACCTCCTACTGGGAATGCCTTTATTCTATATTCATGCCTGTTTGCTTGACTCCCTCATTTGATCCCTGATTTAATCTTTTTTTTTTTTTTTTTTTGTAGTTTAGTAAGGGTCTACAGGATCACAGAGTCTCACTGTGTAGATCGGACTTGTAGTGATCCACCTGTTTACAGTCTCCCAAATTCTGGCATTACAGGCGTGCACCACCACACCCAGTCTCAATTGCTGTCTCAGCTTGCAGGGGTGGGGAGAGTGGGGGTGGGGGGATGAAGGGGTAGGGGAATTGGAGGTGGGGGTGGGATAGTGTGCATGGCAAGCTGGGGATCGGACCCTGGCTGCTGTGTCTGCCTAAGCAGGCTCTTTAATCTACCTCACTATTTGGCCGGCCCCGATTTAATCACTTTTACCTTAGCAGTTGTGCCTGTAATTTTACTGGGCGACCTTAGTTTTGTCCCACCCTATGACCCATCTTTGAGTTCCCATGTTTTGCACATTCGGCACACCTCACCTCATGGTTTTGCTCTATGAAAATGCCTAAAGAAGGCAGATTCACTGGGCAACGGGGTCCCCTTCTGTCCCTGTCTTGGACAGAAGCTTTCTTTCCCCCAGTGAATATATTCTGCTCTTAACCTCCGTTGTTCCTAAAATTCTTTCTTTGGTTTTGGAGACCATGATCTTGCCGCAGGTCCCCTTCATTTGAGACCTTCATTCCCCTCTATCACTGCTGCGTAAAAAGAGACACAGATACTTGTTCTGTTTTCGTAATTCTGTTCCATGTGAACATGAAAGAAGAGCGGTGGTGGGGCTCAGGACCTGCCCCTCAAATGCCTTGGTATTTGAGGAGACAGCAGAGGCAAGAGGGTTTCTAGGACCTTTGCCCTCCCTTCTCTGAAGCTGACCTTTAAGAGTTCTCTGACCCTCCTCTACAGTAGGTCACTAGGCCCAGAGGCATCCTCCGCAGCCTTGCCTAGAGGGTCTGAACTTCAGGCCTGGCCAAGCCCCTGTATCTGATGGCAGCCCCTTGCCTGCAATCTTAGTTTGCATAACTCTCTAGTCTTTATCAAACAGAAGCATAGTTTTCCCTGTTTTTTTTTTTTTTTTTTTGGGGGGGGGTCTTTGACTCCAAAATATCCCATGTCACATAAGCTTGGATTAAATAAATTAGGACATTTCTTTTGTTAACATGTCTTTCCTTACAGAGGTCTCAGCCACAACCTAGTGACAGTTAAAGAAAGATACTTTTCTCCTACAAATCCTTCACCATTTTATGCAATGACCACACCATTTTTTTCTGAGGTTCTTTTAAAACTTAAACAGAAGTGGAAGTACCTGCCCAACTGCGTTCTGACTCTGCACCTGTAGATGCTGCTCTGAGCACTGAGATCTCAACAGCAAACTCCGAAGCAGGCCCTTCATTGTGAATCTGTGGCAGTCAGTTCTCCGGAGTTTTATTTTCCTTGGGCAAAATGGTAAGATCGTTCTAGAGAATCCTGGGCAGGGTGCTGTTACTTGATTTAAAAATCCCAGTTCCGGCTTCAAGCCTCGGGGGACCCTGAGCCGTTGTTTATTTTAGTGGTCATTTCCTAGCTCTTAGCTACCACAGCCAACATAAACTAAGCTTCTGAACCAGTGATTTATTTTGAAAACTGATACCAGAGCAAGTTTAACTGTTACTAAAGAAAACTCAAACAGGAAGATAAAGTATGCCAAAAAAAAATTAGCAAATATTTGAAGTATGACTTAAACGCTTAAAAAATGATTCCTCTCCATGTCAGTTTTAAATGGAGGGCCTAAAAGTGGCCTTCATTCCTGGGAGGGCCCTCGCACTTAACTTTTCCCCTGCTGAGCATTGTCCAAGGCTGTCTGTCACTGTGGAGCCTGGGAGACTAGGGCTCCCAGCTTCAGGTACCCAGGACCAGTGTCATAAGAGATGATGTTTCCACAGATGGGGAATACAGCTCACCTGGCTGAGGCGTGGCGGGGTACAGACCGGCTTCTCCTCAGTGCAGGGGCTTCCTTCTGTGTAATATATGAGCTCTGTTGAAGTGTGCAGTAGAGGACCATGCACAGTGGGGAGGAATGGACTGGCCTCGCCGCCTGCAAAATCTAGGCCAATGAAGGCACGTGTCAGAAAAGGCCGTTGTTCTGATCTAGGAGAGAGAATAAAAGATTTTGCAGGGTTTCTCTCTCTCTCTCTCTCTCTCTCTCTCTCTCTCTCTCTCTCTCTCTCTCTGTAGACCTTTATTATTTTTATTTTTTAAAGAGCATATCCTAGTCAGAGTAAAAGCCAACTTCCTAGTGGAAACTGTACATCCAAAGATAAATAAAACAAACAAGAACTCATGAGGGTAGAGCTCATATTTTAAATGAAAGGACACAAGGAAACTTTAGAAGTAATGGATACAGCTCATTGTAATGATGGTGCCACAGGTACAGGTATGTTCATGCGTCCAAACTCTTGAATTGTAAGCATTACTAGGGGCAGGTTCCCGTGTCAAGTATATGTCATTGAGGTTGTTTTCAAAACAAAAGGAAATTCCATTCTTCACCCATTGTCCCCAGCCTTGTAATTTAGGTTTGAATGGAGCCCCTTTATCGGCCAACTTGTACAGAGCAATGATTGGCCCCTACAGGTCCAGGCTGTTTGATAGACAGGTGGAGTATGTCAGGCCACTAAACAAGTTTAACAATACATTCTGTCACCAAAATGTGCTGTCAAGGGTGACTAATGTTCTAGAAGAAAACTCTGGAGCAACTCTGAAGACAAGAACTGTGGCTAACGATCCAACTCTAGAAAGCCGCCTCCCTCTGTGTGTCAGAGCAGACACGGGTGCACGGCGCCCACCCCTTCGCAGAGCAGAGCAAGCCGACGTGACTTTCAGGACAGGTACATGAGCATGTTTGATGGAACTGAGCACACCCTGCCAGATATTGCTCAGTGTGGGGGCCGCTTTCAGCTGGGCAGCATTTCTCCACGGGTAACACAGAGCAGAGATGCACAGCGAGAAGTGACCTCTTTGATCTGGGCAGTAAAGCCAGAATGCTGTCTGAGCGGCTGCTCTGTCTGGGCACACACTGACACAAACTGTCCTGTTCAGCTTTCCTAATGTGTAATCACTGAAGGCTTGAACAGTTCCTCTGCCACTGCGCTACAGGTTGGTGACAAAAACACACACGGTGTCTCCTCCTTCACATCTTCCTGAAAAATATAGCCAGCACCGAGCAAGCACTGTAGGCTTGTGGTTGACTGGTCTCGGTGCTAACTAGTGCTGCACCCTGCTCCACCCGGACTGTGCGCTAGACTCAGGAGTCCTCTCTAACGATTGTGCTGCTGATGTCCTGTCCCTCCACCAGTTCATCTAGTCAGGCTTCCAGCCAGAGAGGAACACCTGCCGCTTTTGAATGGCAGCCTCTCCAGCAAGTTCCCAGGAAACATTCTTAGCGCAGGCAGGATTAGCTCTTCAGCAAGAGAAAAAGGCTACTGAACTTCGGCGCTGCGCTCAGCCACTCTGCTGCCTACGATTAAGGTTCCCCTGCCTTGGGTGACAGCCGCTTCTGCTTCAGGACCTGACCACTGTCTACCCCTCAGTCTTTTGCCTGTTATGAACCTCAATTCACTGACAAACAACCCCTGCCTTAAAACACCCATTTTTTTCTTTCCCTTTTCATTGATTTATTAGCTCAAATTTTAGATTTTTTTTTTTTCAAAAATGCTCTCCTCGGGCCAGCGAGATAGTGATCTAAAGCGCCTGTTTAGGCAAACTTAGCCAAGCGCGGAGGGACTACAGTACAATCCTGCACCACATGCCAAGCCAGCCCTGCCCCCAGGGTGGGTTGAGCCAACAACAAAAAAGAAGAAAGAAAGAAAGAAGAAAGAAAGAAAGAAAGAAAGAAAGAAAGAAAGAAAGAAAGAAAGAAAGAAAGAAAGAAAGAGAAAAGAAAAGGAAAGAAAGAAGGAAGAAAGACAGACAGACAGACAGAAAGAAAGAAAAAAGAAATGCTCTCCCCACCTGCCAGCTCTTGTACCTGTGCCTCCAGGCACCTGTGCTTCCTTGGCCACAGTCTCCATCCACATTGCGATCCTGCTGCCTCAGCCTCCCAGGGGGCAGAATTACTGGGGTGCCAGGACACCCGGGTCAGAAGTGCCGCCCTCATCTTTAGCTTCCTATACTATGTGTATGCTTTGTTTAAACTCAGATCTTAAAATATCTTCACATAAAAACCTTTCACTGAATCATATAGCAATATTTAATTGTGTATAAGAAAATTAATTTGACATCAGTAAGTTATTGATGGAATTTAGCATTTATGTTAATACTAAAATTTGGAATGAATATTCATATTCTTGTGCTGAGAATAAAACATTCGACATGTTATGTTCACCAGCTTTTCAAATCTAGTTGTCTAAGGATTATGATCTCTTATATAAAGCCTAAAATTATACATATGGTGTGTCTGCATGTATTTCTGAATTTATGCACAAAAGGTAATTTGAAGAATTTATCTTAAAATCTTCCAGTTCTCAGTTCTCTCTATTATCTTTTTTTGAACTTATAAACTGATCAAAACAGGTAACTGTCAGAGGTTTTGTCTGCTTGATGTACAGAATGAAGTCAAGTTTCTGAATAGAATCTGTGACATCATCTCAGTCTTCACAGAGACTCAAAGCACCCTTGTAGTTATAATTAGAAAAGTGTATGAACTTTAAACTGTGGGAACTACCATTGCACTTCCCCTTACGCAAGCACACAAATTTGGCTAAACTAAATAAGGTTTGTAATTTTTTGTATACATTCCTGAGATTTCTTGAACAAAAATTTAATTAAAATGTCCAAGATCCAATGAATTTCTATGCTCCTGTACTCACTTTGTGCAGCCATTCAGCTCTGTTTATCTTCCAGACACAGTCTTCATTTTATTTTCTATGTTTAAAGAGATTTGCAAGGCAAGTTTCGTCCATGTAGAATGATCAGATCAAATAATCACCAACTTACAGTCTGCTACACTCACACGGAGCACGAATGTTGAGCACGCACACGTTGATCTTCTGAGCATCATGTAAGCCTCAAATGCACCATGATGCTCACCTCTTCAGAGCACCATTTCCTATGTGAAAGCCTTTCCTCATTTTCTCCTAAAGTCTGACTGCATGAGAGACTCATCCTCACACTCGATCTCAGCAGAGGTCCAGGAGGTGTCTGTTTCTCTTACCTGGGCCACTGGTGACAGCCAAATGCCCAGCTGGGCCACGGCATTTCACAGATGCTCCAAAGCCAGGCGGATGGCATGTTAAATGCTCACATGCTAACTATGACATTAATCTCCAACCGCCCGGTGGCTGGGCATGTTAGGGCTGTGTCAGAAACATGTCACAGTTCTAAGTCACCTCATCAAGTAACTCGTGTAGGTCCTAATCTCACTACCAAGCCCCCAAGAGAGTGAAGGGGGCAGGAACATGCGGCTGAGCCTGAAGCGTGCCATGAACAGCCCTTCTCTGCCATAGGAGAGGCACAAACAGAACACCACAAAACCACAGCATCGAGGATTCCAAAGGCATTGTTTATTTTTGACCATGTGGCTGTATGGAGTTTCTAATTCAAAAGGACATTTTCAGACCAGAAAAGTATTTTTTCCTTAAACTTCTGCTGTCTTGAGCCATAATAGATATACTATGGACTGTTCGTTTCCATATGGGAGAACATTTCCAACATCATTTATCACTTCTTCAATTTTATTTTCATTGTGAAGAAAACCAATTGCTGTATTGCAACACAACGGTGCTCTGAGCTTCAAGGTGCACATGCGGCTCATATGTCATCTGCTATAGTGACTTAGGTGTGCGAGAAGCCAGCGTGACCTACCAGGAGAAAACAGCTGTCGCCTTCCCAAACAAACAAAGACAAACACACTCTCCACTGTAGAGAGAACCCTGGGAAGAAAGAGGACCGTTTGAGAGTGCTTTAAAGAATCCGGGCCTGGGTTCTTTCCGTGTTAGCTGCACAGCCTGAAGTGGATCCTTAGCCCCTTAGGTCCAGCGCTTAGGGACAGGAGAAACACTCATGCCTACAGCTTAAGGACCAGGAACGTCTAAAGTAGCACCCATGGAGTAGTTAATGGAGGGCCAGGACCACATCAGAGGAGGAAGCAGAGCAGTTCCCATGGAATGACTCACTCCTCTGACAAAATAGGAGGAAGCCCCCAGTTGCACAGCAAAGGATCTTGCTGGAAAAGAGGAAAGACGAACAATGTGAAAATGAATGCACGAGATTTGGAAGTGTCCCCTAGAAGCGCCCTCCCATGACCACAAGCTCACCATTACAGAATTATTCTTATTTGTTGCAAAGATCAGTTCATCTTACTGATGGCATTTCTGCACCTTCACTACAATGGCAACTACTTATGTTCATTGCGCTAAGCAGAAGGGTATTTTTACCCTGCTGTGAAATTGTTGGCCAGTCCACCAGCGTCTGCACCTGCCCCTGGACTCGCTCATTCAGCCTTCCAGCAAATGCTGCTGTGCTCTAGCGCTCTGATGTGTGGCACTTGACTTCAGAATCACTCAGGCTCAGTCCCAGGAGCGTGTCCCCAAGAGGCTTTTGGCTGCTGCAGGATTTCCCACCCTCAACTAGGTCAACACAAAATAGGTCTTAGAAGATGACAGATTGAATTCTGTGTCCCTCCAAAATTCCCACATGGAAGAGGAATTCACTCAGAAGCAGTGTTTGGAGGGAATGGTTTTGGAATGTAAGTAGCCCATGAGCATGGAACACTTTCTAATGGATTCTTTGCTGTTTTTCAGGAGTCCAGGGGACTCTCTCTCCCCTTCTGACACCAAAGGTGACAAAGGGGATGGCCCTCCATGCACCAGAATGCAAGACTTTACCACAGAACGCATCTGCTCACACCCTGAACTTGGCTTCACAAACTGGAGAAGTGAACGACTCCCGCTTGTCGGGCACAGACTGCAGGGAGAGCAGCCTGAACGCTGAGGGGACAGACGGGCTTAGTCGAACAAATTCTTAGCATTCAAGACCAGATCCACTTCATACCTGGTCCATTAATATTGTCCATCTTTTCACTTTCACATTTGAAAACATTTTATTGTTACAGGTCTGCGGCACCTCAAGCTCCCCCACTGGCCCTTTTCCACTAGTGAAAGATCTATTTCCCTGTTTCCTATTCTCTCTCTATCTCTCTGTCTCTCTCTCTCTGTCTCTCTCTGTCTCTGTCTCTCTGTGTCTCTGTCTCTGTCCCTCTCTGTCTCTGTCCCTCTCTGTCTCTGTCCCTCTCTGTCTCTCTGTTTCTGTCCCTTCTGTCCCTCTCTGTCTCTGTCTCTGTCTCTGTCTCTTTCTGTTTCTCTTTCTCTTTTTTTCTCTCTCCCTCTCCCCCCCCCCCCCCCCCGTCATCTCTTTTTCTGTCTCACTACACAGCTGAGACTCACAGTGATCTTCCTACTTTCAGCCTCCCCACCACTGGGATTTCAGGTGAGCACCACCACGCCCCGTCTCTGTGGCCAGCTCAGTGCGCTGGGGAGGGGGTGGGTAGGGCCTGTGCAGCATGTAGTGTCAAGGATCAAACCCCAGCCCCTGCACTTGTCTAAGCAGGTACTTAATCTGCTGAGCTATCTCGCCCACCCTCTTATACTCCTTTATTTTGCTCTTTGAAATATTTATAGTTTGGGTTTTTCTTTAAAAAGAAACTGGAAGGGCCAGCCAGATAGCTCAGTGGACTCAAGCACCTGTATAGGCAGAGTGTAGCAGCTGGGGCTTGATCCCCGGCATGCTGTGCTGGCCCCACCCCCAGGGCGTGCTGAGAGGGTGATTGAGACTTGGATGTGGTGGCCTGCCCCTGTAATCCCAGCGCTTGGGAGACTGAAAACAGGAGAATCACTGTAAGTTAGATCTGCATAGTAACCCTGTACTAAGTACATAAAAAATTAAAAAGAAACGGTATAATATTTAAGCTTGCCTATCTGATTTATTTTATCCAGTACATGGTCTAGAGGTGCATGTTCCTGAAATATCTGCTGCTTTATGGAAGAGTAGCATTGTGTTGTGTATGAATTCCAGGTCTTCTCTACCCGTGTGTCTGCTGGTGGACATTTGGGCCCCTTTGAAGATTCAGCACCGCTGAGTTGTGCTGCGGCAAAGTAGGTGCACCCGCGTCTTTGATTCTGCGAGCAAGGTACACAGAGGGGGATGCTTGGGTCACGTGAAAATTCTAATTTTAGTTTTACAGGGAACATACATGCTGGTTTCCACAGTGGATGCAGGCCTTGACATTCGTCGACCATGGGATAAGGATCCCTATTCTCCACAGTCTCCCCAGTGAAGCTATATGACTTTTTGAGAAGGGAACAAGATGAGAGTTTATTTTTTATTTTTTGGGACTCATACTTAGGTGGCTAGTATTTTGAAAAGTACTGTTTAGTGTTTTTAGAAGATAAATGAACAGTAGTAATATTCTCGAATTGGATGGATTTAGTGACAGGTGTTGGCAGGTCAAAGCCATGGGAGGCCCTCTCAACTTACTTGCTTTTAATTCTTTCAGCGCTGAGGCTTGAGGTTGCCAGCTAACCCTCACTGCAGTAAGGTACTGCATCACTGCGGGTAGACCACATGTGGCCAACAGGCTGTCTCCCAGCAGGGCCAGATCTTAGGAGAAGCACTGTCCCAGATCCTCTTGTTGAGGAGGCTGTGGGCCGGTAGCCAAAGCAGAACAGAGCTTAGCTGCTAGAGAAAAGGATTCTGTGATGAAATTTTCTTCAGAAACACAATGACAAGACTCTGTGGGCAAAGAGTGGCCCTTGGCATTCTGAAGATGGCTTTTGTCCTAAGAGCCCACCATGAGTTGAGCATCAAAGATAACTGCCTTTCAGTCATAAGCTGTAAAGACAGCTACATCTAGGCTACAGTCCTTGAACCCAGATCCCACTCTGGCAGCAATCTTACTTGTAGAGCATTACCAATCTAATTTATAGTCATCTAAAAGTCCTTAACAAAAGAAAAGATTCTCTCTCCTTAAGGAAGGACTTGCCACTTTATAAAACCAATGCAAGTTTATTCACCTGAACAAAATTCTTTCATGGCTCACTAATTTCTCACTAAAATAGTGTTGTTGTAATAATCTTAACACGACTTCCTGGGCTTCACTATTGTCCAGACAACTTCTCCTACACAGTCAGACCCAGAAAGATGTCAATATTTAGGTTGAAATCTCCTCCAAAGGAATAAGCAGCACACTGTGTGAAGCACAATCGTACCACAGCGGCTTAGCATGAAGCACACGCCAACAGGCACAAGCACGCTGGCGGCAGTCAGCCACAAGGGGTGTGTCTCGCAATCCCAAGCATAAGTAACAGTGTTCTCACTCAGGAAGACACACTCGCCTCTGCTCTATGGAAAACGTCAAGCAGATGAAGCCCAAATGTACTTACGAACTAGGAAGGACAAGGCAAGACTGCTGAGCCCACTGTGAATAAACGCAGGCTGCAGAAATAGGAGTACATGAATGGAAGAAAGGAAGAGAGCAAGAAAAAAGTGAAAGAAAGTGATAGTCTTAAGACACTCGCAAACAAGCCCATTTGTTCTTCCTTATCACTCAGCCAATCATTAATATATCAGTACCTTACCAAAAAAATGTTTAAAGGTGCCAGGGAGATAGCTCAATAGAATTCTTGCCTGGCAAGTGCAAGGGCCTGAGTTCAAGCCATCTTGACTGATATTTTTCAAACTTACCTTGCTAACCCAGAACTGATTATTAAAACTCCCACTTTATGGGCTCCTAATTGCTGTCCTAAATAACTCTCAAGAATTTAAGATGCCTGTTATTGGGCAGCGGGGAAGGTAGCTGCATGAATGATACTGTGATCTCTAAGACTGCATGTTCTTTCATGTGCTTTATGGGCACTTAGAATGCACCTATTTGTGCATTTGAGGAAGATGCAAGTGGATGAGATTATTGTTTATTTTCAGAATCCTCTAGTCCAGTACAGTAAGAAATATAGGTCATGAATCCCCAGACTGCAAACAAGACTAAAAGGGAAAGGAAAATAAAGAAATTAGGATCCATATCAGGGAGTGTGAAGTGATAAGACACAGGGGAGAAAATTTCAAAATAGGAGAACAAGTAATGTATTAAATAAGGAAACATCCCACTGCCATGAGGTCTGTGATTAAGGTCGCACACCTAACTGTGACCACATTGCCATTCTTCATGTGAAGACACATGTTATTTTTTTAAATTTCATTTTAATACTTCAAAGACACTGCCCTGCTTGAAATATCTGAAAACTAGGTATGTCATCGTGTCACCTGAGTGGGGATTTCTGTCTCCCAGGGTCTCAAATTTCCACAGGCAACCCCTTTTGGAACTACATGAGCTGGCCGGTGCTCCACATTTTCAAAATAAATCTCAAAGAACTCAACCTACATAAACATCCTTGAGCTCCAGAATTCAGTCCCCTCTGTACACTCATAGAGTGTGAGTGCCCAGGACTCTCTGGACTTCGCATGACCAGGCACTAAGAGACTGCTGGTCCTGAATCCATTCAGTAACGTCTGGATGAACGGAAGGCTGGGGAAAGACAGCCACAGGAGCTTTCCTGAAGGACACTGACATATTTTCATTTATTTTTACAGCTAGAAATATCTTCCTCACCAGAGACATTCCAGAGGGAAGAGAGGGACTCATCTGGCCCTTGGGGAGCAGGCTTTCATCTTCTTGGGGCTGGCCGGGCAGTGCGCCCTTGTAACCAGTTCAGGCCTCAGTGAAAACTTGTGCATGTTTTCTAATTTAATTTATTTCCTCCAAACTTCAGTTTCTTATTTGTAGAATTCTAAAAATAATAGAAACCATATTGTTGGACTATGTGGGTGAATTGAGTCATTAAGGCTTTTAATAGTAATTAACTAAGTTTGCAATACATACTCGAAATCATTTAATTTCCCGTTTGTTTAATTTGATTACAGATGGCTGACAGCTTAATGATTGCATTTTCTAATTCAAAAGTACAGCCTCGTGATTTTTTAATAGACATAGCTTGTTTAGATAAAATTTTTCTGCAACAAATTTTTTAAAATTTTTATTTATTTAGTAGAGTGTCTTGCTTCACAGCTCAGACTCATAGTGATCTTCCTGTCTCAGCCTCCCCATGCTGGGATTACAGGAGTGTACCATCACACCTGGCTTTTGTGGCCAGGAAGGCGTACCCAATTTCAGAGCTGGCATAGCATTCAGTATTGGGGACTGAACCTGGTTCCTCGAGCTTGCCAGGCAGGCACTTAGACTGCTGAGCTATCTCTCCAGTCCTCCCATACCAAATATAATGCAAAGTCATTTTCTTACTTGTTTTACTGTCTGTGGGTCTATTTGCCCACCCCCTCTACTTCCATATTTTTGCACGTCATAATGCGTCTATGTATTTGTAACTTGCCTTTTGCAATTGCTCTGCCTTCTCTAAGTTTCAGGATTCTGCTTGCATTACAAGCAGTGACATTTTCATTTGTTGTGTGCTGGTCCAGCTCATCCAGGCAGACGATTGTTCTTATTTGGTACTGTGGGTCATCGTTTGTAAGGGAGAGAAGGGAAACAATTATACAACAGCTGGAGGAAAGAGAAGCATAGAAACAAGACATATGCATGAGTATGCACCAGGCTGGCACAGAGGGCCAGGGCTTCGCTCCCGGCCACAGAGATGTGGTGTCCCAGAAAATGTGCCGTGCCATTGCTGGAGAAGGAAGCCCACAGCTTCTGTCCTGGAGCATGAATCCATGCCAACTGGTGTAATGCAAGATGAAATTAAAATGGAGGAAGGCCGACCAAGTAGCTCAGGGGACTAAAGTGTCTGTGTAGGCAGAGCGCAGCAGCTGGGGTTCAAGCCCTGGGGTGCCATGCCAACCCCAGCCCCGGGATGCACTGAGATGGCGAGTGAGGCTGGGCATGGTGGTGCGCACCTGTAATCCCAGTGCTTGGGAGGCTGAACATGGGAGGATCACAACGAGTCTGATCTCTGTAGCGACACCCTGCAGACCTTTACTAAATACATTTTTAAAAAAGAAATTAAAATGGAGGACAGAAGACGAATAAAGAGAGACATGGTTCTCAGCAGTTCTTACTGCCAGTGTGAGAGGAATGTGTGATCCCTACAAATTCAAATAGCAGACTCAGTACTCGTGCACCAATGGGCCATGCCTAGTGAGACGTACGAAGCCACACTTCACAATCTAGCCCTTGTCAGAGTAACATAAAAGATCATTTTATTCAGAATGATTATCAAACTAAAAGCTCATGAGTGAGTTACAGCAAGGATGATATCTGGGCTTAGAAAAACTTTATGAAAGGGTGGCCAATTATAAAGCTATTTAGGCTATGTGGGAATGGAGACTGAAGAGGCATAGAACAACTCTGATTTTCCCTTCAGTAGCTCATATTTTCCGCTAACTCCTTGGAGGTGGAAATATTTTCAAATGATGGTATTTTAATGTTAATACGTACTCAAGTCAGTTCTGCCTAAGAGCTGCTGGCTATGTGGATTGACTAAACACATGCCAAGAAAGGCCACTGTCCCTGACTGCCCGCGGCCCAAGCAGAAAGCTCTAACTTGGGTATATCTTTAGTGGAAAGGACCTTTAGCTGATTACAACGAGCCCATACATCTTTGCTTTCTTCTCTTCCCCCTTCCTTGTCTCTGAGAAATTGTGTCATAAAGGCAGGACAGTAGCTCTAAAAATATAAATGTTTTAAGATTCATCCATTTTATGTTAGTGTCCATAACTTGTGCTTTTTGAATTAACAGAACAACGTTACGTGCATTGCTGTGGAATCTTCTGCTTACCCACGCACACGGTGACGGCAGTGTGAGTTGTCTGAAGACAGTGTCATTGTAGACACAGTGTTATGAGCACCCCGCACAAGGGCAGGCGTGGACATGTGACTTCATTTATCCAGGCTGCTACCTTTTCTGGGTCACATGGCAGGGGTGTATCTGACATTTTAGGAGCAGTGAGGCCCTTTTCCATTCTGCGCAGTGCCTGTAGGCTCCTTGGCGTGGGCATGGTCACATCTTAGGCGTCTTCCTTCACCACCCTGTTCCCTGGTCCCCACAGGCATCAAGCACCTCAGCATCTGATTGTGGACCATTTGCATTGCACCCATCTATTCTGAGAGCCTATTCAGACATTCGAGATGCAGAAAACAAAGTTATAACACCCAAGAGCAGGGAGCGGTCGCCTAAGTACAGGAGTGGAAGAAGAAGAGATTGTCAGGCACAAGGAAAGCTTTCTGAGTCACTGACATGTTTGTCACAGTCTCGGGTGGTGGCTACACAGTCAAATTCTGGTCAGCACTAAGCAAATTATGCATCTAAATATATGCAGTCATTTGTATTTCAATTACAACTCAATTAAGTTGTAAAAATCAAAAGCACTTTATTAGATGGTACAGGCGCTCATGAGCTGTTCTGAGCGGCTGGAACCTCCCTCAGAACCATATCTGAGGCCTCCTGTAAGCGACCAGTCTCAAGGAGGAGGAAGGGGCATCTGGAGAGAGGAGTTGGCCCTGCACAGCAGGTCCAATGCTGCGATCAAGGAGAAGGGGCAGGAGGGAAGCTGCACAGCGCAGCAAGAGACGGCTCCAGGGACATGCTCTTTGGTCATTTCTCTGGATGACACACAGTCCTGGTGTAAGCCTCTCCTTATCCTTTCCTCTCAGATTCTGGGATTCTGCGTCTGAATCTGATGCACGTTTACCAAGGGAGGCCAGGAGGACGTGGCGCCCGCCAGGGATTGCAGCTACTCGGAGTGCATGCTCAAGCATTCCAGTGTAAAGGCCGCCTTGGCAGCGCAGCAGGAGCTTGTCTCAAAATAAAGTGAAAGTGATAAAGATGTAAAACGGCTAGGGACAGAGGTCAGCAGTAGCTGTCCTGGGTTCCTCAGTGCCACCAAAGTGAAAGTGGGGGAAGAGACAGACAGACAGACAGACAGCTGTCCACCTTCACCTGATCTTAGGGATCTTGCTCCCAGTTCTTCTGGGGATTCTTAACTGACAGAGGCCCCTGCGCTGGAGACCACAGCACTTCTACCAGGCCACGGCAGCGAGGTGTGGTGGAGCTTCCACAGCGTCATCATCTCTGCAGAGTGAGGCCTAGGTGCACGTATGATGTAGGCCCAGGCCAGGGATATCACAGTAGATAAATACCAGACATGGTGCATTCCATTAAAGATGAGTTTTAAAGAAAGTCTCACTATGAGGTTCAGACTGGCCTTCAACATTCTATGTAATCCAGGCTGGCTGTGAACTTGCTGTAATCTTCCTGCCTCAGCCTCCTAAGTGGTAGAATTACAGACCTGCACCACCATACCTGGCTCTATGCATAATATTTTAGAGTCACCATTTTCATTAGCAAAATCATATGAACTTATGCAGGATCTAACTCAGTAGTAGGTCACTTGCTTGGTATGCTTAAGACCCTGGGTTAGATTCCCTAGCACCACAAATGCACACACACATACATACAGAGAGAGAGAGAGAAAGAGAGAGAGAGAGAGAGAGAGAGAGAGAGAGAGAGAGAGAGAGAGAGAGAGATCCTCTTAGGTTTCTCAAGAAATCTTAGCCTACTTATAGGTAATCCTGAACATTCTAGAGCTAGAGTTACTGAATATAACTTTTCAACTTTGTGTTTAGTAAGAAAGTACAATCAGGATTGTTTTAATCTTTAACAAAAAAATGAGGACTAGCTAACTTTCTCCTTTATTTGTAAGTTTCTAGTCTATAATTCAATAACCACGCTTTTCCTTCTGGGCTTTAGTAATGAGATTATGAAGCTAACAATATTTTTTTCCTAAGAAAGTATTCACCGTAAGAGCTGAGACCTGAACCACACTGAGGAGATCATACACCGAAGGTGGGTTCACTTTTACCAAAAATCTGACGTGGCCGCTGGGCTTCTAAATACAAACAATAATTCCACTGTCTCATGACGTCACGCTGTCTTTCAGACCAGAGGATGCAAATGTCACTCCTTGTCACACTCCAACTTGTAGAGGCTAGAACAGCTTTCTCCACGCGTTAATTGGACAGCGCTTCTCCACTACTTTACATCTGGGGAATTGCGTTTGTTTGGCATTTGATCACGAGATCAACCTTTAGCGCAGGTCCTAAGAAGCCCCCTGCTCTCAGCTGGGGTGGACAGAATAGCTATTTAACTACCAAGCAGCACACAATCTCCGCACTGCTCTGGCCTTTTCTGTACTATTATTCACAACTGTTCTTCACGTCCTGTGCTCCTTGTGCAGGCTGCCGGCTCTCAACCTCCCTGTCTGTCGAGCCTGGTTTGCAGGAGGCCCACGCGGCTCACACGTGGCCTGTGCTGCCCCCTACTGGAGAAGGGCGGCACCACGAGGCCTGCGCTGCCTCTAGAGGCAAGGACTGTCTGAAGTATCAGAGACGCTTAAGCGCGTATAGTTCACGTCGACCCTAATGTACATTCCTAGAAGTTAGAACAGTCTAGTCCACACGCACGCTACACGTCAGCAAGGACATCCCCTGACCTAGGGAAAGGACTAAGGACAGCAGAGCCGCAGGACCAGTGCCAGGGCCCCCAGATGCGCTGGACGGGAGGGGTGCAAATCCAGCCCCTCCTGCACGTCTCTCTCAGGAACGGTCTAAGAGCAAAGCTCGGTTTTATCATCTATAAAACGCAGAGGTTGCTTATCCCCTAAGATTGCTGGAGAATCAGATTCCACTCGGAAACCACTTAGGGCAGCCTCTGGGACATCATGCTCAATAAGCAGCAGAAGGTAATAGTCGTTCAGAGAGCCACTCCCCATTTTCTGCAAACAGGACCAGTATTCTCCGAGATCCACGTTCAGTCCTCACCACGTGCCTGTGAGCAAGGCCACCCGCTCGGACCGAGAAGCATCGCCGCACCCGGGGAGCCGTCCTGCACTGACGCATCGCGGGCTACTTCTCCGTGAGCGAGTCGTCGTCTCTTCGGCATTTCTTCCGTGTACCAATCTTTCCTCTCCGAGCACAAGCCCGCTATCCATAGTGAGCAGTGGCTCTCCCTTCCTCAGTCTTAGACATCCGGTGCTACAGCGTGTGACTTGGCTCTGGAAGATTCTCCCAGCGTCACCACGTGGGATCTGCTCTTTTCCACCCTTAGAGGCTGTGTCTCTACTCTTGGTCGCTAGGAACTATCTGCAGCCCGGACATGGGTTTCTCCTTCTGTTTCAGAACGCGTTTCAGTTTTCTGTATTCTTGGTTTTCACCTGCCATTGACAGCTTCCCCCTGGCCTTGCCCTTGAACCCGCATTTGCCACTGTCCTTTCCATGGTGTTCGCGATCTTATCCTCCTTTCCTTCTCACTCACTGTTCCTCCACAAGTAAGGACCGAAGGCAGCCTTCCCGGCGACAGTCCCTACACGGTCTACCCATGAGGCCACCACTTTTAGAGATGAAAGATGTCCTCCCCTCGAACCGCCTCCTGCTCTCATTTCCGTATCTTGACACTTCATCCTCAGCTCTGGCTCATGCTTCTAGACTTATCTTGATTTATTTTGCCTTCTTCCCTCTCATTCAGTCTGTCAAAAATCTTCAGCCCCCACCAAGTGGGTTTCATCTCAAAGTCCACTACTTTTCCTTTCCTATCCTCTTAGCTACAGCTCTGGGGCTGCTCCTTCACATGGCGCTCCATCATTAACTGCTTTCTGCCTGAAGTCCGAGGGGCGAGGTCCTCTCCACTTAGAGCAGTTCAGGCATGGTCAAAGGCCCATCTGTCCTGACCCTTTCTACCTCATCTCTTACTTTAAAAACACTTAGTGATGGAGTTGGATCTTCATAGTCAAAAGAAAATGTGGTTCAAATGATAAGCCCTCATTTATTCATAGATCTGGACAAATTCCGTGATTTGCCAGAAGTTTCCAAGCCTGTCAGAAGCCAAGTCGAATTTACTTCCCATGTGCACCACTTGAGTTTCCCGTGCGGCTGCATAATGCGCTGTCTATGGATAAGCACAAAGCCCTCCTGCCAGGACTCAGGCCATCCGTAGGCCTGCTCCACCCAGCCTGGCACAGGGGTTCAGTGCCCTTGATCTGCTCCATTCGCTTACTCTTACGTGAACCCCCACAAGGCCATCTAGGCTGCTCTTGCCTGGAGTCTCTACCATTGTGTTCTTCCTGCTGTCCTAACTCTTTACTGTAAGAGCCACACTCTGTTAAGATGTGCCATTCATCCCAACCCGGGAATTATCTCCTCTGAGCTACAGCAACTGTTTTCCTTCCTCACTTCAGCTCATGTGACTCATGTTTTCCTGATTAGCAAGAAATCTGAGTTGTTCCCTAATGACCCATTTCTGTCCTCTCTTACTGCATAGCAGCTTTGCAGCCTGAGTGTCTGACTTTGGCTCTAAGCACGGGCCCCTTCCAAGGCTCTGGCGGGAATCACTGAGCTCTACTTCTCCTAAGAACTGTGATTTCTGGGCCTGAGCCCATCTGGCCACTGATCCAGGGGCAGAACCAGGAGAGTGAGTGGACGCAGAGCCAGGTCTAGAGGATCCCCTCCTGTGCCCAAGATCTGCCCTTGTAGGAGGTTTATTCACCCCTAACTGGGTGCCTTCTCCCTGAGAAGAGAAGCTTTTAAATGGAAAAGCATCTCGCTCCTCTGCCCCCAAGATACACACTGTGAGAGACGTCATCACAGCCCTGTACCTTTGCACCCTGAGCACAAAACACCAACTTCTGCCCCTTTTAGACACTTAAAAATGTATTGATAGTTACGGTGCCCTTCACATAGGCCTAGCTTCCTGCTTGATTATTTCTCGCACATTCCCATGCCCCTCCGTGTTTCTGGGGTTTGTGGTCAGGCCTGTCAGGCGCACACAGCACTTGCCTGTGCAGGGCACAGGAGCCGTTTTAGTAGAACCGCTTCCAGGAATGCTTAAGGAATCTGCATGACCATTTCTAATAAACCTGAGCCCTAGAATTCTTTGGGAATCTAAGGTATAGATTACCAATTCCTTGGTATAACTGGCATGAAATAAATACAGGCAAGTGTGTGAGACTAGAAGTAAAAAAGAGCTGGCTTCCCTCCATCGCCACCTCCCCTGTCTTCCCTCTTTATTTCTCCCTCCACATTCCTTCCCTGGAAAATGGGTGTGCACAGCTTGGAGTGTGGACACACAGAGCTGTTGCACACTGTGATCATTTCATGCATTGAAATGTACTGGTCCCGTGCAGCACAGTGTCATCATTTCATCCCAAGGGTTCAAGAAGGAAAATAGTCTACAGACACTGAAACCTCAGAAACACCAAAGGACACGGGAAGGTATGAGGCATAGAAGGGAAATCTCTGCCTCTTAAATCCACATGCGTTGTTGCCTTTATAATAACACAGAGAGTAACACTGCCGTTGGTTGGGGTAACACAGACCTGTCATGGGATCCCAGTACTTGGGGAGGCTGAAGCAGGAGGATTGAATGTTCAAGCCCAGTCTGGGAAACTTAGAACCTTAGTGAAACCCTTCTCAAAATAAAAATTAAAAAGAGGAGCAGAGCTGGAGATTTAGTTCAAGGGAAGGCCCTGGGTTCAATGTCCAATGCCACAGGTAAAAAGCAAAAGAAAATAAACAAAATTTCAAATAAAACTTTCAGAACAAAATGGACATTAGATAAAAATATTAGCAAATGCTCAGGGCCATAGACATTGATTTTTATTGTTCAATAGACATTCCATTCCTTTTCTCCTTCACACTGGAGCCTGGCTATTTTGAATAAAATATATCCCCAAGATAAACCCTGTGGTCTACGAGACATTTTCTGAGGACAGAGGAATATTTTATGTGTGTACAGCATGCATGCTTGTGTGTGTTTATTGTATGTGTGTGTGTGTGAGGGGGGGAAGGAGGGAGGGGGGAGAGAGAGAGAGGAAAGAGCTTTATTTTAAGAGACTAGTTCACGGCCTGTGGCACTGGCACAAGTGAGTCTGAACTCCACCAGGGAGACTGGCAGCCTCAACTCAGAGCTGGGCAGCCCGAGGTCTGAAGCTCAGCAGCCCTGCACAATCTCTGCCTTGTACCTGGGAAGCACAAGCCCTTCCTCTGTGCAGGCCCTTACCCCTGAGGCACTGACGTGAATCCTGAGGTCCTCCAGGCCTGAAGGGCAGACTGCTTTACTGAAAGACCCCCTGGTTTAAATTTAACCACCTGGATGAAGCACCTAAGCATGTCCTTGACTCCATCCCTGTGCACCCTAGTCTAGCCACGTTGCCACGGAACTACCACACAGGCTTGTGCAGGGACTCCACAGTTCACTGCAAGAGTCACCTTGTGTTATCAGACAAATTCACCACATCCTTCTGGCTAGGAATTCAAGACAAAGATGCGCACAGGGACATTATTTAAAATGCTCACGGAAAGGGTTTGCTCATCCAGTGGGCACATGGGCAGGGGCCCTGAAGTACAGCTGGCAGGTGAAGGCGCTCATTTTGCGGGGTGGAAATTGGATCTCCATCACACCCAGGCCTGAGAGAGAAGGGAAATCACCCCGGTGGCCGTGCTGCGCCACTGGACTCACGCACGCCTGAGGCAAGGCCTCTCCAGGCCTTTCGCTGTCAGGAGTCAGCACTCTCGCTCTCTGCCTGCTTCAATATGGGCCAGTTTCCTACCATTTGACAGTGAGATTAGGCTCCGCTGTGAGGCAGTGTGCACCACATGCTGGAAAGAAAGCAGCCCCCACAGAGGAGCACACGGAGCCACGACGACTTTCTTCTCATGCAGAGCAACTCCGGAGACTTCTGCTTGCTTTTGATTACGTGCTGCTGTTTACCACAGAAATGTGTCTGATCACATGTATTAAGTTGTTCTGACATGCACATTTTATGCCGCCTGGTCTTTCTGGTCAAATTTTTATACATTCCTCATGAAATGGAAACATAGTTTTTTCCATTCAATTGTAGCTGTCTGATGTTATTCACTAGGGTTTGAATGTACAATCTTTGGGGAAAGCAAAATATCCTTACAAATTAAAGAACAGGAACATGCCTAGATGACTTAGAGTGAAAAGTGTGGCAAGTCCGAGAAAATCTTTCACATTTTTAATTATTCAAGATAAGACAAATGGCTATGCACATAAGAAATAAGGAAGCTTGCACACACAAAGTCAACTCAAAGTGAGTCATACACTCAAGTTTAAGAGCTGAAGCTACGAAAGCCTTAGAGGAAACACAGATGTGACTGTTGTGACCTTGAGCCAGACCAGGGTCTCCTAGATGGGGCACCAAAGCAAGCGTCACAGCCACAGATGGCCCTGGCTCCATGTGGAGATTGAAGTCTGTGTGTCGCGGGGCAGCACAAGAGTCACACAGACAACTCGCAGAAGGGCAGAACATTCGACATATCACTTACCTGATAAAGGAGACATAGCCAGAATAAACAAACAACACTTAAACTGGGAGGGGGGGGAGCTGGGACCAGGCTGCAACCCTGCGCAAGGCTGTGACTACGGAGGTTGAGCAAGTTGGGAGGTGCAGGAGCAAGTGCCCACGTTTACATCTTTCACCTGGCAAACAACCTAGTGACCTCAGGCCACCAACCTAACAATGCTTGCTTCTGTGTTGGGGTGACTTATTTTTTTAAGGAGACTTTTATCTTTTGAAATCTGGAAAGATAAGATAAGATTGAGATGTAAGATAATCAGGCAAATCATTTCTCTGTGTATAAATAAATGCTACCTGGTTTTGAACCCAGCACTGGGGAAGATGAGGCAGGAGGATCATTATGAGTCTGAGATGCATATGGAAGCCCCAGACAAAATACTTTTGTTGTTGTTGTTGTTGTATTTTAGGGAAGGGTCTACAGGGTGTTCAGGGTCTCACTACTAGATGGAACTCATAGCAATCCTCCTGCTTATAGCCGCCCAAGAACTGGGATTAAAAACAACTGTTAGTGATAAAGTGGAGGAAACAGAACCTGCATACAAGGCCAGCAGGAGAGCCGAATGGGGTGACACTGCAAACAGCACGGGGTTCCTTGAGGGTTAAACAAAGTCACCATGCAACCCTTCCATCCCACTCCTGCTCGCGTGTACCCTGCAGAAAAGAGGCGACGCGTATGCGTTCACGGCCCCAGCAATCTCAACAACCAAGCAGTGGAAACAGCGCAAGAGCCCATCCACAGACAGATGGACAAAGCGTGGCCCAGGTGTAGGCAATGGAAAGCTATCAGCAAAATATATTTGTATAAGAAGCAACACAGATGGACCTGTAAAATATTACACTAAGCTGCCGATCATAAATGGCCTTTATTATCTAATTCATATGTCGTGTGTATAAAAATCAGAAGAGGAAAATCTATGAAGTTGTAGCTCACCATTTAATGAGGGTGGAAATGCTGCTTGATTTCTTCAGGGCAGGGAGAAAGGAGACCCCAGTTAAACACCGATGATGGCTGGGCAAGCCTGCAACTACTACAATGTGGGATTCTGCAGTTAGAATGGTGGATTACACAGTACTTGAATTTCACATGTCACTGAAGATATCAAAATAAAATTCAATAAATTTTCACTAAACATCCAAATAAACTCACAGAAAATTCTAGTTCGAAGGCCTGATGTCGCAGATTACGCCTGTTTTTGTTTCCCAGCACCAACGCTGCGGCGCTCCCGTCAGCCTGTGTTGCACACCGTACTTAGTTTCTCACCCACTGAACCCAGAACCCTTGGACCTAGTGAGCCCAGAGGAGGAGTGCTACATGTGGGGCCTCTTTCTAAGAGATGCCGACTACAGGCAGACCATGGGATGCCAGCCGGATGTGCAGGACAAGGCTAGCTCCTTTTCTCTAATCTGTGGTGACCCGTCGAAGCCTGACCCCTTGCGTCTTCTCTGCAGAAATGCTCTACTTTTCTGACTTGCAAGTGGACCCCCGAGACGTGGCAGTGCAGGGTGCACCCACAGGGAGAGCGCCCCACCCCCAGCTCCGGCTGAGCCCTGCCTCTCGCTGGGGAGGAAAACCGACACCAACATTATTTTTAGCTGTGGGTACCAGGTATGGCCCAGGAAACTTATCTGCCAAGAAAGTTGTGCCAGTTATTCTTATTTAACACCATAAATGACCTTACATCACTTCTCCCAGCCTTTTACACCTACAGTAAAAGGAAGTCAGATGACAGGAAGATGGAACTACTTTTTCCAAAGTAAAGGATCTGTCAGATCTACAGAGAAGCAGCTTACTGTCAACTTTGGTTTTTTCTAAGAGTCTTACTACAGACATTGGAAAGGTAGTTCAGCATCAATCAAGGCAACAGATGATCTTAGCTGCTTTCTGAACAGCAGATTAGTGTTCACAGGCGACAGCAGAGTATTACTCCTTGTCAATAAGCTGCAGCAAACTATCGAAAGTGCCAAGGAGCCTCCAATCTGGATGAATGCAGACTGATCAAACTAAATATGTGAGCACTCTCAGTTTTCTGCAATACACACTCAAAGACAGAAGCACAGAGAACCTGTAAAGAGAAGCTTACTTGGAGAGAATACTTGAATAACGCTTTTTAAAAAAAATAACGATGATAAACATATCCCTGGAAATATGTGACATTTCAGAATAATAGTGAAGGTACTCTGTTTCTAGACACGGTAGAAATAGTCATACTTCAACTTTCATTCTTTCAGGTAGAAGAGATTTTCTAAAGCCTTTTGCATAATACTGGTTAGTCCTCACAGCTCTCATATGTCTCAAGATTTCTTTCTTGTGCAGAAATTTAATGGCTAACTTATTTGCAATATACGCCAGGTATAAAAAGTATGCTTTCTGAAACGGTCACAGGTTTACCGTCAATTTCCCCACAAGAGAGTGATTGTTATGATGCATAATTTTAAATAAAGGGCAGCAAGTGTAGAAAGCTTGTGTGACTTCCCTTATGGGCTTTATATTTTTAGGAAAATGATCAAGATAACAATTAATCCTTTTAACCTTAAATACAAAATGTTTTGGGTTGTTTTTTTTTTTTTTTTTGTAAATTTTTAATTCTGAGTTTCTATGTATTTATTTTTATTTTTGTATTTAGGACAGGGTGCTCAGGGTCTCACTACTAGATCGGACTCATAGTGATCCCCCGGTCTACAGCCTCCCAAGTGCTGGGATTGCATGCTGTGCCACCATGCCCAGTCTCAATTGCCGTCTCAGCGTGTCCCCATCAGCCGCACTGGCACGGCAGGCCTGGGGTTCAAACTCTCGGCGCTGCGTTTGCCTAAGCAGGAGCTTTAATCCACCGAGCTATTTGGCTGGCCCCTCAGTTTCTTTTTAAACCAAGTAATTTTGTTCTTTTAAAATCAAACAGGTAATAGTGGAGATAGTTGTAATAGAGTAGAAAACTTAAAGAACAAAAAGTGAGAAGTCCTACTATACTTACAATAATATTTTTGCCAAAATAAATGTATGTAATTATCACAGCTCACAGCTCAGGCGACCACTACAATGCAGTAGCATTGCTTCAAGAACCCGTGCTGCTTTCTCACGGTTCTGTAGCCTTGGAAGTGGAAGCTGGAGAGCCAGCGGGGCGACCTCTACTCGGGGGCTTCTCACGGTGTGGAGGAGGGTGCTGTCTTCTGCGTGCCTCAGTGTGCGGCAGGCCCGAGACAGACGGGGCGAAGTTTCCGGCCCCCCCCACCCCGCAGCAACCCTGTGCTTGGGAATCCGGACTGCCTAACTGCTTCCCAGGCTCCACACACCATTGCTTTGAGGGGGCAGGATGAGGCCTTGGACTTGGGGAAGATGCTCTGCGAGTGCAGGAGCGCGAGCTTCACTGAGCACTTTCTGAAAGCAAAGTTTACAAAATATTCCCTGTCACCACAAAAAGATTTTGTCATCAACTGAATGTTCACATAGTGTTCTGCCGCATGGACTCAGTAAGAGTTCGCTTCCTGAAGTATGACTGAAATGAGCACTCCTGTCTGTGTGCTTGTTTGCTTGGATTGACACTTTTATAGATGTAAGTGAATATGAGCAGAAATAGTTGACAATTTAAATAATGTTGCTAAGGATTTTGTTTCTTGAGAGAAATCTATGAAGGAATTATAAGTTTGGGTTTGAATAAGTTGAGAGCTTAGAGAATCTATTATTATCCTATTTTACTTTTTTAGTAAGCATCTAAATGAATCAGAGCAAACATATTTAAGTATATTTTTATAAATTAGAAAATCAAAGCACATGGATTTATAAATTACTTGCATAAATTCAAATTCAAATAATACCAAAGTTAGAATTAAGGTCTAGCCCATCAGACCCTTTGGGTGATTATCTTTATTGTCTTTGATCAACTCATGGAAATAAGAAAGGTCCAAGTTGGCTTATAGAAAGTGCACTCTTTGTTTAGCACCTAGAGCTCTTTGGCCTGGATTCCGTTCCTTCTATCTATGCTCCTGTTGTCTTACCTTGTCTTTCGGTAATGGAAACTTTCCAATTTTGTAGCCTTTCCTCAGACTTGAGGCTCTGTGTTGCTCTTTACTCTCCAAGAAACAGTAACTTGGAAAACAAGAGAGACAGCAGGAAATGCAGGAGTTCCCTGGCTCAGGTCTGCTGCAGAATTCACTTTCTCTATTGCTGAATGCGAGATGTCCAGTCTTAGGCAAAAGACTGGGATAAAAATGAATGTTAGAGATCTGTACAGTGTAGGGCAGGGGAGATAGCTCCTCCGCCTAGGGGCCTCCTGGCAAGTGCAAGAACCCTGGCACCATATGCCATGCTGGCCCCAGAACCCAGGCGCACAGTGTTGGCCACCAGAACAAGACCTGGTGATGCACACCTGTAATTCCACCACTGGGGAGGCTGAGACAGGAAGATCACTATGAGTCTGAGCTGTGTCGTGAGACCCTGTATCAACTAAATAAATAAATAATCTTCAATACATAGAAGATACACAAGGTAATGATTTTCTGAACCACCCTGACAGTGATCTTTTTAATAAAATGAAACTTGTTCTATGCCAAACAACAGCAACACATTATTTTAATGAAAAGGAACCCAATTATGATGGTCTGGGTAAAACCTTGAACCTCCTAAGGTCATAATTATAATTTATCTTTCAAATAAGCACTGAATTTTTTTTATCAAGTAAGTAACCAAGGAGAATCCTGTGCCTGAGTTACTACAGCAATCACCACATTAAAAAGTGGTCGGCATCAGAGATGCTTGTGCTTGTGTTAAGAAATCGACTCCGACACTCAGGCCTAAGACTTGGAAACGAGGCTCAGACACATGCCGTGTAAGGTGCTTGCCCAAGAAGGATGACATGGGCAAGCGTCGTCCCAAATGCCCCGTCACCTGACTGTGTCATAGCTGTCTTGGATTGTGGAAGTTCCTTCTGTGACACTAGAATTAGGGCAAAGTCACCTCAGGGTGGGTTTCTTAGAACACATCCCCATCCTTACGGGTTGCAGAACTGTATAAAAACACTTACACTCTGAGCCTTAACAGTCACTAATTATGCCCTGGCCCTCCCCAACTTTCTCACAATCCGTGATATTGCCTTTCTTTTTTTCACTTTCTGAAACCAATTAATCTATCATGCATTAAATTTTGTACAGTTAAAATTTTATTTATTTACTATTTGTTACTTAATTTGGTGGTACTTGAGATTGAACCCAGCGCCTTCGTTTTGTGCTGTGTATCTCTCCCTCTGCTTTACTCTTTCTGCACGGACCAATGCTGGCACTGACAGGCCCAGCAAGCACCCCCCATCTGCACTGTGCCGCGTGCTTCACTGCACCACCTCACTCCACACAGGGGAAGGCTAAGTCCAGGCTCACAAACCCCCAGGCGGGCCCGTTCCCTTTATCAAAAGAGACCTTCACACCAAGACCTGAAGGAAATCGGCTCTAAAAGACCATTTCCCCAGGGAGGTGCATAGTCAGACTCACAGGGTTCATTTTTCTACCTCTGCAGAACAGAATTGCACACATTGTGCACACACGAACACACACACACACAAATGTGCCCAGAGAGACCTCCTCCCTGGCTAATCAATCACATGGCGGTACTTCAGCTTAAAGTGGAAGAGTGTTTTTCTTTTCACCACGCAGAAACAGTGGTGAGCTTTCTTCCTGTGTAGTTCATGATGCTCCCCTCTAAACTGCAAGCAGCTAAGTGTCCTCAACGGGTGGGCCAGCGTCCCCTCGCATGGACCAGGGCCCGCTGCTGCGAGGAAGGCTTGGATCATGCGCTGAACTCACGCCATTGACCATGCCAAGCAGCATGTGAGTGCGGGCCAAGGCCCGAGCTTGTGGCAGAACTCAAGTTAACTTCTGGATACAGTTTTTGACTCTGGGCCTTTTTATTTGCTTTGTAATTTTAAATTGCACTACCTGGCTCCGTGGTCCGCTCTCATTCTTCTGTGATTTTCTTGGTCTTCTCCATTTTCACAGCTGTATATTGTGGTAGGCGTACACCCAAGGTTTTGGACACGTAATGTCATGTCACTGTCCTACATGGCCATGTCTTCACACTCATCTTTCAATGTGTACTTTATGTATGACAAGATTTTTAACTTTAGCACTTTATCTCTCACTTTGTATCTGTCTGGTTTTCTCTTCTTTTTCCTAAATTTTTATTTTTGGATACAGAATCTTTAAACATCTCAATCATATTTTTTAAAATGCCTTCACTTATTTTGACAAACTTTATTGTTTTCATCTTTCCAATTGTTCATATTCTATTTATTAATGTTGCTCTGTTTTATTTTATTTATCTAATTTTATCTTTGTATTTATTTATTTGGTGCAGGATCTCACTCTGCAGCTTGGACTTGTAGTGATCCTCCTGTTTTCAGCCTCCCCAGTGCTGGGATTACAGGAGTACACTACCATGCCCAGTTTCAGCATGTGGTACCAGGATCGAACCTTGGTCCTTGCTCTTGCCAGGCAGTCTCTTAGGTCACCGAGCTATCTCCCCAGCCCTCTGTTTCAAATTTGCCTTGTAAGGCATTTCATTCTGGCTACAATAGTCATAGCCTTATTGGCTGTGTGAATAAAGACTGCACCGCAGACTGGAGAATGGAGAACGCTTCTCTGTCTTTGTCCTCCCAATAGTGATATATTTGGCCCCCTAAACAGATTTCCTATCCTTTCAAGCAAAGCTGAACCAACCCAAAAGTCCTTCAATAACTCCAAAAGTGAAGCTCTTTATCTGTGAAGCTGTTGCACTGATGCAGGTATTGCACTGAAAGTATTACCCCTGCTGTGCGCTCCGCTCTTCTGGTGAGCTTCTGCTGGTGGTGTCTAATGCCTGCTCTGTGACATGATTAACATTGTGGAAACAGCTTGCTCAGCCTAGGAAACCCATGTCTGGATAAAGAGCAGCCAGGCGGTGCTGGCTTTCCCTGTGGACAGTGACAACACACAGCGCCGGGAAGTGCATACGTCTGCCCCCTGCTCCTGTGCTTCCGTAGCAGCAGTTTCTCTGCTTTGACTTTTCAGCAAGTGTACCAGAGCATTATGTAGGTTGTATTTCCCCACCTCCTTCCCTGTCCTTCATTTTAATGGCTTAGGAGGAGCTGGAGAGATCAGACATTATACTGTCAATGATCTCTGTGGATTATTGGAGTACCTATTTGGATAAATTTTCATGGGTCTAGACTCATTGAAAGAGATAGAATCTAAGAGGGGGAGATCAATCTAATTTTCTGGAAATTCTGTGGGGTACAGAGAGACAGAGGGCTTGTGTTCTTTCACTTTTTCTCTACAGGTACTCATAAGAAAAAAAAACTCTTAAAAAAAAACACTTTAATAATTAAACTCTGTTATGATCTAGATCTTGCGTGTCCCCCAGGGCCTCATGAATTTGGAAGGTGACTGCCCCATGGGGTTGTGGTACCCATCTGTGGATTAGTCTCTGAAGAGCTCACCTGCTGAGTTGATATTGGTTGGAAGAACCATAGCACTGGACTCCTGAATGGTCTATGGGTGTGGATGTCTCTCTCCTTGCTCCTCTCTTCTCTCTGTTCTCTGGAAGGAGGGCATGACCTCCTGCAACCCCTTCCACCAAGCCCTTATCTGCCCAGGATACAGATGACCGAGGGCTTAATCTTCTAAAACCATAAGCCCAAATGAACCTCTCCTCTCCTTTAAATTGTCCCTGAGCACTGTGTCCCAGAGATGAGAACATTACTAAGACAAACGCTGAGTCCTCTCAGAGACTAAATTAGAAATGATTTGAGGACTGACATCAGCCCCTTTTAAGTAAAAAACCTAAGGATCTGGGTGAGAACTCCTCAAGTTCAACCCCACTGATCCTGAGGGTCAGCTCACGGGGGCACAACAGGAAGGTGATCATGAATGAGGAAGTTGATGTCTACCCATGCGGTGTCCCCCTGCCAGAAGGAAAAACGTGCTCAGGAGAAAACTGCAGTCCAGGCATCATCCTCTAAAAGAAAAACATGAACGAGCAGGCAGACGTAGGACCTGATATTGCCAGGGAGTCTTGTCTCTTAGACACCAGCCCGTACTCTATTTCAGAGATCTTTCTCCACGGCAAAGGCGTGGCTTTGGGTACTGTGATTTAATGAGGGATTAAGCCTGTCTGACAAAAATCCTGTGTCCCCATAACATCTGCGTCTGTGATCGTGCTGATCATCTGAGAAGTGGACAGAACAGCAGGACCTTCCCCATTTTATACTCTGAGGTTGAAGCAATACTACGCAGTAAATGTTTAATATGAAGTTGTTACTATTTAGGTATTCAAGTGAAGGGTGCGTAACTGCAGTCACAGATACATAAGGTTTTTATAAACACCCACAAATTAACAAAGCATTTTAGAACTTTGATAACCACAACAGTGGTATTATGAATGATATTTTTATCCTGTAATTGTAATTAAGTGTTGACTTTTCTCTCTGGCTACTGTTCAATTAATTGCAATACACAATTAATTAGTTTGTTCTGAAATACATGGTGCTGCCTGCTCATTATGCCTGAAAACCCAATTAGAAACTGCTCTGTGAGTCAGCTCAGGCTGCTGTAACCAATGACCACGGCTGGGTGACTCGAATAACAAAAACATAGTCTATCATCGTTTTGCTGACTGGCGTCCACGTCCACGCCCGGCAGCACATTCTCAAGCAAAGGCTGGAGGGTGACCAAGCTGTTGCTGCGCGCCCACAGCAGAGAGAGAAAGCTGCCTTTCTCCTTCTACCTCCTCTGAGAAGCCTGCGGCTCCACCCCGGGGTCTCACGCTTGCAGCCCTCATTTAACCTCGATTATCTCCAAAGATCCTAAGCGCAGACAGACGCAGCCGGGCTGGAGCCGCGGTGCATGAACTCGGTGTCCATATGATTCAGTCCGCAGCAACTGCCACGTCCAATTAGAGGGAAGCGTCGTTGTGCTCTCAAGAGCGAACTGGAAACTCGAAGGAGCAGAACAGTGGCGGGATGTACGCAGCCTGCTCGCTCCTTGGGGAGACTGCGTGGGTCTCCACATCAGCAGGAGCAAACAGCC
>NW_004524684.1:4326625-4327717 GCF_000260255.1 Octodon degus | reverse complement strand
TATAAAACCAGAAGCACTAGCTAACACTTGGTGGGCTGTGCTAATTTCCAGGTATGAAGCAGTCACTAGAACCACAAAAATAATAACAACGAAAAGGAAATATGGGTACCGCGCACACACATGCGCAGACTGTTTGCTGTAGTCTGCGATCATTCTCATTCTAGCTGCATAAGGATTTTGATACCTCAAGCCCGTGTTCATTCCATGAATGCCAGTCCTGCTTAAGCAGCTCAGTGGCTTCTATCCTTCCCTAGGCTCCCATACTTACAGAGAGCTGGATTTTAAAATGTCTCTTTGGAGCATTTGGTTAATGTAAAATGATTTAGAATTTAAAATTAACCATGTAAAGAGTACAACAAAGATATTGAAGTTCACTTGATGCCAAAAGTGTTCCAAGCTCTACAAAAATTTGAAATTTGAGCATGTACACAGTGTAATGCATGTCCCTATTTCATCTGTTGGGAAGTATAGTCAGATTTAGGCTATATACCTTTCCCCCAGAGCCCCAGGAAAGTACAGCCAGCTCTGATTTGTACTCCAGATGGGAGAGCCCAAGTCCTTGCTGCTGCTTTTAAGCGCTGCTCTATGCAGTGCCCTGTGAAAATGGTGCACTCCAGATTCATTCTGTACTTTGATCAAGGCATATTTATCGAATGCCTATTTGGCATTATTGATTAAATAATCATCAAAAACATTTTGAATTAACTTCCCTCTAGAAGGTGCAGTCTGCAGGGTAATAGACACACAATTAATGTAGAAATAAAGCTGCGGAGTGCGAAGCCGGTGCCCACCAGCCTTGAGCCCCCAAACAGAAAGCAGATGTGCTTCCTAGAAGGTGATGGGGCCAGGTGTCTCCCATCAGTAGCAGGAGCCAGGCATGTCCCACGTCAGTGGAGAATAAGCAGTACCCATGCAGCAGGGCAGAGTCCTGCCCATCGGGGGAAGGGAAGTTGTTCCCTATCCTAGACACTGAGCTTTACTAGCGAAACGTGATGCAAAACACACAGAATGAAAAGTAATTGTGCATTTTACTGTGTGTAAATATTTCAAAATTTAAGGGCCTGCCAAATAGCTCAGCAGATTAAAGCACCT
>NW_004524684.1:4313577-4326525 GCF_000260255.1 Octodon degus | reverse complement strand
CTTCTCTCTGTTCTCTGGAAGGAGGGCATGACCTCCTGCAACCCCTTCCACCAAGCCCTTATCTGCCCAGGATACAGATGACCGAGGGCTTAATCTTCTAAAGCCATAAGCCCAAATGAACCTCTCCTCTCCTTTAAATTGTCCCTGAGCACTGTGTCCCAGAGATGAGAACATTACTAAGACAAACGCTGAGTCCTCTCAGAGACTAAATTAGAAATGATTTGAGGACTGACATCAGCCCCTTTTAAGTAAAAAACCTAAGGATCTGGGTGAGAACTCCTCAAGTTCAACCCCACTGATCCTGAGGGTCAGCTCACGGGGGCACAACAGGAAGGTGATCATGAATGAGGAAGTTGATGTCTACCCATGCGGTGTCCCCCTGCCAGAAGGAAAAACGTGCTCAGGAGAAAACTGCAGTCCAGGCATCATCCTCTAAAAGAAAAACATGAACGAGCAGGCAGACGTAGGACCTGATATTGCCAGGGAGTCTTGTCTCTTAGACACCAGCCCGTACTCTATTTCAGAGATCTTTCTCCACGGCAAAGGCGTGGCTTTGGGTACTGTGATTTAATGAGGGATTAAGCCTGTCTGACAAAAATCCTGTGTCCCCATAACATCTGCGTCTGTGATCGTGCTGATCATCTGAGAAGTGGACAGAACAGCAGGACCTTCCCCATTTTATACTCTGAGGTTGAAGCAATACTACGCAGTAAATGTTTAATATGAAGTTGTTACTATTTAGGTATTCAAGTGAAGGGTGCGTAACTGCAGTCACAGATACATAAGGTTTTTATAAACACCCACAAATTAACAAAGCATTTTAGAACTTTGATAACCACAACAGTGGTATTATGAATGATATTTTTATCCTGTAATTGTAATTAAGTGTTGACTTTTCTCTCTGGCTACTGTTCAATTAATTGCAATACACAATTAATTAGTTTGTTCTGAAATACATGGTGCTGCCTGCTCATTATGCCTGAAAACCCAATTAGAAACTGCTCTGTGAGTCAGCTCAGGCTGCTGTAACCAATGACCACGGCTGGGTGACTCGAATAACAAAAACATAGTCTATCATCGTTTTGCTGACTGGCGTCCACGTCCACGCCCGGCAGCACATTCTCAAGCAAAGGCTGGAGGGTGACCAAGCTGTTGCTGCGCGCCCACAGCAGAGAGAGAAAGCTGCCTTTCTCCTTCTACCTCCTCTGAGAAGCCTGCGGCTCCACCCCGGGGTCTCACGCTTGCAGCCCTCATTTAACCTCGATTATCTCCAAAGATCCTAAGCGCAGACAGACGCAGCCGGGCTGGAGCCGCGGTGCATGAACTCGGTGTCCATATGATTCAGTCCGCAGCAACTGCCACGTCCAATTAGAGGGAAGCGTCGTTGTGCTCTCAAGAGCGAACTGGAAACTCGAAGGAGCAGAACAGTGGCGGGATGTACGCAGCCTGCTCGCTCCTTGGGGAGACTGCGTGGGTCTCCACATCAGCAGGAGCAAACAGCCTGTCCGTTCCTTAGAACAAGATACTTGTTTTCTTTTTTCGTGGCCTGCTCAGCCCACCCCGGGGGCGGGGCCGAAGTGGCATGTGGTGCCACCAGGGATGGAACCGCAGTCCCTGCACACTTGCCTAAGCAGGTGCTTTAGAGCGCTGAGCTAGCTCCTTGATTTCAAACTATGAGACCATACAGACTGTTCGAAAGGGATGTTGAATGGTTTTCATTACAGATGTAATTCAAACATTCGTGCAAAAAAGATTTTTCATTCTATAATAATAATTACAATAAGCCAAATGTGTTTATAGACACTATCTATGGAGGCAATTTAAATATATCACATCATAGGAAGGTAATTCCAAGCCTTTATTGAGTCACTGTATCTTCAGTTTGGCTAAGGTCTTTCTATTTAAGTGAAACATGTTGATTGAAGATGGGCTTCACTTGGTGATTGACCTTGCAAAAGGCCTGCTTAATCAGGTTATTCTTTTCCATTATTTATGTATTTTTATCCTTTATTTTCTTGGTGGTGCCAGAGATGGAACTCAGGATCCTGCACTTGCCAGGTAAGTACTCATTCCACTGAGCTATCTCCCCAGCCCCCAATCAGGTTATTCTTTTGTTGACCAGTATTAGTTCCCACAGTCAGCTGTTTCTATACTGGTCACCACTTATCAAAATGAAAAGTTGACTCATCAATAATCTAGTCAAGGGCCGGCCAAATAGCTCAGCGGATTTAGCCTGCAAGCAGGCCAACAAGCTCCTGCAAGCAGGTGCAGGGGCCAGAGGTTCGATCCATAGGTCTGCTGTACTGGCCCGCCCCCAGGGCGCAATAAAATGGCAATTGAGACTGGACATGGTGGTATACACCTGTAATCCCAGCTCTTGGGAGGCTGTAAATAGGCAGATCACTATGAGTCCAATCTAGTACTGAGACCCTGAACACCCTTCAGACCCTTCCCTAAAACACAAAAAATAAAAATAATCTAGTCATTTCTCACACCTGGATCAAACTATCAACTCATAAACTTCATCATATGATGAATATCACATATCGTGTATGCAGATGCACATGAATATATGTTAAAACATTCCTAAATTTTTTAGATTAAAAAAGAAAGCATAGCCCCCTCTCCCCCAGACTCAGCTGAGAGGACAATTGAAACTGGGCATAGTGGTGCACACCTGTAATCCCAGCTCTTGGGAGGCTGTAAACAGGCAGGTCACTATGAGTCCAATCTAGTAGTGAGACCCTGAACACCTTGTAGACTCTTCCCTAAAATACAAAAATAAATAAAATAAAAAAGAAAGCATAAATCTGTTTATACGATACCCTGGCTCTTCTAGTGGTAGTGTCTGTCTATTTAGAGGATTCTGCACTAGTATAGAATAGGAAAGATTCAACTGCATAGATATTAGACAGAATTGGAGAACTATTATGTTCAAGGTTTCTATAACCTCTGGGGTTTCCAAGAAGACATGCCCATACCCCCAACTGAGAAGATCAGAAATGTATAAAACAAGACAAGACTCATAACTGCAAGAAAAGAAGGAGAGCTTCAGTGGTCAGGACTCAGGATAAACAGGAAGCAGAGGTCACATGGGAAGCCTCTGGCCTCTGGGCGGGGAGATGGTGCTCAGGCTGTGGCTGCATCTCAGCTTCGCTTGGTTGTTGCAATTACTCAAAAGTCAACCTGATTTTGCAACTTAGTATTAAATAGACTGGTACTTAAAATACAACTTATAAAGAACAATCCTACTTCTCCTGGGACTGTTGTTTCTCTGGTTCTGTGGGGCTTATTTTTCTGTAATGATTTGTGTCTGGAGCCACACTCTGATATTTTAGTTAGTCCTCCTTGTTGCAACCACTTGAGAAACATTCTACAAAGCAGAGATTTTCTTACTCAACTACTCAGTCACAACGTGTTCTGACTCACTGTAATAGGTCCACTGGTCATTTCCACTGTATGCATCTGAAATGGCCATGAGAATAATACAACCAAATAAATTTTGCACTTTATGTTATTTTTTATTGCATACAAGCAGTTATTTTTAGAAAGTCTTAAAGCTCATGTTTTACAAATTAAAACAATGTTGAGATTCGATCTTATCCCAGAAAGAATGGCTGCCATCAAGAAGTCAGCTAATAATAAATGCTGGTGGGGCTGCGGGGGGAAAGGAACCCTTCTCCAATGTTGGTGGGAGGGCAGACTGGTACACCACTGTGGAAATCAGTGAGGGATTTCTCAAAAAGCTAGGATTGGAGGTCCCATTTAAGCCAGCTATTCCTCTCCTAAGTGTTTTTCCAAGAGAACTGAAATCATCATACTACAGTGATAGAAGTGCACCCACGTTTATAGCAGCCCAGTTGGCCATAGCTAAAGGTTGGAAGCGACTCCAATGCCCATCAACTAAGGGATGGATACAAAATGGTGCATTTGTACTCAATAGAGCATTATTCAGCTATAAAAAAAGATAAATTCAAGGCTTTCATAGGTAAATTCATGCAACTAGAGACTGTACTAGTGATGAAAACATATCACATTCACATATGTGAACATCATATTGTCTCACTAGTGTGAGAACCTAAAAGAGTAAATAGAACCTGAAAGGCACAACAGATACTGTGAAAAGGAAAGACTCTCTTCAATGAGAAGGGACATCTTGGGTGAGGAAAAGGACAAAAGAAAGAAGGGGGAAAGATACATTTATGCATATATGCAGAATATTTTGGATAATTGTATTGCTGATTTCTGTTGGTCTATTGAAAGAAGCAGTTAATACTTATCTTTTTCTTCTCCTTTTTAATTTCTTATAACTTTTTAATACCAAACTCGCAGTGTTTGTATCTCAGAAACCAGTAGCGCTTGCAGCACAGCTGATCAACTGACTGAAGAGCAGACTGCAGAATTCAAAGAAGCTTTTTCACCATTTGACAAGGAGGGTGATGGAACTATAACAGCAGAGGAGCTGGGAGCTCTAGAGAGGTCTCCGGAGCAGAATCCCACAGAGCAGAGTCACGGGACATGACTAATGAAGTAGATGTGGATGGTAATGGTACGATTGACTTCCCTGAATTTCTGACAATGATGACAAGAAAACTGAAAGTCACAGACAGTGAGGAAGAAGTCAGAGAAGCAGTCTGTGTATTTGATATGGATGACAATGGTTATATTAGCGCAGCAGAGCTTCACCATGTGATGACGAACCTTGGAGAAAGGTCAACAGATGAAGAGGTTGATGAAATGATCAGAGAAGCAGATACTGAGGCGATGGCCACGGAAACCATGAAGAGTTTGTACAAATGGTGACAGCAAAGTGAAGATGCTGTGCAGAATGTGCTAAATTTCTTATGCAAATTTGTTTATTTGCCTTTTCTTTGTTTGTAACTTACCTGCAAAAGGTTTCCCCCACTGTCAAAAAACATGCATATATAGTAATTAGGACTTCATTCCTCCATGCTTTCTTTCCTTATCTTACTGTCATGGTCCTGAAACCTTATTTTAGAGAACTGACTGAGTAACATGTTGCATGTGGCTCACTCTGGATGTATCTGAGCCTTTCTGCACACCTAAACCTAAATGGAGTTGGCCAAATGAGGGAACGTCTGGTTATGCCTTTTTTAAAGTAGTTTTCCTAGGAATTGTTAGTATGATGTTGTTGAAGTGTGGAGCTGTAACTGCGTGGCTGCGGACAGTCAGTAATACATACTCAAAAGTCGCACCACTGCAAAATGGGTGTATTATGCAGGTACTTGTATGCTATTTTTTGTACTGCTGGTCTTGTACTAGAAACATTTGCTTTTATTTTTACTTGCTTTTTAAACTTTGTTTTGTTTAGCCACTTTAAAAAAATCTACCTATGGCACAATTTGCCTCAAATCCATTCCAAGTTATATATTTGTTTCCTGATTAAAAAAAATACATTTAAAAAAATAAAATAAAAATAAAACCAAATTTGCATGCTTATATCTGGAAATCTTAACATACTAATTTGAAAATAGCATTATATAATACAACAACCATTGCCAGACTCCTATTACATTTTTAATGAAATTTTATATTATTTATAATGTTGCTTTCTTTTTTACCATTTTGTCTTTTTAAAATTTCTTTTAAAAACTCTTTTTGCACAACACTCAACTTATCAGAAAATGAGCAACACTGAAATATTACTTAAATTTGTTCTTGCTTTAGAAGCAGCCCTGGTGTCAAGTAATTTCCCAGGCTATGGTAATGCAATTCCTGGGCCAAGTGGATCTCTGTGCAGACAGCAGACAAAGCTACGTCCACCACCTCCTCAGAAGTGGCTGGGACGTGGCTGAGTCGGCGGGTGGCACAGTGGAGCTATTAGAGTACACACAGGATTATCTGACTCCGAAGCTCACTGGGGATCAAGTCAAGCTTTTCTTAATTCTCGTCTCCCGGGCCATCATTCAAATATATTATTCAAGTAGTTAATGAGACAAGAACAGCGTGAACTATAATTGACTTGTATTCTCCCAGGATGTCAGCTCTGAGAGTGGATCTAAATAAATTCCCCAAGTGTGCTGTAGACAGAAAGGGTTATAATTAATTTACCCATCAAGCTCCGAACACGATGAGTAAGGAGCTGCCCCCTGCCTCCTTGACCAGTGCCCCAACCCCAGCCTCTTGGGGGGGGGGTAAAACCCCATGACCACTTTCCCATATTCTGAAATATGAACAGAATTTGAAATGAAAATGGGGCATAGCTGTGTGTGCACACACATGTAGATATATATGTATAAGCATATAAGTGCATGTTTCTTTATATTTCCAATTATTGTGCAAAGAAAGTAAAAGCACATGTATGTAATATAATATAGCTGTAAATGTTATAGAAGTGTAACTGTGCCAAGTACAGTACTGTGATATTGTTTATACTACTATAAACAACCATATCATTCCCACTCCTTCACATATCATATCTAAAAAATTGATAAGGTACTTACAACCTTAAAAATCAAAGTTTAGCTCATCATGGGTAAGACAGCTTCTTCCCACTGCACTAAAAGAAGAGAAATTTTATTGTATTTATGTGTTTATTTTTTATTTATTTAGTACAGGGCCTACAGGGTCTCACTACTAGATTGGACTCGTAGAGATCCTCCTGCTTTCCACCTCTCAAGCGCTGGGTGGCACACACCTCCATGCCCAGTCTCAATCGCCATCTGAGCGCACCCAGGGGCGGGTCCAGCCCGGCATGCCAGGAATCACTCAGTCACTCTGTCCACCTAGGCAGGCACTTTAACCCACTGAGTTATTCGGAAGGCCGTGTCTCCCACTATCACAACAAAAAAGGGAAAACAGGCACAGATGTGACACTTGGACACATTGTTGGAAGAACCAGAGCTTACAGATGAGTGGAATTTGACATTTTAGGAAAAGAAAGCCTAACCTAGGAAACGGTAAGACAGTTGGGAAAAAATTCAACTTCTTGACAAAGCTCAATGATCATTTCAAATAGTAGAGGCGGCAAGAGCTGTTGAAGGCCTGCATAAACACCGTGGATGCCCCAGCGACTCTACCTCTTCACACCCTGCTGAGTCCAAGGCAGCAGTGTGGGAAGACGGAGGTGCGATGGTAGTGCAGAGAGTGGCAAGAGGCGGACTTCGGGAAAAGTAAATGCATGGCGCAGTTGGAGGCCCAGCCTCAGCACTGACAAGAAGAGTGAAGAAAGTCAGGTGGTCACCACCTGAATTACTCTCAGGGCACAAGGTCATAGGCGTTACCTAGAAACAATGAAAGGCATCAGAAAATGTGATTTTTAAATATTGAGATTAAATAGTACCCAACCAGAACCATGCTGTTATGGAAAGCCAGGGCTCAGCCAGCACCAGCCACGCATATACAGCTGCAGCTTCACTCAAATCGAACAGGTAATGGAACACGGGAGAAAACAGCCCACATCGTCACGAGCAATAGCGGAAGAACAGCTGCAGGAGCTGGGAAAAAAATGTATAGAGCACAAAAAAGGGTCGTCTAAAACCGGTTTCCTCGTAGAGGATCATATGCTGTTAGGTACATGCAAAAACTAACACATCCCACAAAGCCACCATCACGATGCCCTCCACACGCAGAAAGCAACAGGGGAAAGCCCCAGTGTGGGGGAGAGAACAAGAAAGCTTGTACCACAGATCATTCCATTAAATGAAAATTCCATCCAATTTAAAGGGATTTTAGAAAGAAAGGAGGGAGGAAAGTGCTATTCTCCAGAATTGAGGGAAGAATCTTGTGGTTAGTATTGCCAAGTAATGAAACTCCCAAATATTAGCTGCTTTTAAAATTCATCCTGCTGTTCTTTCTTTCTTTCTTTCTTTCTTTCTTTCTTTCTTTCTTTCTTTCTTTCTTTCTTTCTTTCTTTCTTTCTTTCTTTCTTTCCTTTTTGAGGAACCGAGGATTGAACTCTGGCCCTTGTGCTTGCCAGGCAAGCGCTTATTCTATTGAGCCATCTCCCCTGCCCCCTGCTTGAGGTTTTATGGATCAAGAATTTGGAGAAAAAAAAATTGTTTCTGCCCCACAATCTCTGATCCCGCACCTGCGGATGCTCAATCTGGGCTTGCAGTGACACAAGCAGCCATACTGTCAGCACCCTTCTGTCTGGAGGCTAACGCTGGCTTTTCTTTGGCCTCAGATGGCCCCCCCTCCCCGTGGACCACATCTGAGCTCTCTACACCCCAGGGCCTTGCACTACTTGGAGATATAAGCTAGTTCAACTTCTGAGTGACTCATGCTGCTGGTGTGAGTGATTGGAGCAGCCAAAATGGACACTGCATCACATTTACTGAGCCAATCTTAAAGGATAACACAACAGGCAAGTGCAGGGACATCATTGATCTTGTGCATCATTTCCAAAGAATGCATTGTAACAAGGTGACAAGCTAGTCCAGATTCAAGCAGAAGAAACACAGACCCTGCTTCTGGAGAGGAGACACATCAATGAATGGCAGGCACCTTCTAAAACTGTCACGGGTTGGATGACAGCAGAAAGGCCTCACATAAAGAATTATGCAAAGCCCTACTCCCCTACACTGGCAGCAAGTTTCAAAACATTTACAATTAATAGCTTTCCCAAAGTTTCCAGTAAAAGCAGATAATCAAGTACAGAAGTGAACAAAAGTTGCTGTAAGAATTTAACATGTTGCAGCAACACTGCAAATGTCTACCAAGCTCATTAATTCTTGAAAAAAAGGCCAAGAAAATTAAATGAAGATATATAGTCTTTTCAACAAATGTTCCCAGGGTAACTAGGTGAAAAGCCAAAGGAAGTCTATGTTCAAACACCTCAATGCAAGGGCTAAAATTATTAAAGTCTCAGACTAAGAAGTAGAATTTAAGTCCTTGTAAGCATGTGTTTACCATATTACCTCTAATATTGCACCCAAAGCACAAGTGAATGAATAAGTAGATTTGAACCAGGTGTGGTGGTGCATGCCTGTAATCCCAGTACTCGGGAGGCTGAGGCAGGAGAATTGCTTTGAG
This sequence comes from Octodon degus, assembly GCF_000260255.1. Classification (NCBI taxonomy): domain Eukaryota; kingdom Metazoa; phylum Chordata; class Mammalia; order Rodentia; family Octodontidae; genus Octodon; species Octodon degus. The sequence goes on along the minus strand of NW_004524684.1, from coordinate 4,317,531 downwards.
TTCAAGACCAGCCTGCACTACATAGTGAGATCCTGTCCCTCCCACCAAAACAAATAGTTTAACTTGAAGATTCAAATCACTTGTACATAATTAAAGTCATTTGTGTACCTATATCAGGAAAGTAAAGGGACAATCCACAAAATAGGAAAATATTTTGTCATCATGTATCTGAGTAGAATCTAGCGCCCAAAATTATAATTAACTCAACAAGACAATTTTACAACGAGCAAAGGAGCAGAATAGACATTTCTCCCAAGAAAATGTTTAAAAACCCTAGCTGAAGGTAGCCAGTAAGTCCACCAGCAGATGAATGGCTATAGAAAATGTGGCATTGGTCCACAAATCGAAGAACGGCACATGCTAAAGAAAGACAAACTTGAATGGTTTGTAGGAAAACAGGTGCACCTTGAGACATGGTGCTCAATGAAGCAAATCAGATCCCCAAGCTTAAGTGGGCCACGCTCTCTTTTCTGAGAAAACCACAAAATAAAGAACAAAATTAAAGATAGAGAATAGGAAGCAAGGAGACAGGGCTTTCTCAGATGGAAAGAGAATCAGGGGAAATGGGGAGAAAGAGAGGGAGAGAGGGAGGAGATGGAAGAAGGAGGCTGGATTGTGTCCGTGGACCAAGACCACAGGAAGAAGGCCGTCACTGTGCACTGCGAATGTTGTTTCATAAAATGTAAAAGCTGAAAACAATCATCCAACATATGAAAGAATAAGAAAAATAGTGAGGCAACTCTGACCACACGCGAAGCCTCAGGAGCAAGGGCATCCGAGTGGTGGCCCCCGCAGCCAGGGCTGGGTGATCTTCAAAAGCACCAACTGGGCAGAGGGTCCTCAGTGCCTCCGCTGTCCATGGTGCTGCTTCAGGACCCTGTGTGCTGATCCGGTTGGCACAATAAAGATGGGACTTTTAAACTTCAAATTGTTTCTCATTCAGTTGTATACTTATACTTAACCCCGATCGCTTTGCCCAAAGTTAGTATTATACAGTGACATCTAGTAGCTGCATCAGCTCCAACTTAGGCTCTGCTTTAATTGATTTGGTAATTCCATTTTTTGCTTACTAATTAGGTTGACTTCAGTGTTTCATCATTATAATCCTTCTGTCAACAAGAAGCCTTTTCAGTGTTGTGTGCACTAAGATTTACAGTTATTTATTATTCACTACCTTCATCTGAAAAACATTCATTTATCATATCCTTTATATTTACTAAAATATAATTTAAAATTGCACCTTGCAATGTTTAAAACACTAAAATATTCATGTGTTCTGATGTAAAAAATATGAAAGTTAATTTTATAACATAGCAACATAACTTGGGGAGGGAACATAAGATTCATAAATTCTCATATGCACCCTTAACATTCAAACATATTCTTGCATATGCAAATGCCACTTAGAATTTACTGAGTTTTAAATGCTTGGATTCAAACCAGATAGGTACAACTGTCTCCTTCATATTTCCTTTAAATATATGAGGTCCTTAGTGTGAGTCCTTGTCTAATCTTTTCATGCATCATCCAAGCTTTTAGCAACTTAGCAATGGCTTAGTGCTACAGAGAATAGGGTGGATTTATTTCTTTTAGCATCTGTTTCTTCAATGGGGAAAAAAGAACCAGTGAGTGGCATTGGCTATCGATTGTCATGTTAACTATTTCTACCTTTTTAGACTCTTCCTATAAATATTAGTGCACATAGTTCTTTTTAAGGGAAGAAAGACATTTTATTGGACACTTTATGGAAAGGGGAAAGAGATAGATGGATACCCTGATAAATTAGGAAGCAGTCTCCAGAGAGACAGTGACCCAATTGTATATAATTCTCATGTGCAGCCCTGTCTACCCAGAACCCCCACACCCCACCTCTGCTCACCGCATCTACCTGGTGTGTGACAGCTATTCTGTTCACCATTCAAATTTCAGCCCCTTTTTCTTTCTTTTCCTTTTCTTTTTCTTTTTGAGAGAGGGTCTCACTATACAGTTTGGGCTGGCCTTGAACTCACTTTGTAGTCCAGGCTGGTCTCGAACTCACAATGACCCTCCTTCCTCAGGCTCCTGAGTTCTGGGATTGTAGGCATGTGCCACCACACCCAGTTTTTTTTTTCCCCATTCTGTGCAGATTTCTTCATTCTTACTCTCTGGAAGACTTTGCCATTTTTATGTTAATGCCTTACCCTTTCAGTATCTAGCACTTGGTCTTAGTAAGTCCAATAGTAAACTGTCTCCTTCATATTTCCTTTAAATGTATGAGATTCTTAGTGTGGGTCCTTGGCTAATCTTTTCAGGCATCATCCAAGCTTTTAGCAACTTAGCAACAATCTGCTTCCCACTTAGTTCCTTTTCGTACTTGGCAGAAGCACAATTCTTGGCTTAGTGCTGCAGAGAATAGGGCGAATCAACATTCCGAGGGTATTTAATGCTCATAATCTCCTGTGCTCTTCTAATTTCAAATGCTAAGAAGATTTCCCTACCAAGAGCATATTATTTGTCCTGTAGTTATTTTCTTTCTATCTTATGTGTTTTCATGACCCTTGTTTTCAGAAATATACTCAGAAAGAAGCATACAGTGACGATTGAAAATCTAGCAAGAATGATATTTTTAAAAATCCATCCTTGGCACCGAAAAAATTGTAATCACAACCTGTCACCATCTTAAACATCATTTTTATGGTTGTGAACAAAATATATTTGGTGGGGAATAATTTTAGAAAGATAAAAAAAATCATCACCCTGATTTCCTAATTGGGAATGGAAATTTTCCTGTGCTGTTGCCCACACATCAAGGTTATCCACAGGAAATGCTTTTAGATGTATTGTATGTGCTAAGGACATTTTTATTTCTAAGTTTTCGTGCAACCAAGTACAACTTTTTTTAAATAAATTTTTTTGAGAAACAAAATCAAAGTCATGGAAAGTCTAGAAAAATTAATTAAAATAAATCTGAGTATTTATATCCCTAGTGAATACTTATAGTTTAACAAAGCCATGTAATTTCTTGAAAGGAGGAGCCATGCAAACGGGGCTTAGGAAAATAGATTAAGGAGTGGAAGAGAATCCTTCTGCCCTGTTCCTGCCTGTGCACTGTGGGCCGCAGAGTGTTGACGCGGCCTCCACCTCTGCTCAGAAGTTTTGGATAACGGCACACCGTGGTCCCCGGGAGGGTTTGTCCCCGTAGTAGAGACCTTGTGAATAAGAAGTGTCACCAAGAACTGAAAGGATACATGTCTCCCCATTTCTACTTGAGCCTGACACCTGTAGAAGGGGTGGTGGCCATGTGTAGTGACCCCACATCATCGTCTTGCCTGCACATTGACTGTGCAGCACCCCGGACATGCAGCTACATTACATGGTGACATTCCATGAGAAAACGTCTCTCTCTACCAATGTTCTCTTTTCTTTGAACTACTACAACAGGCGTGATGGCACATGCCTAGAATCACAGTGCTCAAAAAACCCCACAAAAATATAATTTCCCACTTTGTTTGAACTGGTTAGAAATAGTGATAGAAAAAGGAAGTGGAATGAGATAAATATTGACCAAGAATAATGCTATTTACATTTTGAACAATCCCTTTTTTAACATCTTTAATAAACAGAATACTCATGGCTCATCAGAAATTTTTCTAGTGCAGGCAGGGCATACGTTACCATCATCTCTGCAATACAGTCTCCTGAGATTGTAACCACAGAACTTGTTCAGCAGGAAAAAAAAAAAAATAGCTCTAAAATTCAGATGGTTTGCATCAAAATTATGTGGCTTTTTCTGTCCAAAATAGAGACAACCCAGGCGCTTCCAAGGAAACAGCAAAGAAAACCTCGGGCAGTGTGGAAAGCGCTCCTGCCCTGCACGAGCCGCCACGTCTCTGCACTTGCGCCCGCATCTACGGAGGTTCAGGGTGGACCTGTTGGAAGGGAGGAGCTGCTCTGCACGGCGCTAAAAGCCCTTAG
>NW_004524684.1:4297107-4310782 GCF_000260255.1 Octodon degus | reverse complement strand
TAAATATTTCAAAATTTAAGGGCCTGCCAAATAGCTCAGCAGATTAAAGCACCTGCCAACAGGTGTAGGGACTGGGGCTTTGAACCCCGGACCGGCTGTGCTGGCCCCTTCCCTGGGGCGTGCTGAGATGGCGATTGAGACTGGTGGCACACCCTGTAATCCCAGCTCTTGGGAGGCTGTAAACAGGGGGATCACTACGAGCCCGATTTAGTAGAGAGACCCTGAACACCCTGGAGACCCTTCCCTAAAATACAGAATAATAAAGATTCTTTAAAAAAAGTTCAAATTCTAAAAGTTGATTGCAAATAAAAAAGATGGGGCAGCAGAGAGAGGACACAAGCGAGCCAGCTTTGCACGGTCTGCTGAGGAAGATGCAGGTAATAACAAACTCCAGGACAAAGAAATGTTATGCGAGAGAAAATGACACAGGAGAAGAGTTCTAGGTGTACTCTGCTACCAGACTCAGCTGCGAACATGGTTGTGACGTGCACACTCGGAATCTCAAAGATGGAATATATACTGAATAACCACATACAAGTGCACAACTTTGGAGGCGGGAAGGAGGTAAGTAAGTGAATATAATAAAAGCAGCTTTCTCTTGTTCTGCCAGTAGCTAATAAGTAATAAAATAAAATGCATATGTGCATGTGTTTGCAATCTACGGTCAAATTCCAAAAAGAGAAACAGCTATGAATCACAATTTTTATCTCTGTGTTGTAAGATGATGTTTAATGTGTACAGGATGACTGAGGTTTTTTTATAAGATATTTTGTAAGATTATTCAAGAGTATAAAATACGCCCATGTATCATTCTGATAAAGGTAATTAAGTTTAAAGTTATTTTTGAGGAAAAACTACACACTCAGTGGATTGGAAGCCAAGCAGTGAGGCAGGATGTAGCCACTTGTTATCAGAACCAGTGGAGGTGCGTCGGACCAACCCACGAGCTCTGACTGCTGAGAACAGTGGGACAAGAACAGAGACACACAAGTAAGCTGAACAGAGAGACCCAGAATTAACCCTCCCTCTTGAAGGGAGGGCCTCAAGTGATGGCACACACTGCCTCTGTTCACCCAGACATGGGTACAAGCACTTAGAGGAAAGCAGCCTTCTACCTGCTCCTGCCCTCCCCGGCACACGTCCGGTGGAGCATCTTGGGCGCACTAGCCTCCCGTGCCTGTCAGCGCACATGCCCACCGCCTGTATCCCTAGTGCTCATGGAGAAGGCCAGTGAGACCTCAGTCTCTGTCTCCGGTCTCTCACAGGTGTCAATGGTGACCCCAGCTAGCCCTCTGAGAGCTGATGGCGCCAAGATGGGGGCACTGACCGGACAGGGAAGAGGCTTAAGCACACAGGGTGTTTATTCAAGGGCTGCTTACAATTCAGGAGTGAGACGAGAGGGAGACCTGCCAGGAAACCTATGCAATTGTGTGAAGATTGGAACCCAATTTGGGGGCCAGCAAGATAGCTCAGCAGACGGAGCACCTGCTTAGGCAAGCACAAGGATGGGGTCCAATCTCCTGCACTCCACGCCACTCCAGCCTGGCCCTGGGTGCCCTGAGCCGGCTACTGAGTTTGGGCGAGGTGGTATATGCCTGTAGTCCCAGCACTCTGGAAGCTGACAACAGGAGGATCACTGTGAGCCCAAGCTGCGCCATGAGACCCTGTACCAAATAGATTAAAAAAAAAAAGAAATGACAAAATGGCACATTGGTAAGAATTAGTAGACAAATGAGACTTTTAGATGAATGATGAATGGAGAAGATTATTTTCTTGCTACAATCAATATAATTCAGGGACTTTATTTGATGTTAGCATCTTAGACATTTTTAAATTCTGAAAACAGTGAAAAGACAATAAAGCTCTAGCCAAAGCCCAGGTTTTCTTGCTTCTCTTGGAGGCCACAGAGGGGGGCAGAATGGGCCAGCGCTGCGGAGTCACCACGGGGCACCCGAGCTCTTCCTTGTCCACAGGAACATGCACAGTGGCAAGTGCACAGCAGAATTTGCACCTAGAGGCCACGGACATTTCTCGGATCACATTTTCCGAGCTCCAGAGACCTCCGGCGCGGGCTTGAGAGCAAAGGGAGTGGCTTTCTCTACAGCAATCCCAGAGCTGCTGTGAGGCCAAGCAGTGTGCTGAGAAAAATGCAGGCCTAGGCTTCTTGGTAGGGCTCTTTGTTTCATTCTGGTTTACATTCTGACCATCTTATAATTCATTCCAGAAAAGAATCTCTCCAAAGTAGGTCAGTTCCAACGTAGGTAGATTGGAATCCACACTTTACTGGCTCTTAGCCACTGGCAGGTCCACATAATACATAACCAGCTTCGGGAAGCCTCACCCCCCTGCCCATTAGAATGCACACTTGATCTTTTCCTTTATATCACATAAATTAGAGATTTAAGAATGGTTAGACTTTGAGACTAGATATTCCACCCTGAGACTTCTATCGCACTTAATGGAAGTGAACCATTAGCTGCCGGAAAATTCTTTGTTCTATGTTAAACCCAAACCAGACTTGTTTGTTTTTTTAACCAGCTCTGTAGTCTGGAAACTATGGAAATATTTCCAGCCACACAAATGGACATTCTCTCTCTGAGCATGCTGTGTTCTGTGTATTCCAAAGAACTTCCAGCACCCTACATGTGGGCTGGGGAGTCTCATTTGTCTACTAATTCTTACTACATACGTTTCAGCCCCACCTTTTGTTCTTTTTTTTTTCTCCTAGAAACACTTTCCAATATGTTCAAGTTTAACTGTTTGCCTTGCTCTCAGATTGACCGCAAGTTACTCCTAATAGTCAGCGCTCTGCAGTGTCACCCTCAATCAAGAACATACACTCAACTCCTGCTTCCTCAAAGCAGTACTTTCTTTGGTTTCGTATTTACTTTCACAGCAAATATGGCAGCTGGCAGAGATAGCAGCCTCAGCACCCCGCGGAGGACCAGTTCCTCTCTGACAGCTTGGCCCTACGTGGACTTTCAGATTCTTCTGTGCTTGACACGGATTCCAAGGTCTGCAATTTCTAGCTAGTTCCCCAATAGATGGGAAGCAGGGCAGCAGGGACTTGAGAAGTTCCTGTCGGATGTTGCACATCTCTACTGCAAGTGCTGAGCCACACGTCTGGCGCTCCAGTAGGTGGATATGAGGACACCCAACCAGATGGCAAGAAATAATGTCCCAATGGCAAAATCTTAAAATTCACGTAACTATATAAACATCAAGTTGCATGTGTTTTTTCTTTAGGAGTACATTCCTTAGAGAAATAAGACACCCCTATTACTGGGAAACAAAAACCTAGATTTAAAATGTTTTCAGCCCTTCCATGGAAAATGACAAGTCATCACAATCATTTGTCTTGTTGAAGAATTTACAAAAGCTGATTATCTTTTAAAACTCAGGCTATATGTGTATTTGATGATCTGGAATTTATACTTAATTTTATTTAAAAAGTTGGTTAACACATAAGGAGACTTTACTTGCACTTTCCCCAGCATTGCTAAGTGGTTCCTGATCACCATCACCGTGCTTTGGGTACCAGATTAAAAACATCATCTTCGCACATGAGCACGCAGAGGTCAGAGAGGCTAAGTACCATGCCCAAGCTTACAGAAGCCCAAGAGGTATGACCCCAGCCAGGTTAAATTCAGATATCATCGATATCATCCCATCTAAATATCAGCAGTTGGACAGTAACTTTATTAAACATAACTTAAAAAAGAAAACTAATGTAGGTAATATATATATATATATATATATATATATATATATATATATATATATATTTGTTTCCTTCCAGGCCTCTCACTTGCCTGCTCCTCTCTCTTAGCTAGAAAGGAGCAATGTCACCTCTCAACTTAGGAAGCATACCTCAGACCAAAACCAGTAACTGAGAAAAACTTCTTTAGCTATCTCCAGACATGTGAATTTATTTATTATTTTTTAACATAAATGTGATTTTACTGGGCAACAAACTGCTTGGAGATAAAGTAAAAGAAAGGAGAGTGAGCCTGTAGTTCTCGCTAAAAATAGCCTCTTCTACATCTTGTGATTAAGCCAATGAGGATTTTAAATGAAGGTTACCTACAACAAAGATGGTTTACCTGCTGCTAGTCAAGAATTAAACATTTCATAATTACTGTTTTACAGGCAAGCAAACAAAGAAAGTAGACTGTCCCTGAGCATACACTAGGTCAGGAGCAGGTTAAGAGAACACGTTCCTGCGACCCCTTACCTGGCTTAACAAGCTCAACACTGCGAGCAGGTTGACCCTTTCCCAAAGAAACAGCTACAAGGCCGGCGCTCCACGCCTAGGTTCTGAAAGGTGTTTCTTCTGCAAGGTCAAAGTCCACTTTAAGTTGCATTTTGATTTCAGGACACACTGTGAGCTTTATAAATAAAATTTTTAGAAATTTTTTAGAGCAATAATGATGCCCACTGAACAGATAAACACTGGCCTCATTTTCAAGGCAAACATTTACATCATGCTCAGAATCATAAGGTGCCCATGGTGGTTTGCATAACAGAGAAACACTCCTTGGGCTGGCTTTGTGTTAAAGGCTGGTGCACAGTGTACAGAGCACACTCAGAGTGGCTGCTTAGGAGGGTAGAACTGGAGTGAAGCCGTCTTTGAATTTTAGGAGAGTTGTTGGGAATCAAAAAGAGGAAATGAAGAAAATGGCACGGAGGGGGACTTCAGGTCTTTGGGCTCCGTTCCTGCATGGGCTGGGAGGTGGTCTCCTGCCCGTGCAGAGCCTCAGCCCTGTCTCATCATCTTGCCACCTGGGCTGGCCAGGCCTGCTTCAGAGCCCGAAGCACTGAGGAACCTTCCCATGAGTGGGAGTGAGCAGCCACAGATGACCCGAGGTTTCCAGCCTGGCGGATGGAGAGGTGAGGCGGGATAAATATGCCAGCTGAGCATCTGAAAGAAGGAATGATTTGAAGAAAGGAAGGAGTGAGGTCTGGGTGGGTCTGATTGAGTGTACTGCGTTGCTTGCTAATTCTATAGTCAGCAAGATGTATGGGTAGACTTCGGAAAGATTCCTTGGGTGAAGACAGAAAATGCAGAAGTGCTTCCTGCTAGAGAAAATACAAAGTGAGACAAGGCATAGGACAGAAACCATAATGGAGAGGCAGGAGGGCGGGTGGGGAGATGAGGCAGAAAGCGGCGCAGAGAGGAAGACTAAGTGATGCACAGGAAGCGGGACAGGGGAGTGCTACAGAAAGCCAAAGGCTTAGGTAAGTGCATGGACCAGGGCTCGATTCCTGGCTCCACATGCCAAGCCGGCCCCACCTCTGGATGCACTGAGTCAGCTACGGAGACTGGGTGTGGTGGCACACACCCTTAATCCCAGCACCAGGGAGGCTGAAAACAGGAGGACCTGCATAGTGAGACCCTATACCAAATTGAAAGAAAGAGAAAGAAGAAAGAAAGGAAGAAAGAAAGAAAGAAAGAAAGAAAGAAAGAAAGAAAGAAAGAAAGAAAGAAAGAAAGGAAGGAAGGAAGGAAGGAAGAAAGGAAGGAAGAAAGGAAGGAAGAAAGAAAGAAAGGCAATTGCATTCTGATCCTGCCTTGCAGTGTTAGAGGACTGATGTGTAGCTATGCTTCGGCCAGCACTGGGCTCTGATAAAGCTGAGCTCAGGGAGGGCGAACTTTTAATTGTTTCCATATAATACATTTTACCCCACTTCACTTACAAGTCTCTTTTCCTATTCACAGTCTGCAAGTTTCTTGAATTCAAACAGCCATGTTCACCTTAAACTAAAACAGACCAGTAGCTCAGGAAAAAGCAATGCCACTCAATATGACAAGTCCAGAGCCTCTTAAATTCTTCATGATGAGAATATCAGATATGTCTGCACTGAGGGACGTTCCAACAAAATACCAGGCAATTAAGCAATGTTCTGACCAGCCAAGGTCATCAGAGGTGGACAGATATCGAGGAAATGTCACAGCCACAGAGAGTCTAAAGAGCTGAAGACCACATGGCTTCTTAGAAGAGACCCTGGAGTAGAGAAGGAGCACTAGCTAAAATTGGAAGAAATCAGAATAAGCCATAGACGTTAGGTAAGAGACCTTGTTGGCGTTGGGCCGTTAACAGTGAGAAGAGCACCACAGAAAGGCGAGCCGTGAGCAGCCAGGAGCACCGTGAGGCCAGGAGGGGAGGGCACGGGGCGCTCATCTGCTCAATTTGGGTATTAATGAAAATATTGAAGAAATAAAATCAATTGAAAAGCTAAATTTTCAAAGCTGTCTATCAGCTTCAAAAATGCAAAATAAAATTCAAATTAACAACTTACAAAATGTTAATAATCATTCTTATATAATCTCACAAAAGATACTGGAAAACAAAATATTTATCAAAATGTACTATGAAGAATGAATCCAGAGTCGCTCGCTTCAGGGATAACATTTCTGCACAAATTGACAAGAGTTTAGGACCAATGCCAGTCAAAGTCTGGAAGGATTATTTGTCTAAAATTTGAAAGGTTAAACAAAAATATATATAAAATTACAAATAGGTCAAAGCGGGTACGAAAAACTAGAAAAAGATGCACATTCAGCAACAGAAGAATGGATAAAGACAATGTGCTTCCTTCTCTGCCACAGAGAAGGGAAGACTTGAGTCATTTTAAAAAAGACGGGCCATGACAGCGTAATATTAAATGAAATAAATCAGACACGGTCTAAAGGCAGCACTGCTTCTCTTTAATTAGAGCCAAATAGAATATAGATAACAGGAAGTGGGAAGGCAGAGCATCCTCAGGTAGCAAGGGGACCCAGGGAAGGAGGAGAGGCGTGCAGAAAGGGAAGGGAAGTTGGAAGAGAGGGCACAGGGCCCAGGATGGCTCTGCTCGCGCGCCCGCGCGCCCGCTGCACACGAGGAGTGCTCTCACGGAGCACTGCAAACACGCGCTGGCAGAAACTACCAGCGCAGGAGGACGTCCCGATGAAACTGCAGGAAACAGTTAGGTTAGTAGTTCAAGGAACCTGATATGGGGCCAGGACACGCTGACTGAACAGCCCAGCCCTGCACGCCACACCCCACAGAGCCCCAATTATGAGACCAGCTGATGGCACCTATGAGTGAGGGAAGAAAGGAAGTAGTAACTTTTTTTTAATTTTAGGGAAGGGTCTACAGGGCATTCAGGATCTCACTACTAGATCAGACTCACAGTGATCTGCCTGTTTACAGCCTTCCAAGAGCTGGGATTACAGGCGCACGCCACCATGCCCAGGGGCAGGGCCGGCTTGGCAGGCCCGGGGATCGAACTCCTAGCCCTTGCTCCTGCTTGCAGGTGCTTTAATCCACTGAGCTATTTGGTCAGCCCAAGGAAGTAGTTTTTAACAGATGGTGCTAGGGTTATTATTTGTTATTAAATTCAAAGTGGAACTCTTATATCACTTGGAAGAAAAGAGTTGTATAACACTTACAGTGAGATATAAGATAGAAACATTTTAAAAGATAGCATAGAAGGCTTGTTTCTGTTGTCAGGGAAAAATATCCTAAATAACATAGAACAAGCTGTACCCACAAAGCAAGTGACTGATAGAACCTTGGGAACTGAAGCATACGCTAGAGAAACTAGAATGGAAATTGCACACTAGGACTTGGTATCAAAATTTATTAACAAGCCTTGCAATTCTGTTCAAAACTCAAATGATCTAGTAGAAAAACGGTGAAAGAGCACATCATCAAAGAGTCATACCTGGCAGCCATGCATGCCAAATAAATATGAAATTATGCTCAACCTCAGAATGAATCAGAAAAATAAAAATCACAATGAAATATATTTTCATACCCACAAAATTGGCAGCTATGAAATTCTGCCAGTATTAAGTGTTAATAATTCATGATGTGAATGGACCTTTATGAAGACTGCCTATTGCACTAAGATCTGGAAAACAAACTGACGTTTTCTAATCAAGCAGGACCTGTAAATCAAACATTTATTTCATAGGTGATGTTTATTCTAGGGTCCTTAGTGCACAAGCGCTTTGACAAAGTGTTCGTGACGGGACTGAACAGTCTCGGAGACACCCAAGTGTGCAGAAGCAGAAGAGCAAGCACCCTGCAGCAGGGTCACCTCCTGCTGACGGCGACCAGCGGTAACCACAGCGCACTGCACCTCCTAACCACAGCGGGAATGCACTCCCCAGGTATAATGGTGACGGAGGGACACAGGGAGCACAAACAATTGCACACCGTGTAATTCCTACTTAGAACGATGCAAAAACACGAGACTGTGCTGTCTTGGCATAGAACACTGTATAGTGTGAGTAAAAAAGCTGAGAAAAAAATTTTAATCCTAAAACATACGATTTCATCTCCTCTGAACAGAGAGAAAAGGGAGTGGAGTTCAGAATTTTGTATGAGATTCCAAGGGCAATGATAATCTTTTTTTTTTCTTTTCTTTTTTTTTTTTTTTTTTTTGCAGAACTGGGGATTGAGCTCAGGCCCTTGCATTTGCCAAACAAGCACTTATTCTACTGAGCCATCTCCCCAACCTGATAATCATTCTCTAAAAGCAAATGTTGGTGGAAGTATGCAGCTGAGTCATCCTTGCCTACACTCATATAGTTTTCACATGTCTAAAGTTTACTCCATATTTAGAAATGTAATCTTTAACCACAACAATTAATTGTATGTGATAGCTGCAAAACAAGTGGAATTTGATCATTCTGCATAATGTATATGAAATATCTCAGAACAAACATAAGTAGGTTGGATTCTTCCTCTAGTTATTTGTGTCTAATGTTCGATGACATGATAGGAACAGGAAAAACAAAATCTTACAACCCTAGCTCATCAAATTCTGAATCATCACTGCTCTGTTTTCAGTCCTCAGGGTGGTAGATGAGATAATTTGAGAGGGAACCGCAGGAGCTTAGAGGAAGGTTCCATTTAAGGGCGTCTGTTTCAGTGCTGTTGAAAGACTGCGTAAACAGCCCTTGATCAACTGGCAGGCTCTGCAAAGCAGTATTCTGATTAATTATCTTTTGCCAGTTAATTAAGACTAAGTTTCAATTAGAAACTTGTCTGCTTGTAACAGAAATCTAAATATGAAAGCAGAGGCTGACACTGGAAACTTAAAGTCCTCAGCGAGGGTCGCTAAGATGTGGCTGGGCCTCTTATTGGCTCTATTTCTACTCTTCATCCTGCATGGGCGAGAGGAAAGCTGAGTCACCTAACAAGGAGCAGAGCTGGTGCTACTGCACGTGCCTACCTCTTTTCTACATATTGTGATTGTCGATCTGACGGCAACGTCCTGAGCACACTGTGGGGACTCAGCCCACGGTACAGAATCACTCTGCCTCCTCACCCAAGAGTAGGAAAATGCACTGGAGGGTGGATTTTGCTGTGGGACAAAATAAAAGGATTACTCACTTCAGCAAAGCTTAATGGCACTTGCTAGGACCAGTAAATAATAGAATAGCAATGGTTTCCCGTAGAGAGCTGCAATTTCAATTCAGCATGAGAGTAAATAATTGCTATTGTAAACAAATCATTCTGTAAGGCCCTATAATGCTGTCATACTGAAAGCACATTGAGCTGAGTTCTGAACATATAAGTATTTCAGAGTATTTATTAAAATCAGTGAGGTCAAGGGGAAAACAGAAACATCAACAGGTAGAAATTAACAAAGATCAGTATGGATTTTAGTTGCTCTATTAATGCATGTTTCTTTAGATATCAAACAACTTGGCATCATGTGTGCCACCCTCCTGAGTGAAGGTTCGTGTGAGGGTGTGCAGTTGAAGCTAGTGACTGCGCCCCAGTGTGGCAGCCCTGAAGTCAGCTGCAGCATGAAATGTTTAGGGATGCTGCGCTATGGAATGAGTGAGCACTCTTATAGAACGTAATGATGCATTTCAATGTCATTTGAAAATCCTGCTTATGAAACCAAAAGCTGAAACTTGAAGGACATATCTTATAGAGTTTACTAGAGAAATATGGAAAAGTAAAGTATCAGTTCAATGTGCATGTTATTTAAAGTGACATGCTTGTTATTGCTGCAAGTGTGTATTGATCAGTATAGCCTTAATTTACAACAGCATATTTCAAAAGAAACATACAACTTACTCAGAATGTGGGCCAATAGCAGCTAAGTGAAAGTCAAACTAGTAGGGGCCAGGGAGATAGCTCAGTAGAATAAGTGCCTGCCTGGCAAGTGCAGGGTCCTGAATTCAATCCCTGGTATCACAAAAAAGAAAGAAGGAAGGAAGGAAGGAAGGAAGGAAGGAAGGAAGGAAGGAAGGAAGGAAGGAAGAGAAAAAAGAAAAAAATCAAACTAGTTACTCCTAATAGACCTCCATCATATGGAAATTATAAAATAATTATTCAACATTAACCCATTTAAGTACTTCTTGGATAATCCACTCCTTTCAGTTAATATAGGAAATTCTCTATTTTTTCATGAAAATTGCACTAGAGTAAAAATTTAAAAGACTTAAAATCTTGGCTGGTGTGCTCTGATGTTTGGGAAGTCACTGTGTGACACAAGCATGACACAGTCTTCTGAAAATCAACAAGAATTCATTAGTCAATAATTAATTTAAAAACTAGGGGCTCATCAGCATCACCAGTATCTAATATCTTAAAGGATTGATTCTCAGCTCTTACTCAGCTTTAGGAAGGTCCTAGAAAGCTAGCTTCTTTGAAAATATAAGTCTGGCAATGGTGCTGTTCTACAAAGAGGATTAAAATTAATAAGCCCTTAGTTAAAAACTATATACCTGTTGAAGCTGCAAATCAGAGCAAACTCAAGCAGAATTGTAAAATATAGGCTGCAGTTAAATGAGCTTAAAGGAAGCCACACTGAAGAGAAAGCCTGAAAACACTTGGGAGTTCTCTTCTAGCAATCTTACTGTGGGTGTTCACGTGGCTCTGTGAATGGCCAGGCTTAGGCGTCGGAAGATGGGATCCTCAGTGGATCTAAAAACATGAGCCACGTCCTGCAGACTTCTTAAAGTGGTTTCACTTCATAAGGACAAACGACATCCTATTGCGGCATGGCATGGGCTGATGCATGTCTCCTAAACTTAAAATGCTTCTCGATCCTCTCATTTTTCTTCAGTTGCCGTGTCGTTGTCCTCTTCCCCTTTCCCTGTCTGAATGGATTCGCTGCAAGATGCAGGATTAACTGCAAGAAATAGCTACAGACTGAACCTGACTTTCCATGTGGATCTGGTCTGCGCATATAAACCCAGGAATCGGAAGTTGGTGGTTCCAGACAGAAATTAAAAATAACCAGCTAATACGCCCGATCAGCGATGGGATTGATAGTAATGAAGACGCTGGTCCCCTCGTCTATGCACCTACTCCTAGTTACATTATCAAGAGCCTTTTCCTGTTCACAGTTGCCAGAAAATATTGATCTAATTCTTCTAAAAGTAGTGCTGCATCATTCATACCCATTCGGCGGGGAAGTTAAAACGGGTCTCTCACATCATCAACATAATTAGCCCGTCTGCCAAGACCGTCCTGGCCAACCTGAGTTCTGAGAGGAGCGTCAGATGTGGCTCGCTGGTCCCGAGCTGTGAGGCCACAGGAGAGTCCTGCTAGCTCGCGGCGGGCATCAGCTTCCATTAGGATACTCAAAAGCCAGCGGAACGCAGTGGAAACGCCAGCGCCGCGTGGGCCTCGGCGGGCTTCTTCCCCAGCAGCGAGCGGAGCGGCGTAGCACCGCGGCTGCACCAGACGCCTGCCTTCTCCAGAAGCACAGCGTTGGCCTAGGCTATCTGCAAAGGCCGCTAAAGTGAAAACGCAGCGAGGTCTGGAAGAGCACACCCAGCGAGTCTCTGCTTTGAAATCATCCTGGCTGAGTTTCACATCCTTCTTGTGAAATTTTAATGATACTTTTACAATGATTACAATTTTACTTCTGCCTATCCGTGCTCTCCGTGGCGTATGAAAGAGATGGGCACGGAATGAGCCGTGGCACCCCCAGCGCTGGCATGCTGCTGCGGAGCAGCGAGGGCGAGCCCCGGGACCTGCCAGCAGGCAGTGTCTGCGAGGCCGCTCACACCTCCCTGGAGAAGCCCACTCAGCGCGGGGGCCCTGACAACCCCGTGTGCTGTAGCAAGGGAAAAGGCTCATCTGGCCAATCGGTCCTGTTAAAAGTGAGAAAAACTCTAAGAGGAGTCTAACAGAAAGTTGAGTTTAAAATAAAACAAACAGAAAAGGGAGAGAAAAAGAACCAAATTTGATTTGAGAAAGATCCCAGTGGAGGCAGAGCGGAGGCTGGATGAGAGGACGGGCGAGCGGAAGGCTGCAGGCTCTGCTGGTAGTTTGCTCTAGGAGGAGGGCGCTGAGCATGGCTTAGGAAAGATGGGCTGGCTAGGAGGGATTCTGAGAAGCATCAGACAAGATTCTGCGCATCTGCTGTACAGTGCTTTCTAAGCTGCAGTCTCGGAAACTTCAGGGGTAGTGGTGTAAATAGACCAGGAAGAAAAGCACGAAATGCAGAAGGAGCAGGAGAAGAGGAGGAGGGGATTTTGAGGAGACGATTAATCTTTGAACTGCTCACATATGGGTTAGAGACAAAGGAGACGGTCATTACAGTGGGTGAACGGAATCCCCAACCTATTTACCAAGAAAAACAGGGCCACAAAGGCTCTGCTGTCATTGACAAGAGGAGTTCTCTGCCATAACTGGATACCAGCAAAAGATGTGTCAGTTTTAATGGTGAGGAGAAAAATTGAATTTCAGAGTAAATAGCAAATTCTAAATGAAGAGTTAAGGAACACATGGAAGTTACTCTTTTAAGAACACTTGGCTAAAAAGTGAGAAGAAGAGTCAAGGGGCATTTTGGTATGGGGACATTATGTGTATTAATAGGCTGAGGGTAGGGAGTAAATGAGGTAGAGATCAGGAAGAAGAGAACTACGTGAGCTACAAGGTTTGCTCCCCTAAATGGGGTGAGAAAAAAGCATTAAGATCTGAAGCCCTAAGTTTAGGCAGTAGGACAGAGAGCCCGTGCAGGTTAGCAGAGTCTCAAGGATAGCAAAGGGAAGAGATGACAGGAAATATTTTCAGAGTTGGAAATGAAGGAGAAAGTCTTAAATTTTACAAAGACTGAGGGTTTTTTTAAATATAATTTTGATTTTCACTATTAAAATAATAGATATCCATTATAAAAATTTTCAAATCAAATCATTTAAAAAATACAGCATTGTCATTGGCTGTAGAGCATACACCTAGCACCCCACCTACTGGAGGGGAAGGCAGAAAGATTGCAAGGTTTTAGGCCAGGCTGGGCAATGTGGCAACACCTTGACTCAAAATCAAACACTAAAAAGGGTTGGGGATGTAACTCAGCATTGGAGAACTCAGCAGCTATACAGCAGCTGCAGCTGCCAGTACCGGAAAACCAGAACCAAAATAAAACAAAGAAACAAAAGCCTAGCACATTCGGGCGATGTAGCCCAGTGTCACACAGCCTGCCTAGCAAGTATGAAGTTTCGAGTTTAATTCCTGGTACAGAAAAAAAGAAACACGTATAGCATTATATAGGTACAAATACAACCACCTTTCCGCGGTCTTGTTGACAAGCCAAGCCTGCATGGAGCGTCTTAGGCTCTTCGCTACCCTGGGAAGGTCCAGCTGCCCTTGGTCATGCTCTCACTTGCAGCATGGTGGTCACTTCTTGCTCTTACAGGTTGTCAACATAG
>NW_004524684.1:4284670-4296807 GCF_000260255.1 Octodon degus | reverse complement strand
GAGCACAGTAATTTTTTACATTTAGTTTTACATTAACTTGTCACATTACTTTTACATTAACCCTTCACATTCCCCACTGGTTTTTGTACATGATTCAAATCCTTGATTCATTTAGTTTAACATATGATTAGTTGGTGAGGGGGACCCTAGTAACACTTAAAAAGGGATTTTTTTATCTGCCCAGGGGGCAATAGTTTCATATCTCCAGCTCTAGTAGAAGAATCCCCCGTCTTCAGTGGCATCCCCACAAGTATGACAGCTGTTTGTACTAGGGCAAAGATAGAATGATGGTGACCCCTGGCATTTTTTTTTATTGTTTTGGCCCATCTTATTTCATTATTTTTATATCCAAAAAGGTTGGGTAGGAAGACATAGAACTCAGGGTTTTGAGTAGCAAAACCATCTTTCCCATTTAAGGTCTGCGTCAGCCATCACATATAAGTGATAGGAGAGTGTTAAGCCTTTGTTAGCCCTAACAAGAACCAGTAGGGCCAAATTTAGTCGGTTTGACCTTGAGGAATCAGCAGTCTTTTATAAAGTCCACTTATCTGACTGTTGAACTGTTAAGTCTGGCTTAATGTGGGAGCAGGGAATCCAAAGTCTTTTTGCTACCTTGACCATGATGGGAGTGCTCAGGACAACAGGGTATGGTCTAGTCCAGCGGGGTCCAAGTGTTACAGGTCTCGCTTCTTGATCCATAGCAAGGATCTAGACTCAGCTGCCAGTGGGGTGTTGGCTTCTCTAGGTTGGGGGTGGTGATGGCGAAAGAGGGAGTGTGTAGCCTGCAAAGTAGCCTGCAGAGCCTGTAAGGACTTAAGTTCTTGATTAGGAATGGGTGTCAGGATCTCCTCCCCCAACTTAGGGATTCAAAGGGAGTGATTCCTTACATCTCAATCTTTTATACTTTCTCCAGTACCAGCCCCAAGGGTGGCAGTCTTCCAAATAGGATTTTAAAAGGGGTGCGTGCATCCTGGTGTAGGTTGTGGCGTGACAACAGCAGGGCCATCAGAAGCAGACACCCAGTTCGCACCCGTCTCCTGGCACAGATTGGGCAGGGTGCTCCTCAGGGTGCAGTTTTGTAACTGTATTTTGGGTTCAGTAGGCAGTATCTGGCTTCCACTTTAGGCCCAAAACACCAGAAAGGCTCTGAACTACTGTACCTATGAAAGCAGGCCCACTGACTGAGCCTACTGTAATGGGGAGCCCATACCGGGGGATGACTAGTCAACCTGATCTCAGTGAAGTCCACTTCGACGTCCTCAAAAGGGAAGGTTCCCTGTCGGCAGACACAATTTTGCTCCAGGGGTTCTGACAATATTGGAAGGAGGGATGCAGCATTAATGGCCTGTATAGTCTCAAGAGTTAGATGTGAGGGCTTTAGGAGGGCTTCCTGGTACTGGGCCAGCCTAGGGCAGGAGAGTCACCTTTCATTAGGGCCCTACAGCAGTGTCTCCGTCACATGTCCCAGAGTTAATTTGTCAGTCTCTTTTACTAATATAGCACCTGCTGTAGTGGCTAGTAAGCATGACGGCCACCCAGCAGCCACATAGTCCAGTCTTTGGACAGATAGGCCACTGGGTGCTTCCATGTATATCAGCATAATATAACAGTCAGGATGAAATGTCCAGTTTAGTTATCATACATGTCACAAAAGTTTTTGTTCATGTTGGCCTGACATGAACCTTTTATTATATATATAATATATATATATATATATTATATATATTATATATTATATATATCAATGATATATACAATATATGATATATCTATCTATATATATCTATACATCTCTATCTATATCTATCTGTATCTATATCTATTTATTTATCTATCTATAAATTTAGATATCATTTAAACCAGCTAGTAACTCAAGAGAAAACATGGTTTAAAGTCTATATTTAAAGCTTAGATAACAATATATAAATTTATAAACAAATACGTAGATCAAACAAATATCTTTACAAAACCAGAGTGCACCCAAATGTATTTCTGGCCAGGTTAAATTATGATGAAATACTTTTTTCTTGTCTATATTTTTATTTTGTATGTTTTTATGCTATGAAGCAGAAACTTATTCCTGCAGATCTTTTATTTTTACAGTTTGAAACAGATAACCAGAAGAAGCACAGACTGGGAGAGGGGACTCAGAATCCCCTCCTTGTGGCCGCAGCAGGAGAGCAGCTGCCCATGAGCTGGGGGACAGAGAAATGTGAGCAGTAAACCTCCCTAGAAAGGGCAGGACAGAGAAGGGCCCGTGAGCTGAGCTAGTGAGCTCCGTGAGCTGTTGTTACCCTGCCATCAGCTCAACAGTGAAAGGAGGGGTAGAGAGAGGGAGAGAAAACTCAGAAGGTGAAGCAAGAACAGCTGCTTCAGCACCCCTGGTTGAGGCTCCCCTGGGTGCCATAGCACCCAGGATGAGACAACAGAAATCCCAAAAGCATTCCCCACATTCACCTCGGGACCTATCAAAGTTCCAAATCGTGCAGCTCAGGACAGTCAGCTTGCTCTGTACTGTTCTGGCCATAACAAAGGTCCCAGCAGCGTCCCTTCTCAATTTACACACAGAGTACAAGCCCAAGACTAATGTGACTTTACACAGCAACAGTAACACGATGCACTAGGGCAACTGAGCTAGGTCTGCGCTCTTCCACATTCGCAGGTAGACTGTCACAAAATGCAACAATGGAAAGAAGAACAGAACTAATACCATCACTCAGCTCTGGCGCAAGTGCCGCTGGGGACGCAGGCACATTGGGGACAGAAAACTAACAACTCAGGCAAACAAACAAATGGACAACAACATCCTGGAAAATTTTGATTTCTCTCTCTCTGTTTTTTTTTTATTATTATTATTATTACTTTACTCATTTAGACACTCGGCTGGATTTCAAACCAAAACAAATAGCCAACATTCCCATAGATTCCCTGGTAAGGTAGGTAACACAGGGTTCTCCCTGCAACAAATTCAAAACAGATGAGGAAAACAAACCTCATGGGCCTTTGGCCTCAGACGAATCCAGGAATATTTATCTATGAGAAAACAGACTCTCTCAGTGAGAGAAGCAATGTGTCAGTGGTATCTTAGGAATACTCATCTGAGGTAGATTGATGTAACTTTCACATCTGGAAGTTATGGACCATCAACATTAGCCTTGAGAAAAGAACAAAAGCCAATCAAATCTTATTTAGGGCAGAGTAAGTTTTGTTATTTTTTCACATTGCAGCATTACGTTCCTTTAGCTGTTTTGGGGCAGTTAGCTGAAATCAGCTTTGGCGCCAAAACACACCCAAAAGTGGCTCACAGGCATGGAGGCTAGGTGGGCCTTTTCTAAAAGCATCTTGCCTATCGGGATCCTGAAATCCTTGAAATGATTAAGAATACATTGCAATGGCAACAAAGAAGCAGAAGTGGTCTGATCCATAATTACAAACAACACAACCAACAGACAAGGAACAAAGACAAAATGAAACCAAAGATATATCCAATGCTCCAGATCACTGTCATGGAGGGGAGCAGAGATGAGAGGATTTATGTTGTATCTAACTCCTCCTGTGACTCACAAAGGGGCACCCCAACAGAACAAAAAGACTTACCAGCAAGAGGTTCCAAACGGCTTGTGTTATCTGAATCAATAAAGAATTTGAAAACTTTTGGAGACCTGTATAAGTCCGGGGCTGAATAATTTCTCCAGATTAAAGTTCTCCGAAAAACCTGGTTTCTATTTGATCCCAGTTAATGGGATCTCAGATGAGCCCCCAAATTTTATGGGTTCTCAACATAGAAACCAGATATGAATCCAAATTAAAATTTAAATATGAGCCTTTTTATTACCGGGCCTGGGACTGCTTTACCATACTTATGCAGGAGAGGACAAACAGCCAGGAACCTTAGATGTACAGAGGTTTTAAAGGTAGAAACTGCATCCTGTTTGGAAACAAATTTGTCATTTAGCATAGAACAGTACCTTTAGGGACAGTGTGACCATTACTCAGCATACTTTTTTCCTGGGAGCATTGTTTTCTGGAAACTCCCAGTCTATTGATGATTTATCAATGGTACACCAAGCCTCCTGGGGGTCTTACAAGGAAGCAGGGTCACAGAAAGTTGAGCAGAGTAATTTTTTACATTTAGTTTTACATTAACTCGTCACATTACTTCTACATTAACCCTTCACACTTGCTTGCTGTGCTCACAAGCTGCAGCCCCCAACTCCCCCAGAGGTTTACATGGCTATCATCTGCACCACCGATGTTTCCATTTTACCTCTTCCAACCATTTTCTCAAAATGCCTTATTTCTTTCACTGATCTATGCTACACAAAAGCAAGAGCTGTATTCCTCTTATGTGTGGAATTGCAGAAAACCTGCACAGGACTTGGAGCACTGCAGTCCAGCACTTTCCGGCAGGCCGGAGTGTGAGGTGGGGTGAACTCTGTGCTTTCTGCTGGGGTAGCCACAAGCTGTGGCCCTCATAAAGTGCCTGGGAGGTGAAGCCACCGAGGTGCAGTTGCACTTAAATTAAATAAGCATGCAGATTATTGTATTGAATAGTGCAATTGTGAGTTGTACACAATTAATTATTCTAATTGACTTTTACATTATTTTGGTTTAATTTTTCTTTGAATGCTCACAATAAATTATGGAGAGCAAATTGCAGTAGAGAAGGCAAAGAAGAAAGGTAAATCAGACAAAGAAGCATGAAACAGTTTCATCTCAATTAGTGAAAAGCCAGGCCACCCGAGGTCATTCTGAGTCACCTAAGTGAGGGCGAGTCCCCAGTTCTTGCCTACGTTCAGTCAAACTCACTCTTTATAGCAGTTCCAGAAGATGCACAGTAGTACCCTTAAGGCACAGACCAGAGCAAAATAACCAAATCCAAACAGACAAAAACAGAACAAACAAACAAACCTGAACTGTAGCAACTGTCTCAAGAACTTCTCAATGGTGAACTCCAGCCCAGGCCAAGGCTCAGGGCCCTGACTCCCAGCCCAGTGGTCTGGTTGCATGCACAATTCCCCACACTCTGTACTCTAAAACACTATTTGTATATTTAAAAAAATACTACATATATTTTTAAATTCCATGTATGTGTGTGTGTTTTAAATTTTGCCATAGAATACATAAACTTTAGATAAATACCAGCTGTTCTCACATCTATGAATAAGTCTTGTAGGAAAATAGAATGAGACAGTGATCCCTGCAGAGGAAGGAGGACCACAGGAAGAGGGGGCATAAGAGACAACGGCACTGAGGGACACCTGCTGCGGGCTTTCCTGTAGCACAGGCGTGTGGCTCCTCGAAGCCTCAGCCTCAGAATTGCTACAAAACAGAGAACAGAAGTCCAAACGTGTAAAATCAATCAATCTCGAAGGGACACACATGCTCACTATGCTGATTTGGCTGCTACATACTGCATAACCTGTGAAGAAACACAGGTGTATGTCTCTGTAAAGAAAATGTCCATATTTAGAAAGAACAGTTATACAAATCACTAAAGTATTGTTTGTGATAGAAAAAATTAGAAAATCCTAGATGTCAATCAAAATAGGTAATATAATAAAAATTACAATTGAAGAACACATAAGCTGGCTCTCGTAGCAATTGAAAAGATAAATTCTCCAACAATTAAAAAACATGGCTCAAAGACTCATGCCCTAATGAGTCTTGAAATAATGGCATATTAAGTCAGTACAGATATAATAAAATAATTTAATCTTAAAACGTTCTTATATGTATACACTGAATTACTTTAAATGGATCATTTCAATGTATCAAATAACACACCAGTTTTAATATCTTGAAAGAAACAAAGTCAATGGATTGTAGAGATAGTAAGAGACTTTTTTCTATTACTTCCAAAAAATGAAATCATAAAATTTATTTTTACCTTTGGTTTGTTGTAAGTGTATGGTTAATTCCTGATGTTTTTCGAGATAGACTCCTCTATAATGTCTTCTGTTCTTTAGGTCCCAAATGATGTATCAGGAATATGTGTATCTATCCTATATTTTAAAGTATTCTTAATCTTTAGTAAAGACACACAGCTGAGCTGTGATTGCCAGTGTGTCCTCTGGCACGGAGGGACGTGGTGGCAGTGAGACGTGGAGCCTATGGTCACCAGGGGCACATTTACTGCCTTCCAACATCTATAAATAAACTCTGGTTTCTTCAGAGGCCCAAGAAATAGGTTACATTGGTGATTATATCTGATTTCTCAAAGCTTACATGTATTAGCCACAGTACTCAATTAATGATAGAAGTAGTTTCCAAACGTTCTCTTAAAGTAATGCCTTTCATCTGAGAACTCTGATTTGCCTTCAGTGGTCTTTCTCTCTCACCATCATTCTGTGTTCTCCAGGTCCTAATTGTGTGTTCTATTCTGGACAGAACATTCTCACTCCCCTAGCCTGTGGCCAGTGCGTGAAAGGCTGCACGAGGATAACTAGGAGAGAGCCTCGGGTCGGTTGCATCTGTGGGTTTCAAAGTTATCTTTGGCGTTACTAAACTGTGGGTTGTTGCGGTTGTTCCTGTCTCAGCTATGCCTAGACTTTAATTTAGATAATCATAGGATAAAGCCCGTGGTGACGTACTGTTTCAAACAAAATTCTGATACCCTTTCATACAGACAAGGGGGCAGACAACGCTGCATTTAACATCAGCAGTCTGGGAAGCGAACTCTGTTATTTTCGTTGTCAGTATAAATGTAACCTGAGAGAGGCAGACAAAAGGGGCAACAACAAAAGCTCTGCTTCTTGTGTTCACCAAGCAAAGAAATGCTGCAGAGGGCAAAAATCATTTTACCAAATTCAACAATAAAATAAAAATGGATGGTACACTATTGTTGGATTTGGAATTCTTTATCTCAACTCAACAAGATTGGCAGATGTCATATTTATTGAATGTAGAACCTTTAGATAAAAGGCTGGTGGAAATGACTTACTATAATTCTAGGTTTGTACCAGAGCAGGCCTTGTCCTTGCTGTAATAGTAAAGAATAAAAGAAAGTGGCAGATGGATGTAAACACCACGCTCTTGAGACAACATTTTTCAAGTGGAAAAACCCCAGGAGGGTTGCCCCCGCTACCCAGTAAATCCACATTGCCAACTACATACTAATGGCGAACACACCAGTGAGCTAAGCACAGAATTTACAAAGTCTTTATCATCGCACATGCTGTGTGGCAGGCCACAGTTTGATAGCAAGTTTTAACTAAAGAACTGCAAAATTGAAGCATTGAACATAATTCTAAGCACATCACTGATACAGGCAAAAGCTAACTTTTATGTTTCCGTGAAAGGGCTTTTCTGGCTCTCCTCTGGCCTCTGAGTAACCCTGCACTGAGCGTTAGCCATCCCCGCCACATTCCTGTGTGTTCGGCTGCTCTCAGGCCTGTTCTCTGGAGATCACCTTTCCCAGCTGCAGCCTTCCTAAAGCCCTGGCCTCTACACTGCTTCCAGAGAACTCTTTCATAGGATTCATAGGATCAGATACAACTGTAAGCTCAATATGAAGCCTGGATAAGGACAGAAAATTCTATTTCCAAGGCTTTTGAATGAACCAAAGCACAAGTTTAAGCCACCCTTCTGTTCTATGTTTCAAAGAATCTGGTTCCTTGTCTTTAAAATGCAAATGGTGTTCTGCAGTCCAAAGTATAGCGGTGGTGCTTTGTTTAGTATCTAATTATCTTACATCAGATGAGTGACAAAATGTTTTTCTCCTGCTTTCTCTTTAACTCTGTGCTTTGAAACAGAAAACAATAGTAATAAAGAGCTCTAACCACAGCCCTCACTTTTTCAGTTTTCTTTTTCCTTTTATTCCATGCATTAAAATCAAAGAAGGATTTTTTTAAATGAATGAATCTTGACCAACAAATGCTATATACTTTGAATCAACTTTATACAGATGATACAGAATTTCAGTGGGATTCCCACGCTGTGTCATTCTGTGTCTAGATCTAATGTGTCAGGGTCACTTTGGGGCCATCAGTGTCCTCCTTCATGATGGGTACAAGGACAGAAGAGGGTGTATCAGGGCAATTTTGCACAAGCCAGAAAATCTCTGTAGGTGTGGTGTTCAGGGCCTGATTTTGGTAGAAGCTGGTGTCTCCTTTCCTTCTCTTAAGACTCAGGTTCACATGAAGTCTACTCTCTTAAAACTCATGTTTTAATATTTAAAATAGGTAGAATTGTATTTATATTAAAAGCCATATGAATATCTCATGAAAATGCACTCAGCATGCTTAGTACTAGGTCAATATTCCTTAGTTAATAGAAATAGTAGGGTTGTAGCCCAAATTTAGACCTCATACATTAGTGGTAGTTCATCAGAAGCCAATTCCTCTGGTTGTAAAGCTGCACGCACAGGAGATTTTTATAAAAATTCTCAAAGTTCCATCCATTGCAACCTGATGATTGGGAAGACATATAGGAAATTGAATAGTAAGAAAAAAGTCTTAAGCAAAGGATTTGATTCAAATACAAATCACAAAGTCGACTAATACAGAAATAAATACATCAGTCCTTATCATTCTTTGCACAGGTATTTCAGAGACATGGTTTCCTCAAGGCCTTTTCATGTCCTTCACTCAAGTGAGAAATAGTAATTATTATAAAGCACTGTACCAGCCCTTACATGAAATTGCAGAGTCAAATTTAATACTAGAGTACAGAAACAGCCACCCAGGGCTTAAAGTAGAAGGTATGTAGTGAGTTCAAAGGTGACAATGGTAAAAAATAAAATAAAAGCTAAAACCACAGTGCACTATAGGAAACACAACAGACTAACCAGGAAAAAAGAAAAACAAAAAGGTTAATAGGCCTTTGAAAGTAGGAACAATTCCTGCCACTTCCCCTGAAGATAATTTTAGACATTTTCCATGACTTTTTGCCTTTAATGGACATGACAACTCTGCCCCTTTGGGTTTCCTGATTTTGTCTCACAGAGATTTACTCAATCCAGAAGCTGCATCTATACTCATCTGCTTAACAACATACATAAGGATGTAGGTTCATTTCCACATGCTTTAATGTCATAATCCATTAAAGTAGAAACTTTAAAAAAAGAATTTTCTGTAACAAAGTCAAGCCATTGTTATTCAATATTTTTAATAAGAAGGCCCAGGGAGATAGCTCAGTAGAATAAGCACTTGCCTGGCAAGTGCAGGGTCCTGACTTTATTCCCCTGTACTGCAAAAAAATTAATAAGAGAATAATTTCACTTCAGATATTTTTAGAGGGAAAACATCTTATTCTCCTGATGAGCTAATAGTATATGTTCCCTTGGAGCTATGACCAGAATATATTATTCATCCTACCCTTAAAAAGTGTTCTGATAAAAGGCTTATATCCCAGGCCCAAAATCAGCCAATAGATACTCACAAGAATGACAAATAAGCATGTGGCAGATGTTCAATATCATTTGTCACTGGGAAAATTCAAACTGAAATGATAATGAAATATAACTTTAGAACCACTAAAGTGGCAATGACCAAAAACCAAAGAACCACTAAAATGTTATGACATACTTTACCAACTTTGATAAGGACAGTAAGGAATCTGAAATTTTAGTCATTGTTGATGTGAGCTTAAAATGATACTTTGAAAACAATTTGAAAATTTCTAGTAAGTTTAAACATGGTTTATCATATAGCCTCAAGTCCACTCCTACATACTGCCCAGAAGATATGTAAGCCTATAACCCCAAAAGATTTACACTCAAATATTTACAGGTATTTGCATTCATGACACAAATATCCAATGGTTGGGCATAGCCAGGTAATTCACAGGAATGTAAAAAGAAAGCATAGAACAGTCATTTAAAAATCTTAGCCATCAACATTAAAAACAAAATACTACACATTATAACATGGATAACTCTTTAAAGCACTGTGATAATAAAATGTTAAAAGTCTAAATGAACTAACACTCTCAATCTATTTTATGAATTCTAGGAAAGGGAAAAAAATGTTATAATAGAAACCAAGTGCTTCCCAGAGGTTGGAGTTTAGAGCAATCACATTGAAAGCAAAGGAGCTCAAGAACTCCTTGGGAAAACTGCCCAGGGCACTCGGATCCTTACTCCAGCCAGCGCCCACACCCGGTGTGCAAGTGGGACCAGCTGTCGATCCACTGATCCTCACTCCAGCCAGCACCCAGACCAGGCATGTATGTGGAACTTCCTCCATCAGACAGGCCCGTTGTGCAACCCTGAGGCAGAACTCCCTGCAGAGAGGCTAGAGGCAAGACCCACCCAGCTGATCCAGGAACAGAGCATCTTGCCAGAGTGGCACAGAGGGTTGACCTCCAAAGGCTGCAGCAGGAAGAAGTGGAGCCCAGCAGCAGACCCAAGCCACACCCACCTGGACGAGTTTGAACTTGATAGATCCAGACCTGGTGCTAAGGTAATAGCTGCACCAAAGCTCTACACCAAAAGTCAGAAGATAGTGCCATAAAAAATGGCAAAGAGAAGGAGCAAAATACATTCTCAGGCCCCAAGCCCAAGCAGAACAAATGCAGGAGACACTAGCATAGAAGAAACTGGAATGCACACACCTGAAATCTTTGAAATAACATCGTCTAAAGTAAAGAAACAACTGCAGAAAAGTATAGAGGAAATAATTTCTGAAGTTAAAAAAAAGTATAACTATGATGAAAGAAGTACTAAGTACTTTTAAAGAAGACTCTGATAAAAAAAAAATAGAGGAGAATAGAAAAATGATGGAATCCTTGAATGAGCAATATAGGAAAGAAATAGAATGCATGAAGCAGATTAAAAGAGATACACAGGAAATTAGAACCTTGATCACAAGCTGGCAAAACTATTCAAAAGTAAAAATAGTCTTTCATACCTTCAAGACACTGTTGCAGCTAGTGAAAAGGTAAGAAAAGAGCTCTTAAAAACAAATAAATGTAGGAAAAAAAATTCAACATTTGCAAGATGTTGCAAAGATGAACAGTATAAGACTAATAGGCATCAGTGAGAAAGAAGGAGTCAATGCAAATGATATAAAAAAATATGGGCAGAAGTAATGTCAGAAAAGTTCCCAAATATGGGGAAACAATCTGACATTCAGTAACTGAAGCATATAGAACTCCAAATAACATCAACCCAATTTAAACCACATGCAGACATAATAATCAAGATCCCAAAAGTTCAGCACAGGAACAGTATAATAAAAGCCACGAAAGATTAAAACACCTGTAAGCAGGATCAGGGACCTGGTTTCGATACCTGGGCCTGCAGTGCCAGCCCCGGCCCCTGGGGACACTGAGATGGCAATTCAGACTGGGTGTGGTGGCACTCATCTGTAATCCCAGCACTTGGGAGGCTGTAAACAGGAGAATCACTAGGAGTCTCATCTAGCAGTGAGACCCTGAACACCATGTAGAATATATCTATATATATCTATATCTATCTATATCTATATCTATATCTATATCTATATCTATATCTATATCTATATCTATATCTATATATATATAACAAAATAAAAGCTGCTAGCGAAAAGAAACAAATCATATTTAAAGGACAACCCATCAAAATAATGGCATATTTCTCTTCACAAACCATCAAGTGAAGAAGAGCATGGAGCAAAATACTTCTTTTTTTTTTTTTTTTTTTTTTTTTTTTTTTTTTTTTTCCAGTACTGGGGATTGAACTCAGGAACCTATGCTTGCCAGGCAAGCACTTACTCTACTAAGCTATCTCCCTGGCCCCAAGAGCAAAGTATTTCAAGTCTTCCAAGAAAACAAATTCCAACCCAGACTGATATACCCTGCAAAACTCTCTTTCAAATTTAACAGAGAAGTGAAATACTTCCATGACAAACAACAACTGAAGAATTTCATGACAACAAAGCCAACCCAATGCAGACTACTAAAAGATATTCTGAGAGGGATCAAAATGAGCACAAGTTCATGAATGAGAATGGAAAGAACCCACCAAATAGGGCAAACAATTAAACCCAGGAGAAAAGGAGGTATACAAAAGCAGTCTTTCAATTATTCTTTTGTATACAGCAGCAAAATATTTCTATCAGCATACTCTACAAATGGACTTCTCCTGCACCCTGTGGGTCATGATTCTGTCTGGGTCTACAAGGTGGATATCAAGGAAATAGCAGTAGCTCAGTCCC
>NW_004524684.1:4283286-4284345 GCF_000260255.1 Octodon degus | reverse complement strand
ATTTAATTAATTTTCTGAATATTGTTTAATTTTAATTTTTTATGATTTATACTGTTTCTTTGACTTACAGTCTACTTATAAGACATGGTATGATATTTTCTCCTAGTATTAGAAACTTTAAGGTGTGTATTACTATTTTCCATTGACTTTATATTAGTTCTTCCTTGTCTTTTACACACACACACACACACACACACACACACACAGGTATGAAAAAATATGTATATAATCTGACATAAGATTGATACTGTTTTCTGGAAATCTTCAATGACCTTTTAAATGGGTTTGTCTAATATAATTATATTTTACATAATCCTGCATAACTACCATTTTGAGAGTTCTTTATGCTTTATGCAGGACCATACAGCAACTTCTTTTGCCTTCTGGATTATGGTATTTGTTATTTTCTATATACTTCATCTGGAGGTATTAGAATATTTTTAGTTTGTGAACTGGAAAAGATTTTACTTTTAGTTTTCAAAGGTATGTTTGCTAAGTATAAAATTCAGTGAGGACAGATCTTTTTTTTTTTTTTTCAGTCCTTAAATAAATAAATCTAGTCTCTTATTCACTTTCTCTTTTTTTCCTAATGTGGAATAAGATGTTATTTAATTTTGTTCTTTCATAGCTAATATTTTTCTATGTATATGCTTTAATGATTTTTTTCTTTATAATTAGTTTTGGACAATTTCATTTTTGTGTATCTTGGTATGATTTTATTCATATTTCTTGTGCAAAAGGTTCATTTTTCTTGGAAATGTCATGCAAAAATTTTAACTAAATTCAGAAATTTTAAATCTTTATTTATTGCCTACCCCATTCTACTTTGAGAATTCTAGTTATATGAATATAAGTGTCTTGATTTTGGCACAGAGCAAACTATTATAGGACTAATCTGTAAACTCTTTCTTCTTCATGCTTATTTTAGACAATTTTTATTCTTTTTCTTTTTTCTTTTGTATTTAGGACAGGGAAAATAGGGTCTCCCTGTGTAGATTCGACTCATAGTGATTCTCCTGTTTACAGCCTCCCAAGTGCTGGGATTACAGGCGCACATCA
>NW_004524684.1:4280580-4282346 GCF_000260255.1 Octodon degus | reverse complement strand
ATATATATTTGGTACAGGATCTACAGGGTCTCACTACTTAGACTGAACTCAGTGATTCTCCTGCTTTCAGCCTCCCAAGTCCTGGGATTACAGGCATGTACCACCATGCCCAATCTCAATCGCAGTCTCAGCCCGCCCCAGGGGTGGGGCCAGCACAGCTTGCTGGGGATTGAACCCCAGCCTCTGCACTCTGCCTAAGCAGGCACTCTAATCTGCTGAGTTATCAGGCTGGCCCTTATATACATGGCTTTGTATGGTTATTTACTTGCTTTCCTCTGCAGGCATTTACCCTTGAAATACATCTGCAAAGTCTTTCTTGTCTGAGTCACGCAGCCCAAATGGTACATTTCAAGGCATTTACAACAGTCATGTTAAATTTTGAAATGCCTTTTTTAGTGAGAATGACACAAGAAACCAACAGGACAAGCAAGCAGTTAGTGACAGCTAGCAGACTGCTGTCACTGGTCCAGCATGCTTCTATCTTGTTCTTCTCACTTGGCTAAAAATAAAATAAATAAATAATAAAATAGAATATTTCGTTAGAGCAGCGAAAGTTCCACTTTGGGGGAAAAAATACTTAGTTGACTTTCTGTAGTACTCGCTTCGCCAGAGCAGCGAACAGCCATGGGACCTGGGAGAGCTGCTGACAGGAGCGGCCTCAGAGGCCCTGTTGTTGAAGAATTCAAGGGGAATTACCCATAATTAAATAGAATGATCCAGAACCCGTGACTTCTTCCACTGCGTTGTCTGCAGATTACTAGAAGAAGTTATTGGTGCTGGTAGTGTTAATATGACCAGGAGTTCTGAACTCTGACAGTTTTACTCTTCTAAAGCCAACGCTCACCACGATTGACGGCATCAAGTCCAGTAACTTTCTTTCTTTATCAAAGAAAAGCAAAGGGAAACACAAAAAGCTGAATGACTTTAAGAGCTGTTTGCTGTTCTAAATAAAAAGCAAATATTTGTGGTATTTATGAAGCATGCTACAAAATTCTATAACTGGAAAAGGAGGTTCT
Organism: Octodon degus; assembly: GCF_000260255.1. Lineage (NCBI taxonomy): Eukaryota > Metazoa > Chordata > Mammalia > Rodentia > Octodontidae > Octodon > Octodon degus. The sequence goes on along the minus strand of NW_004524684.1, from coordinate 4,281,330 downwards.
CAATGGCATCTTTTTTTTTTTCCTCACTGCATGAACAGCTGGCTCTTGGATGCAAGTTTGGCTGAAATATTTTACCTTCCTGGATACCACGTTTACTTTGAGTGGTGCAAGGAATCTGCACAACCACAACGTGGAGATAACATCTGGTACCCCTGCACATGGAAGCAGCAACCCCAGCTGCTGTCCCAGACAGGGAGGTGGGCACTTCCTGCAGCACCAGGAAAAGGCAGCTTTGCGAATTCTCTGACATAGTGATGCCCTACTTGGAGTAGCTGGATAAGAGAAGCAATTTTTCACTTAGGGTTGTTATCTGGAAAGCTCCTTGTTAATAAAGAGAATCTGGGAAGGTCAGGAGTAAGGCTGTCAACGTTCATAGCTTCTGGTCACATTAACACTATCCAGCACCTGCATGGGTGAAGTCCAAGCTCACTGTAACAGCATCACGCAGCTTCTGGGTGCTTGCTTGGACTGATATCCTTGCACGAGTTGCACACAGAGTTCATGAGGCTTGAACTCCAGTAACAATTACTTAGGTAAAGGTTGCTTTCTGTTTTCTTTTCCTCATGGTCTCTTCTTTGCGGGCTACCTCTTTCCCATTTTGACACTCTGTACTTGATTTTACCACCTTGACTGCAGCCCCCAGTCCCTCTTCTGCCTACCGCACCCCAGTAGTTCCAGAGGGTGTTTCACTCCCTCAAATGCGACTCTTGAAAGCTCCATTGAGCGGGTTTGTCTGACGATAAATGTGTG
>NW_004524684.1:4275499-4280314 GCF_000260255.1 Octodon degus | reverse complement strand
TAGAAACCAAGGTCTGTTATTATAATTTGGAATATGCGTGCAAAATTATCCCCATGAAGGAGAGTTGGAGGACACGTCCTATTTCCTTTGCCCATGTAATATCCAAAGGGCTATGAAACTGACTTCCTACAAGAGCATTTGAGAACAATTATGTCTTGTTTACTTTATGCTTGTAAGAATTCAATTCTGCATATTTTTTAATGGTCAAAGTTTATTTTTAAAAAATTCATCTATTGGCAAGGAAATAAATGTAAACCCAGAAATAAGACCTTTGGACGTATTCTAATTGACTTAGGTTCTCTTCAGTTGAGTCTCAAATCAACTGAGCTCTCATTTTTAGTCTTGTAAGTCTAGAATTTTCACGAGATCAAGTTTATGCCAAGTAGTTCAATATTGACTTTAATTATCTAACATAAAATTGTTCTGTACATTTATTTCCTCTATGTGCAGATTTTCAGGAGCTGAATCATGGTTGGCCTGTTTCTGCCTACTGCTGTTTCTCCTTTGTTTATGTTTATTTGTTTTCCTGCATGTTTGTTTTCTGAGCAAGTATTTTACCTTTTATACTTGTTTATTTTTTACCAAGGTTAAAGAACTGTGGTGCACATATCTGCAAACCATGTAAGGGCAAGAAAGGAAGTAACGTGCAAAACATGTTTGGAATCTAAAGTTTGGAATATTTTCAGATAAAGGAGACAGTGGAACAGGAAGCAACTCTACGCACGCAGGGCATTGTGTCTCTCATGCCCTTCATGGGCAGACAGTGAAGGTCGCTAACTGTGTACAGATTTTAGTGCACCTGTACTTGGAGGTCAGACATAGAATTTTGTTTATGGTGCATCAGTACCATCACATCAGTACTTAAAGGGCTGCAGATTTTGAAGCTTTTGAGATTTGGGATTTTCATATTAAGGATGTCCAACCTGCCCTTTCCTTGTTTTGTCTCTACCAGAACATGCTTCATTATTTCTTCACAATATGTGTATTTGATGCAGAACATGATATGCTCATAATTCACTCTGTCTAGCCTTGTCTCCCAAGAGGATAAAAGATCCTGGTAAACAAATGAGAAAATTAGACGGACAGAATTGGATCCACGTGGGGAGAGAGGGCTACGGCCCTGGGGGCTCTGCAGTCACCATCAGCTAGGAGCTCAGGGCGACGAGGACAACAGCTGGTGCCGTCCCACCAGGGTCCTGACTCCTGTCCTAGCTGCGTCTCTTCCCTTCTGAAGACGCAGCAAGGTGCAGGCCAGGCCCTCCAGCTGTGCATGGCCGGGGACGGGGCAGGGAAGCAGCAATACTACATCCACCCCGAACGAGATGCTGGCTTCTGAAGCGGGAGCGCGGGGGAGCCTCCGAGCCATGCACGCCGCTGTGTGCGGCTCCTCCTCATCCTACCAGGGAAGGCACCACAGCAACGGAATGACAGGGCACCCCTTCTGAGAGAGTAAAAACAGACTCGAGGGAGAAGACCTATTATGTTCCAGAAGTAGCTGTGTCTTCAGTGGTCCGATTAGAGCTGAGCAGAAGCAGAAGCGTGGATTCTTTATTCACCTTTTTAGGGGCATGCTGGGAAATCCGCTTAGTGCACAAAATAGATAATTAATCTTCCTGCCTAGATTTACCTCCGGGCTTTTTTTTTTTTTTTTTTTTTTTTTTTTTTTTTTTTTTTTTTTTTTTTTTTTTTTTTTTTTTTTTTTTTTTTTTCTCAAGAGATGAGAGTGGTTAGTAGGATTTCCGTGTGTGAGAAATCATAACACTTGTGTGATGACTGGAAGTGGATCATAATTAAGAATTGGTATCGTATTCAAACCTAGCTTTCTTAAAAAAAGAATGACAATCAGGCTGGCCAAATAGCTCAGCAGATTAAAGAGCCTACTTAGGCAGATGCAGGGGCCAGGGTTTTGTCCCTGGTCCTGCCTTGCTGGCCCTGCTCCCAGGGAACACTGAGACAGCGATTGAGACTGGGCATGGTGGCGCTGGTGTATAATCCTAGTGCTTGTGAGGCTGAACACAGGCAGATCACTACAAATCCAATCTACGTAGTGAGACCCTTTAGACCCTGTATTACATACGTTAAAAAAAAAGACAATAAAGCAGAAAAACACTTCTTTACAAGTTGCCATGTGGATCGGACTCCAAGCCACAGCAGAGAGGCTGCCAAGCAGCGCACGCCCCTCTGCCAGGGCAAGGAGGCTCCAAGTCATTCTTTTCCCCAGTCAAATACTAGACTACAATTTACAATCTGTTTGTTCAAAACATTGACACTAAGAATGTATTTTATTTATTCCTTTATGCATCACTTCTACAGTGCTAAGGATCCAGGAAATACACTGTCCTGTAGCAACAATGAAGTGGCCCATCTGGATGAACAGAAAATTAAAGCATGGAACAGGTGAGCCTCTTATAAGGAAGAGAGGATGAGTGGGAGGAGTGAGACAGACGGGTGAAACAGACAGACCCAGGGCTCTGCAGAGTTTCCTCAGTAGGATGTTTTAGAGAAGGTGAAGAATGCGGGGAACTTTTCAGAGCCAAGCTGCAGAAGAAAGACCAGTGGGAAACGCAGAAAATTCAGGGCAGACAGATGAAAGGGGACCCAGGCTCGCCTCAGAGCCCCAGCACCAGCCTTGCAGCCCTGCTCCAAGACAGCTGGGGGTCTGCAGCGCTTCCACTGTTTTGTTTTCTGTTGCTTGTCTGTATTTTATTGTGTTTTCATTATGCAATTTTTATCACCATTTGTATTACATTTTTCTTTCCCGTTTCTATTCCCCTTGTATCATCTTCCAACTACTTACGTTGAATCTTGGTTTAGTTAGTTTTGCTTTTCCTTTTTTATTTAAAGAAAATCATCTTTACTTTTTTCAACATTTGAGATTTTATTGGTTGTGTTGAGGATCAGTACACATGATTCACTTCATACACAATTCTTAACACACATAATACCAAAAAAAGCCATGTATTGTTTTTCAGTTATTCCAGTGACTTTCCAGCTTCAAATTTAGAGGCAAATTTTCTGTAAGAGGATTAAGCACCAGCATCTTCAAATGCTGACAAAGTGTTACTTAAGTCCCACCAATTCACAATTTTGTATCACATATACTACATATTCAAAGTTTTGATCTTTCACAGCACATTAACAAAATGAGGCAAACAGGACTACGGGAACCAAAGATATTACAGAGTCACACGATTCTGACAGGGCAACAGTTAGGAAGTAGTTTTCTTTAGGAAAGAGTTCTACTAAAAACATGGGAATAGAAGCCATTTAAAGTATCCAAGACATATTAAATGCAGACTGTAATTCCAAATTGCCATTAGAATGCTTTGTATTGCAGGGTATAAACCCAACCCCCACCTATGGAATGTTAAGCTGACACCCAAGACAGCCAAAGCCTGCCATAATTGAATATCCCACTATTTCTGGTTGTACCAAAAAAATAAATAAACAACCAGAGAATGATTTCACCTCTAGAAAAAAATCATTTACACTTAAAAATTGAGATTACCTCCTTTTTAAAAATTTTTCTAGAGTTACTAAAATATTTTGCATTTACAAAATAGTTGATAAAAATGTTCCTACGGATTGTACAAGAAGGGAGACAGGGAGCTCTGATAAGACGTGGTGTGTGAGATTAGTCAGACTCGGCTTCTTTCTCTTCTGCTTCAACAGAAGCTGCGCTCACTTCATTTTTAGTTTCTCCATTTTCCGCAGGTAAATCGTCCTTGGTTTCTTGATTAGCCACTTCAGCCTGTTTTCCTTTGGCTCCCTTTTCCCTTTTGCTTGCTCTTTTTTGTCCGAAGATCTATCCTTTCCCGCTGCCTTTTTCCCTAAGCTCACTCTGCAGATCCTTTTTTTTTTTTTTTTTTTTTTTGGCTTCGTTTCCACTTTAGCTGGAGCAGGTTTAGCCGACAACCTCTCCAATCTCCTCTTGGGCTCCCCCTTCACCGCCCCTTCGGCTCAGCTACCTCCCTCTTGGGCATCTCGGCGGCGGCGCGTGCGGAGGCTGCAGGTCGAGGTGCATGGGAGCCTCGCAGAGCGACACAGCTCCACCGCTGCGGTTCCTCCCGCTGCCAGAGCTGCTGGGACCCACCAAGAAAATTAATCTCTCTCTCTCTCTCTCTCTCTCTCTCTCTCTCTCTCTCTCTCTCTCTCATATTTTAGGGAAGGGTCTACAGGGTGTTCAGGGTCTTTCTACTAGATTAGACTCATATTGATCCACCTGTTTACAGCCTCCCAAGAGCTGGGATTACACGCGTGCGCCACCACACCCAGTCTCAATTGCCACCTTAGGGTGCGCTGGGGGTGGCGAAGGCATGGCAGGCCCAGGGATCAAACCCGCAGCCCCTGCACCTGCTTGCAGGAGCTTTAATACGCTGAACTACTTGGCTGGCCTAAAAATCATCTTTAAAACTATGAAACTTCCTCTTGCTTTATCTCTCAAATTTTGGTTTTTAATGGCTTCATTTCCTTTATAGGTTTTGACCAATTGGTTATCTTAAAACTTTTTTCTCTCTTTTTGGTGGCCCTGGGGACTGAATCCAGGGCCTCCTGCATGCAAGGGAAGTGCGCTGCTGCTGAGCCACACTAAGCCCTGCGCTGGATATTGGATATGATGCTCTTTAGTTTTCAAATGTCTTGAATTTTGCTGTCTTTTATTTTTTTTTTCATCTGTAATTTTATTATACTAAGTGGGGGAGCATAAGTTTAAAAAAAGTCATTTTGTGGAATTCACTGAGACTTTCATTGTATTTTTTTTTCTTTGTGCACTGTTTCAGCATTTTAAAAACAAGATGACACTTTTTTTTTTTTTTT
>NW_004524684.1:4241538-4275369 GCF_000260255.1 Octodon degus | reverse complement strand
AGAACTATTCAGGGGTTACACATGTAAACTTTCTGGGCCACAAAGAAGACCAGGAAGAGCTCTCTACTAGAGGAAAAGGCACCCCTCAAGTCACACCCCCGAGCCCACCCTTTGAGGCCAGCCCCACTCCTAGGAAGGCACTCGGCTGCTGCGCTCACTGGGGCGCGAAGCACGGACGAGCGTAGCATCTCCAGGATGCGCACGCGGGGAGCTGGGAGGCCATGTGCACCTCAGCTGTGGCAGCGAATGTCTGCTTTCATTTCTGGGTCATCCACCTACAGGTGAAAATGCAAAGCAATTGTTGTTCAAGTGCTTGAGGCATCGTGCACAGTGACTGCGCTGTTCTCTTCCCCAGCTCGTAGATGACAGCTCCAGCGCACTCATTTTCAGTTGCTTGCTGACAGCCAAGGTAATGGCTACGCAGCAGCAGCTCGTTATGGTCTGGATTTACACTTCCCCAATAACCATGCTGAGCCTCTACTGTTCATTGGCCATTATATATGATTATAAAGGGGAAAGTTTAAAGCTTTTACCTGTTTTTATTACAGTTATTTTTTCATGTTGACATTTTTTTATATACCCTAGATGCAAAGGTCTTACCTGACATATGATTTCCAAATATTTTATCTGAATCTATAAATTGTCTTTCACTTCCTTACTTTTGTTTTTTTAATTAATTAATTGGTTCAAGGCCTCACTGTGCAGCTCCGACTTACAATGATCCTCCTGTCTCAGTCTCTTCAGTGCTGGGATTACAGGCATCATACCTGATTTCAGCAGCTGGCTTGGTATGGGGTCACCATAGCATACGGTACCAGAGATCATACCTGGGTCTTTGTGCTTGTCTAGGGAGGTGCTTAGATCACTGAACTATCTCCCCAGCCCCTCAATTTCTTAATTTTTAAGTACAGCATTTAGTTGCTGTGACATACAATTGATATATTTGTTTTCTTTGCTTTACTTTTGCATCAGAACTGCTGGGGTCAGCAAGTTTTGCCCTTATGAGTCCATCAGTATCATGACTTCATAGCTTTAGGGATTATATTTAATTTATTCTTTTTTTTATTGCATTTAGGATAGGGTGTACAGGGTCTCACTACTAGATCAGACTTGTACTGATCGGCCTGTCTACAGCCTCTCAAGAACTGGGATTGCAGGCATGCACCACCATGCCCAGTCTCAATTGCCATCCCAGCGCGCCACGTGGGCAGGGCCAGTACAGCAGGCGAGGGGATCGAACTCCTGGCCCCTGCCTCTGCAGAAGCAGACGCTTTAGTCCATTGAGCTATTTTGCCGGCCCTTAATTTGCTCCATTTTTTGAGTGAACTTTGGCATGTAAAGTGAATTTCTAAGTGGTTACCCAAGTGTCTCCAAACATTTTGATTGAAAAAAATTTTGATTGAAAAATTCTCCCATACCTAAGTCTTGGCACCCTCATCAAATCTCGCATAGGTGTCTGGTTCATCTGCGTAGTCAGTCATCCTCGCGGATCCATCTGTCCGTTCTGCCAGCGCTGCGCTGCGCTGACCGCCTCAGGTCTGCAGTTAAGCATCGAAGTCACAGGCGCGACTACCTCTAACCTCAGTTCTCTTTTTCAGTGTTGTTTCTGTAGTGAAGCCACTGGCAATCCCATGCGAATTTGAAGATTAAGTTTTAATTTCAAGGAGGAGGGAAGGTTATTGGAACTTTGATAGATACTGCATTCAATCTGTAGATCATTTTGAGATCGTAACAGTATTAAGGCACTGAGCCTGCGCCTGTGTGTGACGTCTATGGTATTTTCTCTGATGGCCGTGCTAGCGGCACGCACGTGTTCTCTGGAGTGCTCTGCTTGTTGGCCACGGAACGCGCGCATGCAGCCCTATGCTGTCCGCGTCACACAGCTGTCTCTGACAGCTCTTCGTGCAGGTTGCCGCTATCTGCGTGCTTGATTTTGCCTGTCTTATTCTTGGAATCACATGAATTTTAATCGTTCCTTGGCCTTTTGGCTTTTGACATTCTTCATTTCGTATAAGCTGCAGTTGTCTGTTGAATCCATATTAGAGTACATTGATTACATGTCATGGCTCATTTTTTCTTTTCAGCATTGCGTGGCTCGTAGAAAAATTATTATAGGATAAATAAAAGCACAACATTTAATGCCAAAAACTCTCCGTTCAAATCTCTGTTCCATACCAATCTTTTATAATGAGCTTCAAGTTTGTCACACATTTTAAGCACACAATTAGCTTACCTAATATTTCATATGTCAGTATTTTTCTTATGCATAATATTGGCAGCTTGCTTAACTTCTAAGTCTCTTTTTTTGTATGTAATGCAGGCTCTTAATACTGTTGTTGCAAAATGGTTTCAGGAATGAAACAGGTCGATCTTAGAGATATGATATATTGGGCACAGATCTTAAGCCCTGCCTCTACTTACCTCATTCTTCCCTGAAATAGGCTTGTTCTTTGTGCAACCTGTAGCTCCTAGCTTCGCCTCATTGGGAGGGCATCTACTCTACCTCACGGCAACAAGCCAAACTCGCCTTTTGTAAAAGCGTGCTGGTTGCAGTTTTGGCTGCTTCTGTCCTGAGGGAACACATCTTATGTAGGGCCCAGCACAAGGCCTGGAAGATACTGCAGGCCACCACTGGAGAGAGTTCACGGCTAAGTGATACACGGGTTTGGAGCAGCTCTGTCCTCGGAGCTTGTGTGACAACACAAGGACCCAGGCCTGTCTGCATGCCACGGTGGCCACCTCAGCTACTCATTCTTGAAACATGGAGAGTGGCAGTGAGGAACCAAATTTTACTTTTATGCATTTCTGACTAGTGGTCACTCTCATCAACACACCTGGCTAAATGTCGCATTGGGAAGCACCATCTTCAAAGTGTTTGCTGCAAGCTCCGTGCATGAATACACTCCCCAGTGGCATTTCCTTCCACAAGTGATGCCAACATGCCCCCAGCTACCCAGAGGACGTCCTCAGCAGGGTCCCCACCTGGCTCCCTTTCCAGGCCCCCTGGTCTCGCCAGCCCAACCGCGGTGACTTCCTTCCATCGCTGGGTCTTCCAGACCCTGCCCTGGCTGTCCTCCTACAGAGCACTCTGCCCTTTGAGCTCTCTGCACCCCCGCCCTCCCATTCTCTCAGGTCTTTGAAAATCATAGCTTCTGACAAAATTATTTCTTGGTGACCAGGTCAAAAATTCCTATCTATCACCCAAATGTTGTCACGCTTCCCTGTGCACTTCTATTTATTTTTTCTACGGAAACTGTCTATATAGGACTCATTTACTTTTTTATTGTCTACACATGCCAACTACTGCTGTGCCCTGGGTGCAGGACTGTCATTTTCAGCTGCTCATTGCATTATGTTGTGACTTTCCTCTAAAGTGTTCCTCTAAAGTCTCATATATACCACGTGGACTTGGGCAGCTATATTCACCAGCAAACTGATTGATGAGTTCGTAGCTCACTCCGCTGTCAGGAGGTGGATGACTGAAGGTGGCTAGGGTTGTGACGTTGAAGGGTGCCCTTTGGCTCTTCCTTCCCTTGGTCTGCCTCCTGGCCACCAGGGGTCAGCAGTCTTCCTCTGCCGTGCCACTCCCCAGGCTGCTTCTGCAGTGGAGCCAGACAACCGTGGATTCGAGCCACTGAAACCGTGAATCAAAATCAACCTCTCCTCCTTCACCTTGCTGGCGTTGGGAAATTTGTCCCAGGGATGGGAGAGAGGTGATTCCATGTTATTATTTTCAGCTGCAATACTACTGCTTTGAAATGTAAGTGTTCAGCTAATATCTGCCAAATGAACAGATAAAGTCCCTGGTTTAGACACAATTTTTAAAATCAGACAGAGAATTACTCCTTAGTATGTCCTGCTCCTTTGGTCTTCTCCATTTTTTCAACTTAAATTCAGTGAGTAAAGCTTACATGAATTCACATACGCAAAATAAAAAAAAAATCTACAGCTGGAGTGAACGAACTTAACAAGGAAGAGATTAGTTTTATCACCTTATATTATTATTTTTTTTTCTTTTTGCAGTACTGGGGATTGAACTCAGGACCTTGCACTTGCCAGGCAGGCACTTATTCTACTGAGCTATCTCCCCAGCCCCAACCTATTAGTTTTACCTGGCTTCTAAAATATTATTTTATAGCCAGTTAGAAATGTAGAAAAGCAATTGAATTCAATTTTAGCTTTGTACATAATTCCAATAAGTATGATATACATGATTTGGAGTATATTAATAAAGTCAGAGTTTATATTTTCCTGAATTTCATAGTCATCACCTATTTTCCTTTCAATGTGCTATAATTTTATTATTGCAAATATATTCTGAGTCATGTGGCGGAGTACGTTCAGCCGTGTTTACAGCATAATTTCATTCTGCAGCTGGGATGGCAGTGCCCACTTGCCCTCATTCTCCCTCCTGGAGTTCACTCCAAATTTAGGCTCAGTAAGCATACAAAAGGCATGAAGCCCTGGAAGATGCATCCACTTTCCCAACTATTATTCTTTTCCAACTGTTCAGGAAAAACTAAAATACCCAGCTGGCTCGGAAGTCGTGTTATTCACAGTTTTGGCTGCTGCAGGCCGAGCTCGGCGGGCTTCTGTTACTGTCCTGGCACGCGGGCTGTGCTTGGCTCAGTAAGCGAACACACAGGCTAGAGCACGCAGAGCACGCAGGGAGAAAAAAAGCCGAACACACGGGCTAGAGCACGCAGTGCACGCAGGGAAAAAAAAGCTGAACACATGGGCTAGAGCATATATAGATCCTCGCAATGCAAAGCACGCAGGGAAAAAAATTCCTGAGCTTAGGATAGTTCTGAGCACTATCCTAAGCTCAGGAATTGGGTCAAAGCTAGTACAGAACACAAAAACGAACTGGAGTCTCTGTGGAAGGTCGTGTACCCCACCTACTACTCCTGCTTTAGGAACATAGTATGCAAAGTAAATATTTTAGTATCCAAAATGGGCCTATGGCAAACTTAAAAGAGGTCCAGATCTCAAGGGCCTACCTATACAACATGAACATCACTGAGTGCTCTCCCTGTCCTGAGACTTATGCTGTTACTAAGATTTAGGCTTTCTGCTGGTGGACTATTTTATATCTGTTTATACAAAGTAGTTAGGGTAAATATACAGCTATTTTCTCTTGATTCAATGAGAAGAAAGATTTGTACTAATAGTGTTTGTGCAGGATATCATGTCTGCATCTTGTACTATGAATAACAATTATGAAGACAACAATATGCAATGTATTAATTATTGCAACTGTCCTACTAATCGTTTTGAAACTGTCTCATTACTATTTGTTTTTCAGTAAAATTAGCAAAATTTTAAAAAATTTAGCTGTAACAGGATGGAGTCAGCATAGCCTTTCTGAAACCTTTACAAGTGGACCCCGCTCATCATCGCAGGAAATGAGGGGCTCCGCTGACCGCATGCCTGTCCCATCACTGCCACTGGGGGCTTGGCCCACTTCACTTGCTATCTACACACTGCTGTTTCTTTTTGTTTTCCTCTTAAAATTGAAGGGATCATGGATTGCTAAAGGTATGAATGTTGAAAAGCACATCAAAAAGACTCAAACCCAACCTCAGGGAAATACTAGAATTTTCTAATAAATGAGACACCAGCACAGCTCAGCTCACAAATGCAGCTGCTTATGAACAATTCGATTTGCAAACAGAAGCATTCAGCAAAACTTTCTCTGTGTGTGAGCTCCATGTCACTTGGTAAACAGCACTATGTGCCTCTTCCCCAGAACTGTTGAATGAATTAAGTGTGTGAACTGAGGTACTACTGTATGTGCAGAGAAAAGAGGCCGCTAGTCTTTATATTTTGATAATATTTTATCCTACTAATCCCAACAACACATGGTTAGGACTGTACACATAGGTGAACACCTTTCCAGAGATGTTTCCTTGGGCCATCTGCATTCGGGGTGCCCCAGTTGGGCCCCATTTCAGCATCTGCTCCCTCTTAGTGGAGACAGCTGTGCTCAGGGTGTGCCTGATTATGCTGGATCTTTGGGTCTGACTTGGCACAGAGAAGCCCCACCGCCTCTGCTTCCCAGAGTGCCCAGCAAGGGGAACAGGTGGCTTCTACTGCTGCTGCACAAATTACTACAAATGCGGTGGCTTCACCAACACAGTTCTATTTTCCATTTTAGTGATCAAGGCTCCAACACAGGTCTGACTGGGCCAGAGTCAGGGTGTTGGCTTAAGGGAGAATTCCTTTCCTTGCCTGCCAGATATCCTGAGAGACCCCCCCTGTGCTCAGCTCATGGCGATCTCTGTCTATCTCAAAGCCAGCAGCAAAGGGCAGAGGCCGTCACGCAGCCACTGGGCCACGGCTTTGATTCCTTCTCTTGTTCTCCTCTCTCACTCTTTCAAGGATGCCCACAATTAGATGGGGCCCTGCTGTACCCCCTAGGGTAGTCTGCTCACTCCAAGGCAGGCTGAGGAGTACTTTCACTTCATTATGTTCTCGAGCACATTCATAGGTTTGGAAGTAGAACTTGGACATTTGGTGAAGTCATGACTCCGCCTACCACCAGATGGACCACAATCCCTTTAAAGTCCAAAGGGGACAGTGAGTGTCCCTCGCGCTGCCCATGTGTGTGTCTTCTAAGGTTGAATCTGGTGGCTGTCCTGCTGGAACTGCTTAGCAGCTGGTGGTCACGGGAAGTGTGTGGGACAGCAGCTCCTTCCTGAAGCAACAGAAATGAGGAAGAATGAATGGAGAGTCTACCAAGGTAGGGGTGAGGGACACAGAAGACAGAAATAAGAGAAATCACAATGCACAGACTATGTACCTGGAGGAGGAACGAAAAATAAGAGAAATCTCTGCTAAGGAAAGCTCAATGGAAAGTGAATAAGCCACTTAAATTCTCAGGGTTTAAAGTGACTTCAACCAGAGACCTGGGCCTCGATGAACTGTGTCCTAATGAGTTCTTACCATCAAAAAAGTCATTGTTGTTTTTATTTTTATTTTTATATAACCTTCTTTATTTTCCACAAAGAGTGGATACTTTCAGTAAGAGGCCGCACCTACGCTAAGGAGCTCAGTTTTCTCCACTGCCATGGCCACATTGCTGGCCCCTGCCCTAGCCACTGCAGGAGCAGCTACCCCAGCTCCTGTAGCACTGTCCATGCCTTCCGAAAAGATGACGTTGATAAATCAGTCAGGTGGCTCCCTCAGATTTTCCAGCTTTTGAACTCAATTTCCAAATAAATGTCTTAGAAGAAAAGTCTATCCAAACCAAGAAGGGAGACATGAAGACAACGAGAGCTTCTGTTTTCATCATCGTTAAAGCTTTTGCCCTGGACTTGCACTTCGCCACCTGACAAAAGTTGTCTCCCCTTCCAAATAAGTTAGCTAGGAAATGTAGTTTTCAGTGATTTACATGAACAAAATCACACCATAGCAAAATGGCCCAGGTACTCAAAACACTTGCCTTGGTGGCATTTTCTGTGTCCCTGGAGAGTAGAATCCTGCAGCTCAGGGCTCAACTTGTTTTCCAACAGACTGATCTGTGCGCACTACTGTCCTCTCGTGTGTGTGTGTGTGTGTGTGTGTGTGTGTGTGTGTGTGTGAGATACTGGGAATTGAACCCCAGACCTTTGCCCTGAGCTTAATCCCTAGCCCTTCCTTCCTTCCTTCCTTTCTTTCCTTCTTCCTTTCTTTCGTTCTTTCGATTTTAGACAGAGGAGATCTTGCCATACGACTCAGGGTATGCTTGAACTTGTGACCTTCTTGCCTCAGTCTCCCAGAATGTTAATTTATACTTTTTAAAAAATCAAATCATATATACCAATAGTTACAGAGCAAATAATTTTGTGACATGTATAATTAAAGTCACGAATCTCCCATTTGTATTCCAGGTTTTCTTTTTACAAGCTGGCTTTCAATTTTCTGGGTTTTGGCTGCTTATTCTGTTACTTATTTTTATTTTTTAAATCATTTCTATATTCAATTTATTTCATGCTTAATCTCCAAGAGTTTATCGTCTCCTACTTCTCAATCCTCCCTTTCCTCCCTTTGATATATTTCCATCCTGTCTCTAACCGCCTCTGATTTAAATGCAATGTTACAAAAGTGGAAAACTCAAATATTCTATAGTTACTATTTTTATTACTATGCAGCTATGAAAAATCATATTTGTGAAAACAACTTAATGATTTGGGAAAGTATTTGCCACTTAAAAGGGAAAACTTGTTGGACTATTATCCCAGCTGCTTGGGAAGTTAAGGCAGAAAGATCACGAGTTCAAGGCCAGCCTTGGCATTTAATGAGACCCTGTCACAAAATAAGACAAAGTTAAAAGGACCAGCAACAAAACTCAGTGGAGGACACCTGGCTCGCATAGGAGACGTTTCTAGAACTCAAACCCCAGCACCAGGAGAGACGCATTAAGAGGAAGCCAAAGCATACGTGTTTATGATTATGGTGTGATTCAAATCGTATAAAATATAAAAATAGAATATATACATTCCATACAAAAATTGCAGGAAAGGAAGAAATACAATTAATATTTCAGCAGGACAAGATTGCAGCATCTTTTTTCTTCTTTTTGAGACAGGATTTCACTATACAGTTCAGGCTGGCCTTGAGCTCACTCTGTAGCCCAGGCTGGTCTCAAAATCACAATGACCCTCCTGCCTCGGCCTCTAGAATGTTGGGATTACAGTCGTGCACCACCATGTCTGGCCTACAGCTCATTTTAATTAACTCTTATGTTTTCTGTATTTTTAAAAAATCTTTTAAATAAGTACATATTACTCATAATAAAAAAAATTCAGGTAGGGAGAATAACTCCTTGATAAGAGAAGGAGGAAGTACCTAGCACGGCCTTTCAGGCCAGTGGCATAATGCTGATTGTGGGCTGGAACTACTCCCAGATTTAGACTTTGGATATATTTGTTTTCCACGCATTTCTCCTTTTTCACTTAAAATATGCAAACTGGTGGCAGTCCAGAGATCCAAACTGCCATAAAAATTCAGGACACCATCAGAACTTTTAAAAATGAAAACCCAACAGTTTTAATTAAGTGCATAATACATATGCATGAGGGCATTGTCTTTTGTGATAGTAGACACAGCTGCCTGCTGGGGGTTGAAGTCCAGCTTAAAAATTGTTTAATCCTATGCTAATGATCCAAAGAGAAAAGGAAGTGGTGGGCAATGACACTTTGCTTTAGCATGAAGTGATCTCCACGCAGAGCCATCCTCGCTATTTCAGTATTGATTAGGAGCATTCCCTCTCTCCGTTTCATACTTTTCCTGCATTGGTTTCCTTCTCTAAAAGAATGCAGGTTGCATTTACTGAAGAACCCTTAGCACAGTAGACTTTAAGAAGGTCTCTCTTCTTCTCAGTAGTCAGATAATGTAATGTAGAGGGCACAACTGGGAATATTTTGACAAAGTAGGGAGAAAGTGGTTCTCCCTGAGCTGGGTTCTCCAGCCCCTGACAGGACAGTTGACCCAAGGCCTCCCCTCCCGCTTGTCTGCTGGGGCCCTCAGGTCCACAGGCACACAGGCCACCCAGGGGCTGGTCCCTGCCTCTTGGAATGAGGAGCTCTTGACTTGTGCTTGATTTTCTAACCCGTTTTCTCCCTGTTTCTCTGCTCACCTTGGTTTTTAGCCTGAACAGCCAGAGGAATTAACAGCCTTCTATGACACACACACTCAGCATGGACATGTGAACGCTAAGACCTCGTCCTCCCGCCTGGAGGCGAGGTCCTGCTCCAGGGTTTCTTCCATTTCTCTGACCCCTCCCCAAGCCCACTCAGCCCTGGGAGCCAGCATCTCAAGTAGATTCAGCAGCACCCTACCACATGGAGTCACTTTTTGAATCTTTGCTTGGATCCTTTATTTGTGTATATATTCAACTTGCTACTGATTTTTAAATTTATTTTTAAATTTATTAGTACGTAATGGATCCTTGCATTGCGTAGGACATGCACAGCCTTGGCTAGCTTCTCTTTTATACCTCCTTTCCTCCCCACCTGGTCCCCCTTACTCCGCCTTTGTCCCCTTTCCATCCGCAGTAGATGCATCTCCCTATTTCATCTTTTTTTTTTTTTTTCTTTTTTTGCACTTTATTTCCACTTTGGCTCCTTTTGCGCCTGATGGTCTCGAGCACTGCTGTGACATTGCTGTGCCCCAGTTTCCTTCCTTGTAAAATAAATAGTAACGGTAAGGAAGCCAGGCTTGCGGGAAGGGGAAAGTGGGGTTGTGTGTATAAAGCGCTAAACAGCGCACGTTGTAGACAGTAAGGTCAGTTGATGTGGAGGTAACTAGCGGTACTAGAATGCACTGAACACTTTTTTACAGAGCACACACCTATGTACACGGATGCACGCCTTGGAAACTTCTGGTGTTGTCCGGACCGGAAGTGAAAAGGCTTGCTTGGTGGGGAAGGGAGCCCAGGAGGCGGAGCCTGCGCCCTCCGTGACTGTCCAATCGCGGCTCATCTTCCTTGCACGCCACTGTTACTGAGCAACAGCGATGACTGACGGACAGGCAGGCGCCTTCCCAGGACAGTTCTTGCTCAAATGGAGCAGAAGAGAAAACACAGGGGCTGACTCTCTGCAAAAACACGTGGGCGTGGAATCCCACTAGGAACCCAGGAGAGGAGCTACAAAGTCCTCCCGCCTCGGGTTCAGCTGTGACAGTCTGCAGGACAGTGGAGACTCGGCAGCACTGGGGCCGAACTCAGAACAGAGCTGTTAAGTAATCGGACGCTCAGGCAGAAAGGCTTTAACCCTTCCGTGCATGTCAGGCCACCCACGGGCGGGGTTCTGGCTGCCGCAGAGGTGCTCCGAGGAGGAAAAGCGAGGGGAGAGTGTGTTAGACCAAAGTCTCGACTGTCCAGGCTTCCCAAGCCCCTGGCTCTGTTCTGAATAAGCAGGTGGCGTGACAGTTCCGGGACATGACAAAGCCTTGGCTGTGCTCCAGGAGCAGGACTATAATTTCATGCCTACGGCAAACCTTTCTCCAAATTACACCCACACTGTAATCAGTGACTGAGACCTTCTGTGACTATTTATAAAGGGCACCCTTTAATTCACCCTTATAATTTAGCTGGCAGCGTTTGCTAGAAAGGTTTAACAGCTACGCAGTGCAAAGCGACCTCCAAGTGCGCAGTCTCCTATTTAAGTGTAGAGTATGCCACAGAGACACAACATGGTGATTGATACAGCTGCCACCAAATTCTCACGTGACAGCCGCACATCCCTCACCTCTTGAAAATCACAGGCAATCTAGAATGCCGCGAAAACAAGCTAAATCCCATTGACCTGGGCTGGGGAGATAACTTGGAGGTCTAAGCACCCGATTGGAAGGTGCAAGGAGCTGGGTTCAATCCCTGGTGTTGCGTGCTGTGCCAGCCCTAAAGCTGGCCATGTTGGACCATCAAGTAATCCCAGCGCTGGGGAGGCTGAGACAGGAGGGTCACTATGAGTCTGAGCTGCATAATGAGACCCTACGCCAAATAAATAAGTAAAGAAATAAAATTTAGCCCTCATTGGTCTGTGCTGATCCCTAACCAAAAAGATGAAGCTTGCAACCTTAAGCTCTCCTCACAGGCTCCCCATGGACCCGGCCAATTTATCAGAGAGGCACAAGAGACTCCTCAGAGTTGGCCCGAAGATGAGCAGTGTGGAATGCAGACTCTGATCAGAGGCCTGGCCTGGGCCTGAGTCTGTGCGCGTTCATGGGTCCTTGCAGGTGAAGACACAGAGGCTAGCAGAGGTGGGGAGCGCCAGGTGGACGCGGCCCGGGCCTGCCAGCGCACGCCACGGAACCGTTGCTGGTGCGTGTGTGACCCGACTGGAGGCTGCACCCAGTCATGCTGGTCTTGTGCAGTAGGAGGTCACCGCCTTCTCGTTGTGTTTACTGATATTGTCATCATCAATAAAAGCAGAGAAGTAATACCCTTAAATAGAATCATTAAAAACAAATCCAGCATGAAGCAGAGAGTTTAATGCTACCTAATGACCTAAATGTAAGTATTTTTAAGTCTGTCTGCATATTATAAAGCAAAATTATTCCCCATTCATATCTACAACAAAGAAAATAGATGCCGCTGTTGGAGAGAGTTCATCTTTCTTCCCCAATTTTCCCATTAGCAAAGCAAATGAGTTTAATAAAATAAAAAAGAATTAATAAAATGACCTATAAGTTACTTTCTAGGTCTAAAAATATTGTGATGCAGTATATCTGAATTTTAAATTCATGTGTGACACAACTCAGGTTCAAATAAGCATGTGACACAGCATGTGACATTGTTCTTGTGTTATACAAAAATAATTTAATGTGAATGATAAGAAACACTCCCTCTGTTACATTATCCCCACTCTGGTAGCAACATCAACAAGTGAGTGATCTCACACATTTCAAATGGAAAAAATATTGGAATTAAAGCCAATGATTCGTTTCCTGCTAGGCTCATCAGTTTATTTTCTACTATTTTAAAATTTTACACAAAACTTAATTCTTTCAAAGAGCATTGATTATACATCAACAATGTCACATAATGGGCATGAGGTTTGACTATTTTTTTAAATTCCAGGCAGATTTCATGGACGCTTTATGATTTTTGAGCTCAGTACATTTACAGGAACACACCAGAGGTACACATCTCCTTCCAGATTTCACAGCGCCTCCCTCTCCTGCTCAGACCTCTCATGGGTACAATAATTTTTTCTAATAGTTTCTTTTGACTTGTGAGAAAGCCTCTGGCTCAGATGAAGGAATTTTAGAAGCACAAGAGGAGCTCATAACCACACGAGATTCTATGCTGTCTCCCTTCCATTACTCTCGGAGGTCTGCTCCCTCTGTAAGCCTACTTGCCGGTTGCACTAGGCAGCAAAGATGGAAAGTAAAGGTTCAAACTTCACGTAAACACCAGCAGAACTTACATCCTCATACTGTAGGCAGCCAGGCTCAGAATATTCAACATAACAATGAAGAATTATTATGCTGACTTCCTCAAATTTGTCCTATTTTGATTCCTTCTAGTCCTATGCTCGCACTGACAAATAAGAATGTAGTAATAATGGTGGAAATGATGAAGAGAATCAGCCATCAGGCAAGGTTCGTCCTCTGTGGTATCACTGTTTCCCAAAGCCAGGGATCTCCCTGCGCTGAGTGACTCACTCAGGATGTGTCACTGAGTGATGAACTGGAGATTCAAACACTTGTCTTCCTGCCTGCAGAGCCTATGATTTTAGGTGTTTCGGATGTGTTCCTCAGATATCCTGTTCTAAGCAATTGACTGGCTTCTTGGTATGATATGTGAAAGACCTCACCCTGTAGAAACAAATAGAACAGAATATTTAACACTTAATTCAGGGCCACAGAGATAGCTCAGAGGTCTAAGTGTCTGCATAGACAAGTACAAGGACGTGGGTTCAGTCTCTGGTACACATATCATGCCAGCCCCACCTCGGATGTACCGAGCCATCCACCAAGACTGGGAGTGGTGGCACATGCCTATAATCCCAGCACTGGGGAGGCTGAAACAAGAAGATCACTATGAGCCCCAGCTGTGTAGTGAGACCTTCTACCAAATACATAAAATTAAAAACAACAAAAAGCTTAACTCGGACCTGTGAGAGACCATTATAAAACAAAGACTCGCCTAAAACAAATAAAAAACTCTCTCATAATTTTTGAGCTATTTTTATTTTTAAAGCAAATATTTGCAAAGAAAAGAGAAACAAAAAATATAAAACTCAATTTTTTTTTTAAATTTGGAGATAGGGTCTCACTCCCAGCTGGGTTCAGATTCACTATGAAATCCGGTTGCCCTTGAACTCACAGAAGCCTGTCTGCCTCAGCCTCCCAAATGCTGGGATCACAGGTGTATGCCACCTTGCCTGGCCAAACAAGCATTTTTGTTTTTGAGAAACCTCCTTCATGTTTTCAGCTATTTCTAAGGTAACCTGTCTAGGAGATGAAGTTGGGGTTCTGGTGGAGGGACAGTGTGGGGGACCCTACACTAACCGTGGGACCCCAGTGCCCATGGTGGGAGGGCTGACAAGGATTTGTTCCTAGTGAGGGAAATGCCATGGGGGATGTGCACCCGCATGAGGCTGTCCCTCTTCCACAGCAGAGATCTCTCAATGACCAAATGGTGCCAGCGTCAGTGTGGGACATTCAGTGGAACCTGAAGTCCCCCTCCTCCTCTACTCCCTCCCCCTCCTCTGGTTTTTATTCTTCCTCCTCCTCCTCTTCTTCCTCCTCCTCTTCCAGTCCCCTTACCCTTCAGGCTTCTTCTCTCCAGCTAAGGGCTTCAGCCTTCACTGTGGCTTCTGCACACAAATGTACTTCTCAAATTTACTGAGACCAAGGGACAGCAGGTTGTCCCAGGCACTGGCCACTGGCCAAGCTTCTGCCACAGTTATTAACACCTGAAGTTCCTTTCATGCTGAGCGCCCCTGTGCCACTGTGCACACATGAGCCACACGGGCATGGCCCAGAATCTGTGTGACATCTCCCTCCGCGCCCGCAGCACCGAGCAACAGCTCACAGTTCACTTCTGCAGTGTGTCCAGGTCCTAACAGAGAGACCCTAGCCAGAGCTCATCACAGGAGAACGGCAGTCATTGAGGACCACTTAATTGGGCTGTGTGACCCCGCCTGAAGACAGAAACAGGAGGCACAAGTAAAACTGTCAGAGCCAGAAAAACTAAGAAACACTGTTTCATAACAGGAGCCCGCGACACAGCCTGCTGGGAAGTTGGACTCCTTTGAAACCTTCCCTGAGGCCAGGAGCCGCTGCTTGCAGGACGTGTGCACAGCTGCTCGGCTCACTTAGGTGCGGAGGCTAGGAACACAGCGGGCTGGGGGGAAGGCACGCTTGGGTGTTATGCCCTTCAAATGGCTCTGATACGTTTGAAATGTGAGTTTAAATTTAATTGGCGAAGAGTAATGGTGAACACATGTGGGACACAGTACAGTGTTTAAATGTCCCTGTGTTCTGGGCCAACGGGTGTGCGACACCATACCAGGACATCAGTGCACACTTGTCCTGATCAGTCATAGCCGATTCCCACGTATATTGGTGGAAATCGTCACCTTATGTTTGTGGTCAGAGCACAAAGATCCTTTCTCTTGCCTGTTTTGATCCATTCACCATCTAAAAGTCTTTGAAGGTTTATGGAGAAATTTTTTCAGCAAACTCTCTCTGTGTCTGTGTCCGTGTCTGTGTATATATCTGTCTCTGTCTCTGTCTCTGTCCCTGTGTCCCTGTCAGTCAGTCAGTCAGTCAGCCTGTCTGTCTCTGCCTGTCTGTCTGCCTGTCTGTCTCTCTCTCTCTCTCTCTCTCTCTCTCTCTCTCTCTCTCTCTCTCTCTCTCTCACACACACACACACACACACACACACACACACACACAATGGCTACATTGGCAAATCTTTCCAAAAATTGATGCACAGTGTGAGAGCACCACCAGACAGACCCACCCAAGCGTCAAGAGCTTTGTCTTTCATGCAACATAATATGCATGTGAAAACCAAAGTCTAATAATCTTTTGAAATCAAACATTGTATAAGTGAAAGTACACAAAGCTGGAAAATGAATTTTACAAGTTCCCAGTGGGATGAAAAGCCAAGTTCATCCAGTTGAGATGAAAGGTAAAAGAGCACACAAAATAGAGGTATTCCAGTGGTTGTTTTCCAGGCGGGCTGTAACCTATATTTTGTGTAGAATATGTATGCAAATCATCAGGCTCACTGACATAATGAATTATTCAAATTTTATTATTATTCGTATTTGTAATATTCAGAACTCAGCATTCATTAGCCTTCTGATGAAAGCTACAACCTAGGTAAGCCAAGGAGCCACTACAATGCGGGGGAGGAGGGGACACGGAAGGGACACAGCATCTTCACTCCGTCCTGAGCCGGGAGAATGAGATGAACCGTTTCTGTCTTCTAGACGGCGCACCTCTTCCTTCAGGGTGCCGGGAAGAGCCTCCCGATGGCGCCGAATCGCGGCGGCCCTCTGCTGTGTCCGTCTCTCCACTTCACTTCGCACTCTCACCACGTGCTGGGAGATTTTCCCTTTAAGGAGTGCGCAGACCTTGTGGGCCTCGCCCTTCTCACTGGTTTCTGCTCAGGCGGCTGAGTGAGGCGGGAAGCAGGAGGCCCTCGCTGTGGTGCTCCCCGGAGGGAGCTGTGACAGACATCTCGAAAGCCGAGTGAAGCGCATACATAAGCTGCACTTGAAAATCTGACCAAAGGCGTCTTTCTTTTATTCATAATAAGCTGTTTTGCATGCAGGCCATTTGGGCATCGCAGTACATTTTTCTTGAAAGTGAGATCTCTCCACCCACCAGAGAGGTGTGTGTGAGGGTCGTGATGACAGCATCAATATGTACCCTGCTGTCTGTGACCAACCGAGTTCAAGGGACAAGAATCCCGTCCAACTGCCTTGGCCAGAGTGTTTTATTTGGGGGCGAAACACTTCAGATAAGGAATCTTCTAGCTTTCTTCCTCAGGGATTGCTCAACGGAACTAAAAGCAGCTCAAAGTTAGGAAGAATATTTGTCACACCTGACCATTTCTGACCTTCACCCCAGTGCACTTTCCGTCCCCCGGCCTTCAGCAACACCTGCGAATGGATCCCCTTCTCTGTCTGCTGCTGCCTCCTTCGCCCAGGTTCTAACTCCTCGGAACTGAAATACTTGAGCAGATGGCCTGCTCGCTCCTAGCAGATGACTCCCAGCCTGCCTCCTCTACGGGGCTGCCTTGGGGCCATGTCAGATGACACCCTGCCCCTCCCTGCGGTGCTCAGAATAAAGTCTACGCAGCCACGCCCGAGGCCGTTCATTGCAGTTTAGTCACCGGTAAGGACAGTCCGCGGGGTCCTCCTAGTGTTGGGGGCTGGCTTCCCGCCTGTCTTGTGCTGTCGCTCATGTCTGGAACACACCGCGCACACCCAGGCACGTGGGTGCTGCAGGCACACGGGTATGTAGCTCACCCTTCTTCAGAACAGAACGTTGCCCCCAGGACGGGTCGCTGACTGCCTCCTCCTCCTCCTCTGGCCAGTTTGCATCCCCCACCAGAGCCACACCCAGACCTCAGCGCTCAGGCCCAGGGAGTCAGCGTGAGATCCAGGCCCTGATGTTCTTAAAAGCTCTTGGGTCCTTCCATGGCAAAGCCAGGGTAGAGATCCCCACAGCTGGAGTCGGCTACAACCCAGACTCCCAAACCTGCCCTCCACTCTGCCCTGCAGTGGGACTGAGAACCCCAATCTCTGGGAGCCCAGGCTTCTCCAGCTCCACCACAGACACCCAGGAGGGAGCTTTCAGTACATTTCTGAAATCCGTGATTCAATCTGCAGAGTCCCTTTGCTATAACACCTTGTTTTATGAGCATTTTCTGTATTGAGAAAATTATGTACATAAGTCAAATATTTTCTCTCATTGGAACCTGTAGATATTTACTACATATTAAATATAGGTAGAATCTAGCCTATTCCACAATTGAGTCGGGCATGAAGTTTCTACAATGGTTTTATTTGTAAAATATGTTTCACAGATAACTAAATGCATGCTAATAAATTCTCTACTCCTTATTATTGCAGCTGAAAATAAAAAAAAAAAGACAGCAACATGAAGTCCCCCACAGTATCAGTATCATCTCTCAATAATGCAATGTGGCTTTTAATTGAAAAATATAAATTATATATATTTATCATGCATGATATGCTTTTAAATGTGTATATTGTAGAGTGACTCAATCTAATGAATATAGGCATTTACTCATCACTTTTTAAATGATTCAGTTCATTCAAAAACTCAGTATTTCCAAGTCTTTTTTTGTATTCAGCTTTCTGTTTAGATAAGGATAAACACAGCCCAGGAACGCAGCGCATCTTGATGGCTGCCCTGACAGTCAGGACCCCCACGTAGCTGTAGGCTCTGCCCTTTGGCCTGCTAACACTGAAGGGGGCGGAACCTCCAGCTGGGGTTGCTAAGGATGATGTAAGAATCTGCGGAAGAGGGCTGTGCGCTTCCACAAGAGACAGATGTGTACCGAAGGGGTAACTGGACAGAATTTAACGAACAGTCTGTTTAGAAAGATGTAGGTAGGACAGAAACAGGAAAGGCCCACCCGAGAGCTAGCGCACAGGAAGCGCCATCACCCAGAGCCCATGCGTCAGGGGAGTGGGCCTTTCCAAACCAGGAGGTAACTGAATCTGGTGGGAGTGCGGCTGTCATGACCACAAGAGGACCACACGCAGTCACTGTCAAGGCCAGGAACAGTCACCCTGTCATCTCCCCGCCCCTCCCCTCTGATCAGCCACTGGCCACATTGGCTGAGCAAACCCGACCCACACCAGAAGTGTTGCAGGGCACCACTCTGCAGAGGCCACCGTCAGTAGGTAGAATCGGGGAAACAGCGGGTCTTGAGAATCTTCTGGGTGACAGGAAGGCTAATTTTGCCAAAATTATGTCCAGTGATCTTTTAAAAAAGATGAAATGAAAATGCAGTACAACAAAGAAACTGTCATTGCGTGTGAAGCTGTCCTGGCAGGGGATGTCACTGTGCGCTGCCAGAGCCTGTCATGCCTACCACAGCTCCACAGATGTCAAAACAAAGGAGAGAGATGGAAGACCACAGTGAAGAGAACTCTCTGTACCTCCTACTCATCTTTTCCATAAGCATAAAACATAAAATATTAATTGGAAGAGTCTCACATATGCAGTGTTCATTGAAAAATCTCATCCCCAGAATTCCACCACCCAGTGCACCTGTGATGGTCAGGTGACTGTGAGGTCCCCAACCATGGCCCTGAGCTGGTTATCAGGACAGCGAGGGGCAGGCAAGCATGCTTTCCAGACGTGCGTCTGGGAGACCTCACCTCCGGAGAGAGCCCCCCTTAGTCTCTTGCCATCTCTGCCTTCTGTCCTGAGGCCTCACTCAGAAAGCCACAAGTCCCCCTGCTTCTCGAAAGTCCTTGAAAATGTGCTATGGACGCCCACTGCCCTTAGAGTGATTACGTTTTCCACTTAGAGATAAAACAACTTTGCCTTCAGAATTTTCAAACATGAGCGAGCATTCCTTGTCCTTTAAAGAGACTGAAGACTAAATTTGGAAACATTTTCACAGTTGTTGAAATAATAGATATTTCCTGCTGATAATTTATCAACATGAAGGAAGAAAGAAAATGACGGTATCAAAAATATGTGCCTGAAATGCCTTTAACTTTAAAACCTACTTTTTTAAAAAATAAATCTAGTTTATTTCTATTGCATGTTATATTCTTATACTAAAAACATCTGAAATGAATAGATCAAAATTCAGGTTTTCTATATTTTGGCACCCAATATATTTGTTGTGGATATTATTTAAGCTTATATGGCTATAAGATGTACAGAACTCTAGGTATGAAGTCCTACTACTACTCTCTTTATGCAAGAATTTAGGCACAAAATTATAGATATTATTCAATGCTGAATTAGAAAAGCCATCTAACAAAAACTATATGAAAGGACAGCACCAGGCCTACAGGCCCCAAGGCAGGTAAGGGACACAGAGACACAGTAGTAAGCAGAGATAGTGGGTGACACCACTGGTCCAGGCACAGCAGGGCTGGGAGAGGCACCGAGCAGCTGGACCCTGGTGCCCAGGGAGCCCTGATCCCCTTTCTCCTCTGACCATGCACAGCACAGTGGTGAAACTGAAACACACGAGTTCCAGGCTGCAGCTGCTACTGTGTACAAGACCTGGTGCCTTCCGACCACATGCCCAGTCCTCAGCCTTGCTTGGAAAAGCTGAACCTGAACATGGGGCTAATTGATCCAGCCCTGTGACTTCCCTAAAACTTGTCACCCAGAGCAGGCTGAAAATGCTACAAGGTTTCACTCAGAAGAGCCAGGACTTGACTGGTGCCAAAGGAAAAAAAAGAAGAAGAAAAATTATTTTTGGTGAGTCAGTCTGCAGATCTGTGGATCTGTGGGCCTCTTAGGGCCTGAGCACTGGGAGGAAGAGAAAGCGGATCTGTGGGCTTCTTAGGGCCTGAGCACTGGGAGGAAGAGAAAGCTTCTGGGCTTGGACTGATGCAGATGTGCCTCTTCATCTTAATTCCAAGAGAGAGCTAACCCCTAGATCCGACCAAGTTAAGAGTGTAGATTTACATCCTACAGAACCATGGATGTTAGCAAGTCCTTACAATGATAATGTGTATGTTTGGAATCATGAAACACAGACACTGGTGAAGACATGTGGAGTATGTGATCTTCCAGTTCGAGCTGCAAAATATGTTGCAAGGAGGAACTGGGTTGTGACAGGAACGGACGACATGCAGATCAGAGTGTTCAACTATGACACCCTGGGAAGAGTTCATATGTGTGAGACATGCTCTGACTACATTGGCTATATAGCTGTTCATCCAACAGCCTTTCATTTTAACCAGAAGTAAGGACACACTCATTAAGCTCTGGGACTGGGATAAAAGATGGCCTTGTTCCCAAGTACTTGAAGGACACACCCATTGTGTTGTGCAAATTGAGATCAATCCCAAAGACAATAATCAGTTTGCCAGGGCGTCTTTGGACAACACCATTGAGGTGTGGCAGCTGGGCTCTTCACCAGCAAACTTCACTCTGGAGGGACATGAAAGGTGCGAATTGCATTGATTACTGCAGTGGTGGTGACAAATCATACTTTCTTTCAGGTACAGATGACAGACTTGTTAAAATATGGGATTACCAGAATAGAATATGTATACAGACACTGGAGGGCCATGCCCAGAGTGTGTCCTGTGCTAGCTCTCATCCTGAATTGCCAGTCATCCTCATAGGCTCAGAAGATGGAACAGTGCGTATTTGGCATTCAAGCACCTACCGACTTGGAAGTACACTGAGTTATGGAGTGGAGACAGTGTGGTGTGTGGCCAGTCTAGAAAGCCCAACAATGTCACTCTGGGCTGTAATGAAGAGAGCATCATTGTTAAGTTTGGGCGGGAGGAACCTGCCATGTCCTTGGATGCAAATGGGAAGACAATTTGGGCCAAGCACTCAGAAGTCCAGCAGGTCAACCTAAAAGCGATGGGAGATGTTGAAATTAAGGATGGAGAAAGATCGCCACTGGTAGTAAAGGATATGGGAAGTTATGAAATATACTCTCAGACTCCTTAGCACAGTTAATGGGCTGCTCATTGTGGTGTGTGGTGATGGGGAGTGCGTCATCTACGCACCAGTGGCTTCAGAAGCAAGAGCTTTGTGTCTGCCAGGAGTTCACGTGGACCCACAATTTCTCAGAATGTGCCATAGGGGAGAGCAACAGTAAGGAAAAAAGTCATTTAAACCAGACTTTGGAGCAGAAAGTATCTATGGAGACTTCCTTTTGGGTGTCAGATCAGTAAATGGCTTAGCCTTTGGTGACTGGCACATTACCGAGCTCATACGCAGAACTGAAATTCAGCCCAAACATATTTTCTGGTCTGATTCTGGAGAGCTAGTCTATATTGCCACTGAAGAATCATTTTTTATCCTTGAGTGCCTCTCAGAAAAGGTCATAGCTGCACAGAAAACACATGAAGGAGTTACTGAAGATTGTGATGAAGATGCCTTCGAGGTTCTTGGTGAAATTCAGGAAACTGTAAAAACAGGGCCATGGGTGGGTGACTGTTTCATTTGCACAAGTTCTGTGAACACATTGAATTATTATGTCGGAGAAGAAATAGTCACCATTGCCCACTTGGACAGGACAATGTTCCTCCTGTGCTATATTTCTAAAGACAAAGGCTTTTTCCGGGGGATAAAGAATTAAACATCGTAAGTTACTCCCTGCTGGTTTCAGTTCTTGAATATCAAACATCTGTCATGTGGACAGATTTTAACATGACTGATAAGGTCCTTCCTACCATGCCAAAGGAACAAAGGAACAGAATTGTACATTTTTGGAAAAGCAGGGCTTCAAGCAGCATGCTCTTACAGTATCCACACATCCCGAGCATCCCTTTGAACTGGCTCTTCAACTTGGAGAGTGAAAATTTGCGTACCAGTTAGCCACCGAGGCAGAGTCAGAACGGAAGTAGAAACAACTTGCCAAACTTGCCACCAACAACCGTTAGTTTGGCCTGGCCCGAGAGTGCCTCTACACCATGCCCAGGATTATGGGGTCTGCTGCTTTTGGCCACTGCCTCTGGAAATGCTAGTATGGTGAAAAAGCTAGCAGAAGGTGCAGAGAAAGACGGCAAAAATAATGTGGCCTCCATGAGCTTGATGCTTGCTTAGAGCTCTTGATTAGAACAGGACAACTACCAGAAGCTCCTTCCTAGCCTGAACTTACTTACCCAGTCACATTTCAAGGGTGGTCTAGCTGTAGAGAGAAAACCTCTCAAGGGGCAATCAGAAAGCAGCAGAATCCCTTGCTGACCCTAGAGAGTATGAAAACTTTTTCCCTGAATTAAAAGAAGCCTTTGTTGTTGAAGAATGGGTGAAGGAAACATGCTGCTCTGTGGTCAGCCGAGCAGTACTCACTTGTCACACCATATGAAGAGAGAAATGTTATGGGGGAGGCAAAAGGCTTTCAGTCTTCAAGATCTGTAGCTCGATGGGAACTTGATGGAAAACCCGCTTCCCCTACGCCAGTCATTGTGGCTTCCCAAACAGCCAACAAAGAAGAAAAGAGTTTACTAGAGCTAGAAGTAGATTTGGATAATTTGGAATTAGAAGATATTGACACAACAGACATCAATCTGGATAAAGACATGCTGGACAACTAAATATAGTTCTCCGTGTACTTCACCAACCAGATCGTCTATATCGAGTGATACTGACCCTAACCTTGTCCACAATGCTTGGAACTAGGAGAAATTCTTGAAACTGTTACAAGTGAATGCTGTGGACCAGTGGGTGCAGAGTGGCCTCCTTCAAAGGAGTTTATGTGCGCATCTAAATTACTGTCTTCCTCACGACACCAGTAATGGGCTTTGATTGATTTCTCATGTTGATATTATACTGTATCTCATAGAATCTTTTTAAGCCAGTGATACCTCAGCTTGTTTTGTGAATGATAAAAACAGACTTCTAGTCTTAGAAGGCCGGGCAAAAACTACCTTAAGATAATTTTTATTTTATTTTTTAATAATTTTTAAAGTAATACTTTTTAAAAATATTATTTTATTTTGAAAAATATAAGCAAAACCAAACCAAATAGCATAGGGTCAGCCAGCTAGCTCAGCAGACTAAAGCGCCTACTTCGGCAGGGTGCTGCGGCTGGGGTTTGAGCCCAGTGTGCCATGCCAGCCATGCCCTGGGGCGCACTGAGATGGCACCTGAGACTGGGTATGGTGGCACATGCCTGTAATTCTAGCTTTTGGGAGGCTGAACACAGGTGGATCATCAGGAGTCTGATCTATGTAGTGAGACCCTGTAGACCCTGTACTAAACACACACAAAAAAAATCAGATGCAAAAGAGGCAAAGATTCCTCCGATGCACTGGGCTTCGTGGTCCTGGTCATCAGCACTGAAAACCACAGCATGCGCTGTCTCCAGGGCACTGCCGTGGGCAGTGAGAGCTGAGCCACCCTGTGTCCCTGAGATTCAGCACAAGGGAGTACTTCCTACAGTTTACGACACTGCTGATAAGATGAAGCTGTTCGCACAGGGCGGCACTTCAGATGTGCTTCTACGCCCACTTTTTGCTCACTCGAGTGCATAAAGGCAGACACTGGCAGGTCACAGACGACTCTGATGTTATCTGCACTGCGTGGGCACGCCTGGCCCAAGAAGGCCAGGAACACCTGCCGCACGGGAGCCAGGCTGCAGCTGCAGCTGTGTGCAGGGCCTGGTGCCTTCTGACCACGAGCCCTGTCCCCAGCCTTGCTTGGAGAAGCTGAACGTGAGTGCAGGGCTAACTGATCCAGCCCTGTGACGTCCCTAAAACCAGTCACCCAGAGCAGTCTGAGACTGCTACATGATTTCACTCAGAAGAGCCGGGACTTGACTGGGACTGCTGCCAAAGGGGGAAAAAAGAGGAAGAAGAAAATTATTTGTATATAATTATTAATTTTTAACATAATACTTTTTAAAAATATTATTTCATTTTGAAAAGTATAAACAAAAGCAAAAACAAATAACAAATGCAAAGACAGAATCAGGATAACATATAATACATATTACATAATGTTTCTGAAATCAATCCAGGATTAGTTCTGTTGGCCAAAGTGATGCTAGGATTGCAGATTATGTATATATTCTGGGGCCAGCTCAGTGCACCTGGGGGCAGGGCTGATGCAGCAGGTGGTGCTGGGGATCGAACCCCAGGCTCTGTGCTTGCCTAAGCCAGCACTTAGTCTGTTGAGCTATCTCAAGGGCCCTGCAGACGGTATTTAAGGATGTTGGTTGGCCGGGGACGTGTGTTTATCTGGATAGGGTGAACAATCTCTAAGTAGGTAATGAGTTAAGAAATGACTTCAAACTCTGTTCTTGGCAAGGAGACCAGGGCTCTGCATGACCCGAAAACACACTGAAGGGGAAAATGAAGGTGGGAATAGCAGAAAACAGACCTTAGCACCCTCTGGTCAGCACAGCTGTTATTACTGCCTGAGGATCCTGAGAAAAGAGCAACAAGAGCTCCTGGGGCAGTGTACGAAATGCTATGTCACCTTCCCTGGCAAAGCAAAAGGGAGAAGCAAAAGCATTAACTTATGCATAGAAGCACACACGTGGCGATGTCAGGCTGGAGTGCGGGGCTTCGTTGCTCAGTGGTAGAGCACTTGGATGTGCAGCAAGTGCTAGGACCTGGGCTTAAGGCCTGCACTGCCCAAACAAAAACACAAAGAAGAAAATATGTGTGTCCATGATAAGGTCTCTCTAGTATTTCATAATTGACAAGGATAAGAGCTGGCCAGATAGCTCAGAGGATTAAACCACCTGCTTAGGCAGAAGCAGGGATAGGGGTCCAATTTCTGGTGCGCTGTGCTAGCCCTGCCCCCGGGGTGCACTGAGACAGTGATTGAGCCTGGGTGTGGTGGCCTTTGCCTGTAATCCCAGAGCTTGGGAGGCTGAAAACAGAATCACTACAAGTCCAGTCTGTGTGGTGAGACCCTATAGACCCCGTACTAAATACATTTTAAAAAATGATAAAGATAACCACTAGAATCAATGCATAACATGAGGCATAAAAATAAGTGAGGACAATCAAAGGGCAGAAATAAATTGGTTCATGAGTATGTATCCAAGCACATAAACACACACAGACCCAAGCTATCCTTCACATCAGTGAAACCTCAAGATTTCTGAATTTGAGAAATAGAAATGCTACTAACTTTAAAGACAGCATTATTTCAAAAGCTTCCTTAGATAGGTTTTTAGTTTTCTGAACATTGAGTGGCATATCTTCAACGTCTGCTTTTATTTTTCTTCCGGTCACCACCGGCCAGCATGTGTATATGTGAACCTGTTGAAGTTGAAGGACCCTGTAGCAACAAGTCTTGGGCTCTGGAAGGGTTTTTCCATGTCCTTGTAGCCAGTTCTTATTTCTTATCTCCTCAGCCAGCATTTCTAGTCCGGCTGGCATTCTTTAGCTCCATCAGGTGACCCAAACATTGTTCCTGCATGTTATTAGCATCAGCACAAGCCCAGGCAGCAATGTCCCAGGGTATCAGAAAGCAAGGCTGATCTCCCTGGTCACCATCACAGTCATTCAGTTAACTCCTTCCTTGCCCACTGGGTCAGGAGGACAAGGACCTCAAAACGGGCAGGTGGATTTCTCAGTTTCCAGATAAGTACAGTTTTGTGCAAGCCAAGGCCACTAATCCAGCAGAATTCAAGGTCAAGGGAAAGTGAAACAAAATTAATGGGTGCACTACAGAGGCAGCATGAAATGCTGCGCTCCTGCTGCAGCCTCAGCCTTGGCCTCTCAGACTCCTCTGTGCTGGCTTTTGTGGAAGCAGTGTCGGGCGCTTGCTGCTCTCGCTGTCACTGCTGAAGAACATACAGCGTGTCCCATCAAATGGCACTTGCACTTGCAGGTCCTCACCTGGTTATCCTGGCCTTGTGTGTCCACAGACAGGCAGCACACCACTTCTTCAATAAGCCACTGCGTCCTTCCATCTGGAACAGAGGCTCCTGTACGGCTCTGTCCAAGGAAGACTGGTGTGCCTCACAGGTCCAAGTCACTGGTCTCACTGTAGGCTAAGCTGCTTGCTCAGAAGCCTTATTATGTGGGGCACCCAGATAGGGAATAAGGTGTTGAGTAACTATGCAGGTGGCAGCGCTGGCAGAGACCTTGGGCAGAATGAAGCGCAAATTGCTATCAAAGCATCTTTTGCAAAGGCAAAGCTTTCTCCTCTTGCAGGATGGCAAAGCTCCTGTCCCACTGGGAAATGGTGCAACATGGTATCATGGCTTCCGTCTAATGTCTCTGCAAAGCCTTACAGTCTTGAGAGACAGACTTGGCAGAAGTGGCTAAGTCTAGGGTATGTGGTACTGAGATTAAGGGTATGGTTAGTAAATCAGTCCCTCATCGGCTGGCTTCAAGCTAGGGTGGACTGGCAGAGGGGCATCAAGAGAGCAGATCTCGGCACTCACTGAGTAATGAAAGCAACATGGAAGGGAAGATGGGACTGTTTCTGTCCCAGGCATTTCATGCGGGCCACCCTGCCCTGGAGGTGTAGCACTCACACCCTTAATCATAGCCAGAACTGTGTCAAACCAATTAGTAGACTGATTTAGTAATCACACACCCTTAATCCCCAATCACACACTCTGTATCCGGCTACCTCTGTAAAAGCCCTATGGCCACAGAAGGCTTTGGGGAACAAACCATACCAGTGGAGGCTCAGATTGGGTCTTCAGTGTTGGTAGATTCACTAGTCAGCTGTGGTGGTTAGCACAAATGCTAGTGAGGAAAAAAACCCTTTAGTTGTTTAGGCTCTGTCCTTACTAACTATATGTCATGCCTGCGTCCACAGAGAAAGCCCTGAGATGACTGAGAAAAGGAGCAAACATGCTTATCCAAAATGCATTGATCCAACAATCACTGAGAGCATTTTCTGAGCATTTCTGTGAGCATTCACACATACTCTCCCCAGACTTCTGTCACCAAGCAGAAGACCACTGCAGCCTTGATCTACCAGCTTCCTGTGAATCATTGCTTTGACCTAGAAGACAGCTGTCCTCTGGACATTTTCCTTTCAAGGTGAAGTTAAAAGTACAATGTACAATTAAACTTCTGTCCACTAAAAGGGCATTATTTTTTCCCTGGCTTCCCGTTATGCTCCTAAGAGGATGTCTAATAGCATTGCAGTTCCTTTTGAACTGGTGACAGCATGTCATCGGGAACCATCCCTAAGCCAGACCGGAAGCGCTTCTGCTCCCAGGGACCTGGTCACCAGGAGCTGCTGTCCCACTCCATCCACTAGAGTTCAGGTAAAGTTAGTAGAGCTGTGAGCATGGAAGTCACCTGCCCTGGTCTGTGAGTCACCTGCCCATACAAATTTCTTGTATTGTCACTTGACCCTCAGTTCACAAGTGTCACTTTCACTTGGAAGTGACCAGCAGCAGTGCCAGGTAGGGCCACTCTTATGGAGATAACATGCAATTTGTGCTGAGAAATGTGGGTCACGTGATAAACTTATAATCTACGGAGAGCGATGCAGTCATTCTAACAGCCACAGGCCAAGCTGGAGACTGATTTTAAAGGACAGTGTTCAACTGTGAAAGGAAGTTCTTTGGGCAAAAACCCCAGAGCTGTTATGACAGCTATCGAGTTTGCTAGGGGAGCCGCACGGTAAGCAGCATCCTCACAGGCACCTCAAGCACCCTTAGTGTCTGCTGCTCCACACATTCTTGAGACAAACAGCACACTCCACAGCCCAAACAGCTATGAAATTTTTTCTTCTTTTGGTCTCCACTTTAAACTAGCTACCTTTCGCATTGTTGGGGATTTGGATTTCAACCCCCTATAGTGCTGTGCTAGAATCAAAAGTCCAACCAAAAAACTGTGATGATGGTAGTTGGATGGGACCAATAACAATTTGCCACCATGGATGTGACATGCTCCATACATCTCCTGGGACAAAGACAACTATTGTCAAGGTCTCGGAATTGCCATGAGAATTTTCCCCACTGTCTGCAGTACCTGTATTTTAACAAGGTATCTGTAGTTCATGATACTTCTCAAAACCCAGTTGGAATGATGCAGACAAATGTAATGTTTTTGGGGATAATTCTCTGTAAAAACCACTGCAACAGAGAGAAAAAATGATGAGATTCTAAGATGATGAGGATACTTCTGTCCTGAGAAACTGAAACACACCATTTCCCACTGGCCTTTGCCAATTAGTATAAAGAAAGGCAAACATTTAAGACAAGTAGATCTCTCCTGGATTCCAGGAACTACACGCAACAAGTTCAATAAGGACATTGTCTGGAACATCCACCGAAGCTGGAGTCACCATTTGATTAATTTCATGGCAATTAGTTCATACTCCACAAGTTTCTCTATGTCCTTTGAACAATACAATATAGTTAAGTTAAATAAGAATGTGATATATAAAATTCACCCTGAACTTTTGGATATTTGATAACAGCCATTACCTGTGGTTTGACATTTAATGTGAATTCATTACATAGACCACGAGCAGCGCTGTTCAGGGTCTACTTCTCCCCACCTGGTACATGGTGTGGTGGGTAATTCACTACCAGCCAGGTGAGGAAGCCCACCTGGATGAATTGGGTTGGTATGGCTTTGGGCATGGAAGACTACTTAAGGAGACCACCATCAGTGTGGAATACATGAAGAGGAGGGAGGATTTTGTGCCAATTTCACTTGGAAGCCCTTCGTTGCTGCAGCTTCTTGCTCTGGCTGCTTTTCTTGGAGAAGCTTCTGTTGTTCTGCTCAGCCAAGCTCTGGTCTTCACCTGGCCAAGAATGGCTGCTGTTCTCTGGCAAGGAGCTCTGGTCTCCACCTTCACCTCGCCTCCTGGTTCTCCGCACAGGTTCTTTGGCTTCTGGCACCACTTTCTGCATGCTCCAGCCTGTGGATCTGGCCTGGGCCTCCCAGCACAGACCTTCGGTCCTCCCTCTTGGACTCCTCAGAGGCCTCCTGATGTGTTCTCGCATGTTGTTGTGGGCTCCAGACCTTCAGTTGACTCATGTGGGGCTTGGCTGTAAGGTCCGGGCCCTCAGCTGGATTCTTTGGGTTCTAGCACATGGACAGAGCTCCTTCATTTGACTGATAGCAAATGTTAAAAAGTGCTCTTCTAAGTTCCTGCATCCTGCATTAAATCTGTTCCCCTACTTCACTGCCCAGCTGGCCTCCTTCTGTGGGTGAGGGGGTCCGTCTGGGACTCTGCCATCTGTGAGACTATCACAACTATGAAACATTGGCTGTGTCTGCAGATACCTTGTGCGTTTATCTGACACTAGGTCAGGCAAATACATCCAGAGGATTTCAGACAGACATTGTCCCAAACTCTATGTACTGCATGATCACATGAAGACCAGACTCTGGTATGTGGAAGTCCCCTAAATTATTGTCATTTCCAGACAGATAGGCACAGGTCCTTTACACTTCTGGATCATTTCTGTTACTCATGGTCACCATGGTAAACTGCACCTGGTCACTTTGTAGACAGAGAAAGGGAGCATTCACAGCACCTTCTTGTGAGAACTATTTTGAATTCTTCCTATAGGGAAGTGAAACTGCCTTTTCCCCAACCAAAAATCACAATTTATGAATTAGGGTAAATCTGGCATTTGCAAAGGTGTGACTGTTCATTTCAGTGACTTCGTTACAGTGACTCCGTTCCAGTGTGCACTCACTAAGCCCGAAGCTTTGCTGCTGTGCTTTGCATGGCTTTATTTATCTACTTATTGAGGTGCTGGCAATAGAACACTGGGCCTTGTGCGTGCTGGGTGCATTGTTACCTTAGGTCTAAAATGTCGCCTGCATGTCATGTGTGTGGAAGGTGATGGGGCCCTGGGCTGTTCCACCCATCCCTGGACTCATCCTTTGATGCGTTCTTAGCTGACAGGCTTTTGGGAGGTGGGGCCTGGCTGGAAGAGGTGGTGGAAGAGCCTGGAAAAGGGTGTTCTTGTCCTCAGCTCCCCCTTTCCTCCTCCTCCTCCTTCTTGTTCTCCTTGTTCTTGTTCTTTTTCATGTTGTTGTTGTTGTTGTTCTTCTCCTCCTCCTCCTCCTTTTCCTTCTTCTCCTTCTCCTTCTTCCTCTTCTTCCTATTACTCCTCCCTCTGCCATCTCTCTGTCTCTCTCTCTTTCTCACTCTTTCTCCAGTAGGCCATGTACTAAACCTTCTGAAACCATAAGCTAAAATAACCCTTTCCTCCTTTCATTTACAAGTTTTCAATATTTTGTTGGAGCAACACAGCAGCAAGCACACCAGGTCAATATTCTACCATTAATCCAAATTGCCAGCCCATAAAGGTTTTAAAATCAACTCCCCAGTTGCTCCACCCTCAAGTCCTACAATTTCCCCTTCAGTCCCTCTCCTCTGTTCTTCTGCGGTTGAAAGGCATCGTGTCTCCTTTCTCTGCCCACTTGGATTTGGTACCTGGATTCTGCATTCTGAGATCCTTTAGTCCCCTAAAATTCTCAGAATCTGTTTCAGTGGCCTGATTCACGAGGCTTTCTAGCCCACACAGCAAACGCAAGGCTGGATGCACCTTCATGGTTGCCCTTGACGCTCTTGGGAAGGGAGTGCTCTCAGAGTTCTCAAGGATGCAGTCAGGGGGTGCGCTTGAGAGCTTCCCAAGACAAACATCCTTCGACATCTGGTTTCTTTACACTTTGAGACACACTGGTCCATATTACACAAAGAAAGTTCCCGGTGCCTCAACCTTATCTAAATCATTGTTTGTGTTTAGATTTAAGCCAATAAATTAAGTAAACTGCTAGAGCCACTCCCAGCTGCTTGGCAGACATGGTGTCTCTGGGATCCTTATTCATTCCTTTTTGTGCTTCCTCAAACATAAGCTTGGGAAATACTGTTTTTGTTTCAGAGTGTGGATCATTGCTCCTGGGTCAGAGGTTTGCTCACTTCTAGCTTCTGTGCAGGTCCTCTATTTGAGGATCTGGAGAGGAGAGAAACAGCAGAGGTGGGGCTTGGAAATAACTGGGATCGCCTTGTCCAGTTATTTCCTCGAGGTCATTAGATTCAAAGGCAAAGGGATGGGCTGCTTCCCAAGGGCAAGGGAAGATTAGTGGGTGTTGGCAGCTTAAATGCCTCACATCTCACTGCCAGGTTGGAATTATGCTGCTTCTCAGTCAACACCTAAACTTCTACATGAAAGACCTAGCACAGGTAAGAATTCAGCTTTCCTTTAAAGTCATAACCCATGTGATCAAACTTTATTTATTTTTTTTAATTAGTAGATCTGTATCTACAAGTTACCAAATATCCCTTTAAGGGCAGTCAAAAAATATTTTGTTTCTATCAAAAGACTGTATATGAGCTTTCTATTTTTCTTTCTGTAAACTTTTCTAAGCTTTGTCCTTAATCAGGAGTTCATCCTTTTCAAATACATTGACTGCCATAATTGATTTTCCACTGATGCTGTGGTTCAATTTTAAATTCCCAGGGCCAGTCCCAGATTTCCATCGATGAGAGTCATTTTCTGATGCACCTCACTCTCATTAATGATAGAATCACCCAGAACTTGGTGAGAAAAACAAAACACACTAAATACTTAAGTAGGAAGGAATCCAACATAGGGAAATAAAATCTCAGGAAACAATTCCAAAG
The DNA here is from genome assembly GCF_000260255.1 of Octodon degus. Lineage (NCBI taxonomy): Eukaryota > Metazoa > Chordata > Mammalia > Rodentia > Octodontidae > Octodon > Octodon degus. The sequence goes on along the minus strand of NW_004524684.1, from coordinate 4,243,650 downwards.
CCTGGGTTGGGAGAGATGCCTTAGATCTGTTAGATTCCAGGGCCCCACAAGTTCAGGCTCACAGGAACCCAGCCTGCCACTGCCTGCTTCCTGGGCTGCTTCAGCACCAAGGCTGCAGATGTAGTCGGGCACATTCCTCAGGCTCTGGGAAACCGCCCCTGCTCCTCTAGAAGGCTGCACTCCAGGGACTGCCACCATTCAGCCATGATTCTCCCTTCTCTTTCTGCTGGAGGAGAACTCTCCATGAGGCCTTCACATTTCTGCACTTCTTGAGAAGGAAGAACTGCCACTGGCTTTGTTCTAGGTTATTTTTCCGAGGGTGTTTGCATGGCCAGCAACCTGGGAAGGGAGAGGTAAGGTTTCTCTCTAGGGTAAAGGTCATGCAGGGTCTTTGTGCATTTTCCAGTACCCTGAAGTCAGAATCCCTCCTTGGAAGGGTCCCCAACTTGTGTCCAGATATTGGCCAGATCTTCATTGCTGGTGAGGCTCTCTACTGTGGAAACAATGCCAGCGAAGTGCTCTGTGTTTCACTGTTGCTCTGAGCAGCGAAGACGTCCACAGCCACCTGGTCTCGTGTGTCTCCCACCCTGACTTCTGCGGAACAGAGGTAGATTCATGTAGCGGCATGCGTGGAAGAGAAACTATCAGACCCCTCTGGTCCAGGGGAATAATCATTCCCCAACCAGATAGGTGTCAGACACTCAGAGTTCATGTTCCCCAAAGCTGACCAATGAATTCTAAGGAACAGTGAAGGTTAAGAGGAGGCTACATGACTATCTGTCTGAATATCAAATGCCTTAGACATACCATGGGACAAGTATTTTCCAACAATCGTTGACACACTATACATTAAATCCCTATAGCATGTAAAAATAAATAAATAAATAATAAAATAAAAAGCAATTACACATTTTACAAACCAATTTAGAAATCTAACCATATACAACATTGTAGCAGGACAGTCCTATGACATTTTTTCTTGTGTCTTGTTTTCTTTTATTACTTTTTAATAAACAAACATTTACTTGAGAGAGAGTATAGCAATAATTCATACGACATTAGAAGCAGTATGCTCAGATGCCAATTTTATAGGGTAATAATATCATTAAGCTTCTCTTCTAGAGAGTTAACAACTTAAATTTGCAGATCAAAAAATTAGAGAAGAAAGGCTACAAGGACAGCAACATTGTGGCCCCAGCCCTTCAAGGTCAGTAAGGATTCAGGACATAAGAGAACTTGTAATGTAACGTCCTGTAACTCAGTTGTGTCCCAAATTTTCTGATCAAGGAGATTATGGGGCCATAGAGGACAGTGATTGATGATGTATAGTGGGCCTAAGGACAGTCACCTAGAGAGAAAACATTCTCTCAAGCTTTTACAGAGAGCAAATTGGTCAAGCAATGGCCATGACTCATGCACATGGCTGACACGACAAAAGATCTACAAACTTCTGTATAAGGTTTCAGGATAAATCCTGAGGGGATTTGACTGACCTTGTCAGGTACAAAAGTTACATTTTTTGTTATATAGGTCTTGCTTTATCTTGGTCTTAACCATCCAGCAAATAAGTATAAACACGAGGTATAAAATGTAAAGCCATATCAATATGCTGAGCTGTAAAAGGCTCAAGTTAGCAACTTCTGACATTGCTAGTTCCATGGATAACCTACTACTATTAGGAACTATTGGACTATATTGGATTATTTTGCTGAATTCACACACCTACAGTATTTGAATGGCAATGGAACACCCATCTCTGACAAAAATAAACAAAAATGGGATACAAATGAAGGATCATTTTGCAGTAAATTATATTATATATCTACATATTTATGTGTATATGCAAAGTAGGGTGGATGTACAGCTACTTTCTCTTGGTTCACTGGGAGGAAGGAATTGTATTTGTAGTGTTTAGACAAGATATCATGTCTGCATCTTGTGCTCTGAGTGACTGCTAAGAGAACAGCAATGTGCAATGCATTAATTATTACAGCTGTCCTACTAACCTGTTTTGAAACTGTCTCATTGCTACTTCTTCTCAAAAAAATTAATTAAAATAAGAGGAGGCAATATTTACAGAGAGAGAGAGAGAGAGAGAGAGAGAGAGAGAGA
>NW_004524684.1:4234093-4241373 GCF_000260255.1 Octodon degus | reverse complement strand
CTCAGCCTCTTAAGCAGTATTGGTGAGTGGGAAAGCTGGTCACGCAGCAAGTGCACAGGGAGAGAACAAGGACCTTTTCAGGAAGACGCTAATGGTGTTTTCATGTTAATTTATCGTTCACTCCTCAGGAGGAGCATAAGCCTGAGTATTTTATCTTGAGGCCTGGCCTCCAACAGATTCACCTCCAGACACAGTTGTAATGTGATTTCAGGCTTGTTTGTTTGGTATGTTGGAGACAGCGTCTCACTGTGTAGTACAGGCTGAGCTTGATCTGACTATCTAGCCTAAGCTGACCTGAAACTCAAGGCGATCCTCGTGCCTCGGCCTCCCAAGTCCTGGGATTCCAGGCATGCGCCACCACCAGCTGTCCTCATGGTTTGCTTTGACACCCCTGAGAACGCAGTCCTGTGAGTCTGATTCTAATATTTTTGTCTAGTTTAGCTGTCTACGATACTTTCAGTTCTTGTCACTAAATTTTATATCTCACAGGAGTACCTCTGACTTTCTAGTACAGAAAAGCAATGCAGAAACAGGAAAGAATAAATGTCGGTGCCTCTTTAAAACACCACACATCAGCTTTATTAATGCTACTATACAGAATGGTAGGCACTTGGTTTTCTAATTTCAGACTCCATCTATTTGATCTTCCCTTGGTTAAATTGTCACAAAAATTTTCACATATGTGCACTGAGCAGTTGAGTTTTTAATCTCTGTTTGGCTTTCAGCTAAAATTATGAGCAAAGCTATGCATTGTCCACGGAAATGTTTCTCTCCTGTTAATCCTAATGCAAGCCAAATGACTCATATTTGAAAGCTAAAAATGAGTTTAGTTACATTCCTTTTATCCTCAAAAATATTCTTATTTTTATATGTCCAAAGTGTTTGTCTTACATGATTTGATTTCTTCTTTGAAGCAACACATTTAACAAGTGTGTTTATAGATGTTTTCCTTCAATTCTTACATGTGAATGGCACTTGTGTGGTGTGTTTGCCATGTTAAATATATGATTAGTGAAAGGATTTTGTAAAAGAACTCTAAATCTCATGGTTGAATAAAAGGAACCGGCCTAACAGTGCAGTTGAAATGTGTGGGCAACGTCGACCGTTCTACCCTAGACCTGTCTTGGGCTTCCCTTCTCCCAACATGGAGAACTGTTACAAAGCTTCTGAAGGAGAATTTAACAGCATAGACAACAAAAAGTTTAAAATATTTACATAATTTGATCAAGAATTTCTACTTTCAATACTAAAAAGAAATGATTGCACATATTGACAAGGATACCTTAAGAAAACTGTCACTATAGATTGATACTATGAGTGAAAACTTAGAAACAATCCTAATACCCATGCATAGTTATTGGACAGGAAAACCTGGTAAGTTCACACGTTTAAATTCTGTGTATTAGTGAGACAGAAGACAAATGTAAACTGACAAAGAATTCTTAAAATATTTATAGTACAGAAATGAGTTATAGTAACCAGATTTTGTTTCATTTTAAAACTCAAACCCATACTTTCTACTTATGTATGTGTAAGAATTATGAAGTCTTTATGTCATTAACATATTCTTTTTCTGAATGTTTTTATCATTGCTAATTTTCCTTTCTGCTGTTTTTCTAATGAATATGCATTTTTTGTGAAATATAAATACCATTATCAAGTTTTCTTTCTTTCTTTCTTTCTTTCTTTCTTTCTTTCTTTCTTTCTTTCTTTTTTCTTTCTTTCTTTCTTTCTTTCTTTCTTTCTTTCTTTCTTTCTATTTTTTTTTCAATGTATAAGAAAATTCCAGCTACTACAGATGGGAAAAGATGGAGTATACACACCAGAAATGTTTACACATATCTGCCTGCATGAACCCTCACAAGTAGAAAATTTTATTTAAAGGAAACAATCAAAAGGCCAGCCGAATAGCTCAGCGGATTAAAGCTCCTGAAAATAGGCACAGAGGCTGGGAGTTCGATCCCTGGCCTGCTGTTCTGGCCCTGCCCCCAGAGCACACTGAGACTGCGATTAAGACTGGGCATGGTGGCGTGCACCTGTAATCCCAGCTTGTGGGAGGCTATAAACAGGCGGCCCACTAGGAATCTGATCTAGTAGTGAGACCCTGAACACCCTGTAGACCTTTCCCTAAAAAATACAGGAAAAAAAAAGAAATAATCAAAAGCCAGAATATTTTGTTCACAGAAACGACAAGGTGACCATATCTCCCCTGACACTCCTCTAGTACTATGTGAGGTAATGTTCTCTGTGGTGACCAAGGCAATCGTAGCAGAGAACAGTGTACTTATAACTGAGTCTGTCCTGTAGTTATAGAGGGAATGCAGGACAATAGCAGTTCCTACACTTGTCATTCAGAAGAGAACAGGGCGAACTGGAGAGTAGTGTCTACGTGCCTTCCATTCTCATTTAAGTAGATACTGATGGAAAGACTGCGTCAGGAGGGCCCTGCTTGCTCACTGGAGCTTCTCTTCTTACAAGCAGGGATGCGGCCCTCCCTGAAAGCTCGATTTCCTGCTTTCATTCCAATTACAGAAATATTCAGAAGTCCCCGCTCTAAATGCGAGTGCCCTTACATCCGGGGCTTTCACATTTGCACTTTCACCTTCCTAGAGCCGCCTTTCCTGGAATTCTCCTCGCAGTCCTAGCCACTCAGATTCCACTGGCAGGACTCCATGGACAGCAGCAGGAACACTGTAAACTTTCACACGCACCCGACATTCTCCACATGCTTCTCAACCGAGTAATTGTCATTCTGTGCCTGAGCTCTGGATGCTGGGAAAGTGCCGCTGAGCTGCACAATAATCACGTGCCCTCTGCGTCCATCAGGCCCAGAACTCACTTTGCACAATCTCACTCAACATCTTCACTGTCACATGAGCTTTTATTGGTTTCTGTAACTGTTCTTGGCTGCCTCCAAATAAAAGCACTTGAATCTCTTTGCATTCAGCTTCTCCTTTACACAGAGAAGAGTGGAATTAACCCTAAAACAAACTCTGAAACTAAAAGATGCATGGCACATCTTCCTTCCAACTTAGTTCAATCAAAACCAAAGATATCTACCAAAAGCCAGAAAACAGAACATCGCACGCTATTCATAGTTCTACACTTCTTTTTCTGAGACAGGAGCTAGAGATTTTGCACAATCCAAGAGTAGAATGATCCCTCCTAGGAAGTCTCCTTGGTCTTGTTATACACATGGTTCCCTTTGTCAAAGAGAGAATAGAGTTCAAAAATAAAGTAGCAAACATGGAATTTTATTCATAACTACTAGGGGAAGACACTTCAGTATAGAATTAGACTCAATTCTGAATACAGGGAAAAAAAGTTTATAGAAAAATAGTGGGTTGATGGTCAGTGGATGGAAAAAGTATTAAGAAGAAACAGGGCAGAAGGGTCCTGTCTGAACTGCCCCGGCAGGATGCTTGCTAACTTAGGCTGCTGGGAGAAACCCTCAAAGATGAGGCCTAGTTGGGCTCAGAGAAGCCTGACTAAAGTTGAGTTGTGGAAAAGTCATTCTTTCCTTCAGAAAATAGAAGTCCACTTCTCAGTTCTTTTATTGATGAGGAGTTGTCTAAAGCACCTGTTGGAATTGGAGGAAAGGATACTATGGGATGGTGCTAACAATCAGGCATTCAATGGCTGGAATTGCTATGGAAAACAAAGATGAGTGGCTGAGAATTCAGTGTCTAAGGACACAGAAAGTTGGTTGAGAATCCACTAGGTCCAGGGCTCACGGTGGTGGCTGGAATGTGCTGGAGACCTGCTGTGCCCCCATGGTGGCCTTGTTGATGAAGTCGGGCTGGCGAGCTCTCTGGGTGGTGTCACCAGAGCAGCCTGTGCTTTGCTCTGCAAGACTTGCCCTGTGCACTTCTTCCATTTATACCTGTGTCCTCCTTCTAGTCAGGGCCTCCAGGAAAGAGCAGCTTTGGTCCTCAGTGTCAGAAGAGAGGGAGAAAAATGGGAAACTTTGGTTACTTTGGTTAAAGAATTATAACTGTGTATGAGATGAGTCTAGAAGAATTAAAAACTCATGAATGTGCTCTGTAATTTTCCACTAAAACAAAATTTATCTCTATCATCACCCCTGTTTTTATTCTTGTTTACAAAATATGTCAAATCTCAGTAGTTTTGCTCTGATTGTTTACATATGTACAACAAAAATGTAATGAACCACAATATTTTTTGAGTTTACTTTGTTATATTTAAGGAATCGTAAGACTTTCTAAAGCCTTCTTGAGGCTAGGAGGCCATGCTACAAAATTTTCATAGAACTTCTCTTGTGTCCTGTGGACTTGTGTTGGTTTCCTGTCTTCTGCTTCTCCAAAAGTTGCAAAATTCCTTCGTTGGCCAGGAAGTCAAATTTCCTTATTCACTTATGAAGCTAGGAACCCTCTAACTCAGGGACTAGGGCAGTTTTTCCAAGAAGGCCTGGAAATGCTGGCTCTACAAAGTCAACCGTAGTTCCCCAAGCCAGACGCTGGGCACATTATCCTCCAATGTGACATTTCAAAGCTTCGATAATATAGCCATTGTTCCCAATTATGTCCAGTTAGAAAGAGAACACATTCTCACTCAACTAATGCCAGTAACTGATTTCCATGAAAATAAGAATATTAAAGAAGAATTTCCAAGTTCTGAAGCCTCTAAGGAGAAAACATAAATTTCTACTAACAAAAATATAATAATTTAAGAAAAAGAAGAAAAAAAAATCCTTAAATCTAGGCAACAGAACACGCAAGAACCAGCAGCTCCTGGACCGTCCTGCAGGCCTCAGGCCTCAGCTGCCCGCACTGTGGCCTCTCCGCCCGTTTCTGAGAACCCTTCCTCAGCTCGAGGGTGCATCCAGGCTAGCTGAGCAGCGCGGCAGGGGAGTGCTCAGGCCTGCGGAGCGTTGCAAAAGCTGTCGGGGAAGAATCACAAGAGAAACAAGGACTACCCAGGGACAACCACAGACCTCACTGTCCACGACTATGGAGTATCGACAGATTGCTGTGTATGCACCACTTTAAAGGCTCCATGTTGGTTGGCGTCTATCCTGGTTACATTCCTCGTGTGGGCTTGGTCCACATGCAGGAGGCTCATTCATTCTTTTTCCTTCCCTTCCTCCATCTCTTGGTCTCCTTCTCCCTTGAGAAGGATGCGGCTCACTGCCTCCTGTGTTCTGACTTTATTCCGCTCAGTATGTATACTTGGGTTTCTCATCCGGGGAAGCCTGCTCTCTTTTGGCTGTGTGTCACTTTATTTCACCTAACATTAAAGTCCCAAGACGCATCCGCTCTCCTCTGTGTAATTTCAATAGTTCTAAAGTGTTGAATCATTATAAAAGTGCAGTGCAGTGATTGTTCATCTTTCTGCATGAATAAAGATTTTCCTCTATGGTGACCAGGAAAAGTTTATAAAGATTGTTACTAAAAAGTGCTACAAGGTTCTGTGTGTAACTCTTCCTTGCATCAAATCCAGTTTTTAAAGTAATTATTACAATGGAAAATCTAGCACTCATGGAGTTCCCAGCACACGTTTCTCGCGAGTTCCACATACACTGACCGTCTGAATTCGCTCTCACGCTTTGGCTTTTGTTCCCTTTCACATAAAACTGAAATTTCACCACAATCCGCATGTAAGGATCATCGCCGTGACTCGCACTAGGTCTCCTGGAAGCAGAATTCGGGGGGGGGGGGTGTCTTTTTTTTATGTTTTGTTTTGCTATTTTTCCCTGTTTACTGACAGTTTAGTTGTACAAGGCAATTGCATTTCTCCGGCAGGCCTGGCAGGACTGCTCGAGACGAGCCGGGGAAACGGGCGCTCCAGCAGCACCTTTGGCAGACTTCCCAGAGCTCTGCAGCCCCAGAGCTTCTGGCGGGGTCTCCCACGGAGAGAAGCAGGGATCTGGCCGCCCTGCAGATCCAGGGCAGGCTCAGGCCCTTAGGGAGACCCGGCGAGAGGCCAGCAATTTAGGGGCGGGCGAGCCAGCCCTGGATGCACAGCGCGGAGCTTGCTGCAGTGAGCACTGGGTGGTGCAGCTGACTGCTCAGGGAAACGGATCCGTGGGGCCTTTGCCTGTGTCCCAGCACCCAAGAGGCAGAGGCAGGAGGTGGGGACAGTCTTGTCTACGCAGCAGTATCCTGTCAAAAAAGGGGGGGGGGAGAGAGGGATGGAGGGAGGGAGAGAGAGAGAGAGAGAGAGAGAGAGAGAGAGAGAGACAGAGAGAGAGAGAGAGAGAGAGCTCCCTTGGCATTCATTTAGATTCTCCACATTAGCCCTGCTTTTGCTGAAGTGCTCCGTGCCTATGGTTTTTTTTCCGAGACTTATGGATACTAGATCTGTTATGTTTTCATAGCATTTATGATTATATAATGTTATAAATTGAAGTATACACCACCATATTTGTTGCTGCCATTATAATGTAGGACTCTGAGAGATAGGAGTCTCACTCATTGTCGTGTGCGCAGGCTGTTGGCTGGCATAGAGCACTGGGGAATAGATATTTGCTAACTGAAAGAGCAAGGGAAGGAAGGCAGCAGGTGCACTTGTCTCTTATCCTTTCTTTCCGCCGCACTCTGCCCCGTGCCGTCCTGGCGCGGAAGGTACTCCAGTGCAGTACACAGGGCACCCTGATGATGGCTTGGCTTCATCAAGACTTCACTGTTTGCATTTTAAGAAAATCATTTTTTAAATCTCAACCCATACTCCTCTTAAAAAAAATTTACAGTGCGCCCTAGAACAATCAGTATTCTGAGTAGTTTTCATAGACTAGAAGCTTACTTAGCTCGTGGAGCTGGAATTCCCACAGCATGGCAGCGTGCTGCCTGGGGGCTGGGAAGGCCTCTCACTGCTGGTAACATCGTGGCTGAGCAGAGTGGTCAGGAAGACCCCGTGCCCTCGCTGGGCCCCGTGTGCGTGACACCGTCTAATTCAATGACATGAACACAAAGTAGAGGACATTGTCTCCAACATGCACCCTCTGGGGGACACACTCAAAGCACAGAACCCGGTGCTCCTCCATCCCTTAGGCAACTGGTAGTGTGCCTTTTGTCTATCCAATTTCCCATTCTGGACGTTTATGGGTACACTGTACTGAGAGAACTCACTATGCATGGTGTGTTATACAATTTGTACACCAGTAAGTCCCACTGAACCCAGCTATCTCCCTCCTGGATATCTTTCCAGAAGAACTGAAATCCTCATACCACAGTGACATATTTGCACCTATGTGTTTCAGTTCTTTTCCTTGTCACCTGTAGGCATCTGATCAGCTATTTCTTTGTGATTTCTCTGCTTCT